>NC_092758.1:93195741-93501741 GCF_047496795.1 Chiloscyllium punctatum
TGAAACAGAGGGGCTGAAACAGAGGGGCTGAATCAGAGGGACTGAAACAGAGGGGCTGAATCAGAGGGGCTGAAACAGAGGGCGAGAAACAGTGGGGCTGAAACAGAGGGCGAGAACAGAGGGGCTGAAACAGAGGGGCTAAATCAGAGGGGCTGAAACAGAGGGCGAGAAACAGAGGGGCTGAAACAGAGGGCGAGAAACAGAGGGGCTGAAACAGGGTGGCTGAAACAGAGGGCGAGAAACAGAGGGACTGAAACAGAGGGGCTGAAACAGAGTGTGAGAACCAGAGGGGCTGAAACAGAGGGCGAGAAAGAGAGGGGCTGAAACAGAGGGGCTGAAACAGAGGGGCCGAAACAGAGGGGCTGAAACAGAGGGCGAGAAACAGAGGGGCTGAATCAGAGGGGCTGAATCAGAGGGGCTGAAACTTAGGGGCTGAAACAGAGGGCGAGAAACACAGGGGCGGAAACAGCGGTCGAGAAGCAGAGGGTGAGAAACAGAGGGGCTGAAACAGAGGGGCTGAAACAGAGAGCCTGAAACAGAGGGCGAGAAACAGAGGGGCTGAAACAGAAAGCGAAAAACAGAGGGGCTGAAACAGAGGGCGAGAAACAGAGGGTGAGAAACTGAGGGGCTGAAACAGAGGGGCTGAAACAGAGGGGCTGAATCAGAGGAACTGAAACAGAGGGGCTGAATCAGAGGGGCTGAAACAGAGGGCGAGAAACAGAGGGGCTGAAACAGAATGCGAGAAACAGAGTGGCTGAAACAGAGGTGCTGAAACAGAGGGGCTGAAACAGAGGGGCTGAAACAGAGGGCGAGAAACAGTGGGGCTGAAACAGAGGGCGAGAACAGAGGGGCTGAAACAGAGGGCGAGAAACAGAGGGGCTGAAACAGAGGGGCTGAAACAGAGGGCGAGAAACAGAGGGGCTGAAAAAGAGGGGCTGAAACAGAGGGCCTGAAAAAGAGGGGTTGAAACAGAGGGCGAGAAACAGAGGGGCTGAAACAGAGCGCGAGAAACAGAGGGGCTGAAACAGAGGGGCAAAATCAGAGGGGCTGAAACAGAGGGCGAGAAACAGAGGGGCTGAAAAAGAGGGCGAGAAACAGATGGGCTAAAACAGAGGGGCTGAAACAGAGGGTGAGAAACAGAGGGACTGAAACAGAGGGGCTGAAACAGAGGGGCTGAAACAGAAGGCGAGAAACAGAGGGGCTGAAACTGAGGGCGAGAAACAGAGGGGCTGAAACAGAGGGCGAGGAACAGAGGGGCTGAAACAGAGTGCGAGTAACAGAGGGGCTGAAACAGAGGGCGAGAAACAGAGGGGCTGAATCAGAGGGGCTGAAACAGAGGGGCTGAATCAGCGGGGCTGCAACAGAGGGCGAGAAACAGAGGGGCTGACACAGAGGGCGAGAAACAGAGGGGCAGAAACAAAGGGCGAGAAACAGAGGGGCTGAAACAGAGGGGCTGAAACAGAGAGCGTGAAACAGAGGGGCTGAAACAGAGGGCGAGAAACAGAGGGGCTTAAACAGAGGGGCTGAAAAAGAGGGGCTAAATCAGAGGGGCTGAAACAGAGGGCGAGAAACAGAGGGGCTGAAACATGGCCGAGAAACAGAGGGGCTGAAACAGAGGGCGAGAAACAGAGGGGCTGAAACAGAGGGGCTGAAACAGAGGGGCTGAAACAGAGGGCGAGAATCAGAGGGGCTGAAACAGAGGGCGAGAAACAGAGGGGTGATAAACACAGTGGCTGAAACAGAAGGGCTGAAACAGAGGGGCTGAACAGAAGGGCTGAAACATAGTGGCTGAAACAGAGGGCGAGAAACAGAGGGGCTGAAACAGAGGGCGAGAAACAGAGGGCGAGAAACAGAGGGGCTGAAACAGAGAGGCTGAAACAGAGGGGCTGAAACAGAGGGGCTGATGCAGAGGGCGAGAAACAGAGGGGCTGAAACAGAGGGCGAAAAACAGAGGGGCTGAAACAGAGGGCGAGAAACAGAGGGTGAGAAACAGAGGGCGAGAAACAGAGGGACTGAAACAGAGGGGCTGAAACAGAGGGGCTGAAACAGACGGCGAGAAACTGAGGGGCTGAAACAGAGGGCGAGAAACAGCGGGGCTGAAACAGAGGGCGAGAAACAGAGGGGCTGAAACAGAGGGGCTGAAACAGAGGGCGAGAAACAGAGGGCGAGAAACAGAGGGACTGAAACAGAGGGGCTGAAACAGAGGGCGATAAACAGAGGGCGAGAAACAGAGGGGCTGAAACAGAGAGGCTGAAACAGAGGGCGAGAAACAGAGGGGCTGAAACAGAGGGCGAGAAACAGAGGGGCTGAAACAGAGGAAGAGTAACAGAGGGGCTGAAACAGAGGGCGAGAAACAGAGGGGCTGACACAGAAGGGCTGAAACAGAGGGGCTGAAACAGAGGGGTTGAAACAGAGGGGCTGAAACAGAGGGCGAGAAACAGAGGGGCTGAAACAGAGTGCGAGAAACAGAGGGGCTGAAACAGAGGGCGAGAAACAGAGGGGCTGAATCAGAGGGGCTGAAACAGAGGGCGAGAAACAGAGGGGCTGAAACAGAGGGCGAGAAACAGAGGGGCTGAAACAGAGGGGCTGAAACAGAGGGTGAGAACCAGAGGGGCTGAAACAGAGGGCGAGAAAGAGAGGGGCTGAAACAGAGGGGCTGAAACAGAGGGGCTGAAACAGAGGGGCTGAATCTGAGGAGCTGATTCAGAGGGGCTGAAACAGATGGGCTGAATCAGTGGGGCTGAATCAGAGGGCGAGAAACAGAGGGGCTGATACAGAGGGCGAGAAATAGAGGGGCAGAAACAAAGGGCAAGAAACAGAGGGGCTGAAACAGAGGGGCTGAAACAGAGGGGCTGAAACAGAGGGGCTGAAACAGAGGGCGAGAAACAGAGGGGCTGAAACAGAGGGGCTGAAACAGAGGGTGAGAAACAGAGGGACTGAAACAGAGGGGCTGAAACAGAGGGGCTGAAACAGAAGGCGAGAAACAGAGGGGCTGAAACTGAGGGCGAGAAACAGAGGGGCTGAAACAGAGGGCGAGGAACAGAGGGGCTGAAACAGAGTGCGAGTAACAGAGGGGCTGAAACAGAGGGCGAGAAACAGAGGGGCTGAATCAGAGGGGCTGAAACAGAGGGGCTGAATCAGCGGGGCTGCAACAGAGGGCGAGAAACAGAGGGGCTGACACAGAGGGCGAGAAACAGAGGGGCAGAAACAAAGGGCGAGAAACAGAGGGGCTGAAACAGAGGGGCTGAAACAGAGAGCGTGAAACAGAGGGGCTGAAACAGAGGGCGAGAAACAGAGGGGCTTAAACAGAGGGGCTGAAAAAGAGGGGCTAAATCAGAGGGGCTGAAACAGAGGGCGAGAAACAGAGGGGCTGAAACATGGCCGAGAAACAGAGGGGCTGAAACAGAGGGCGAGAAACAGAGGGGCTGAAACAGAGGGGCTGAAACAGAGGGGCTGAAACAGAGGGCGAGAATCAGAGGGGCTGAAACAGAGGGCGAGAAACAGAGGGGTGATAAACACAGTGGCTGAAACAGAAGGGCTGAAACAGAGGGGCTGAACAGAAGGGCTGAAACATAGTGGCTGAAACAGAGGGCGAGAAACAGAGGGGCTGAAACAGAGGGCGAGAAACAGAGGGCGAGAAACAGAGGGGCTGAAACAGAGAGGCTGAAACAGAGGGGCTGAAACAGAGGGGCTGATGCAGAGGGCGAGAAACAGAGGGGCTGAAACAGAGGGCGAAAAACAGAGGGGCTGAAACAGAGGGCGAGAAACAGAGGGTGAGAAACAGAGGGCGAGAAACAGAGGGACTGAAACAGAGGGGCTGAAACAGAGGGGCTGAAACAGACGGCGAGAAACTGAGGGGCTGAAACAGAGGGCGAGAAACAGCGGGGCTGAAACAGAGGGCGAGAAACAGAGGGGCTGAAACAGAGGGGCTGAAACAGAGGGCGAGAAACAGAGGGCGAGAAACAGAGGGACTGAAACAGAGGGGCTGAAACAGAGGGCGATAAACAGAGGGCGAGAAACAGAGGGGCTGAAACAGAGAGGCTGAAACAGAGGGCGAGAAACAGAGGGGCTGAAACAGAGGGCGAGAAACAGAGGGGCTGAAACAGAGGAAGAGTAACAGAGGGGCTGAAACAGAGGGCGAGAAACAGAGGGGCTGACACAGAAGGGCTGAAACAGAGGGGCTGAAACAGAGGGGTTGAAACAGAGGGGCTGAAACAGAGGGCGAGAAACAGAGGGGCTGAAACAGAGTGCGAGAAACAGAGGGGCTGAAACAGAGGGCGAGAAACAGAGGGGCTGAATCAGAGGGGCTGAAACAGAGGGCGAGAAACAGAGGGGCTGAAACAGAGGGCGAGAAACAGAGGGGCTGAAACAGAGGGGCTGAAACAGAGGGTGAGAACCAGAGGGGCTGAAACAGAGGGCGAGAAAGAGAGGGGCTGAAACAGAGGGGCTGAAACAGAGGGGCTGAAACAGAGGGGCTGAATCTGAGGAGCTGATTCAGAGGGGCTGAAACAGATGGGCTGAATCAGTGGGGCTGAATCAGAGGGCGAGAAACAGAGGGGCTGATACAGAGGGCGAGAAATAGAGGGGCAGAAACAAAGGGCAAGAAACAGAGGGGCTGAAACAGAGGGGCTGAAACAGAGGGGCTGAAACAGAGGGCGAGAAACAGAGGGGCTGAAACAGAGGGCGAGAAACAGAGGGTGAGAAACAGAGGGGCTGAAACAGAGGGGCTGAAACAGAGGGGCTGAATCAGAGGGACTGAAACAGAGGGGCTGAATCAGAGGGGCTGAAACAGAGGGCGAGAAACAGAGGGGCTGAAACAGAATGCGAGAAACAGAGTGGCTGAAACAGAGGTGCTGAAACAGAGGGGCTGAAACAGAGGGGCTGAAACAGAGGGCGAGAAACAGTGGGGCTGAAACAGAGGGCGAGAACAGAGGGGCTGAAACAGAGGGGCTGAAACAGAGGGGCTAAATCAGAGGGGCTGAAACAGAGGGCGATAAACAGAGGGGCTGAAACAGAGGGCGAGAAACAGAGGGGCTGAAACAGAGGGGCTGAAACAGAGGGCGAGAAACAGAGGGACTGAAACAGAGGGGCTGAAACAGAGGGGCTGAAACAGAGGGCGAGAAACAGAGGGGCTGAAACAGAGGGCGAGAAACAGAGGGGCTGAAAAAGAGGGGCTGAAACAGAGGGCCTGAAAAAGAGGGGTTGAAACAGAGGGCG
The DNA here is from genome assembly GCF_047496795.1 of Chiloscyllium punctatum. NCBI lineage: Eukaryota > Metazoa > Chordata > Chondrichthyes > Orectolobiformes > Hemiscylliidae > Chiloscyllium > Chiloscyllium punctatum. Next base: position 93,200,959 of record NC_092758.1, read on the forward strand.
AGAAACAGAGGGGCTGAAACAGAGGGCGAGAAACAGAGGGGCTGAAACAGAGGGGCAAAATCAGAGGGGCTGAAACAGAGGGCGAGAAACAGAGGGGCTGAAAAAGAGGGCGAGAAACAGATGGGCTAAAACAGAGGGGCTGAAACAGAGGGTGAGAAACAGAGGGACTGAAACAGAGGGGCTGAAACAGAGGGGCTGAAACAGAAGGCGAGAAACAGAGGGGCTGAAACTGAGGGCGAGAAACAGAGGGGCTGAAACAGAGGGCGAGAAACAGAGGGGCTGAAACAGAGTGCGAGTAACAGAGGGGCTGAAACAGAGGGCGAGAAACAGAGGGGCTGAATCAGAGGGGCTGAAACAGAGGGGCTGAATCAGCGGGGCTGCAACAGAGGGCGAGAAACAGAGGGGCTGACACAGAGGGCGAGAAACAGAGGGGCAGAAACAAAGGGCGAGAAACAGAGGGGCTGAAACAGAGGGGCTGAAACAGAGAGCGTGAAACAGAGGGGCTGAAACAGAGGGCGAGAAACAGAGGGGCTTAAACAGAGGGGCTGAAAAAGAGGGGCTAAATCAGAGGGGCTGAAACAGAGGGCGAGAAACAGAGGGGCTGAAACATGGCCGAGAAACAGAGGGGCTGAAACAGAGGGCGAGAAACAGAGGGGCTGAAACAGAGGGGCTGAAACAGAGGGGCTGAAACAGAGGGCGAGAATCAGAGGGGCTGAAACAGAGGGCGAGAAACAGAGGGGTGATAAACACAGTGGCTGAAACAGAAGGGCTGAAACAGAGGGGCTGAACAGAAGGGCTTAAACATAGTGGCTGAAACAGAGGGCGAGAAACAGAGGGGCTGAAACAGAGGGCGAGAAACAGAGGGCGAGAAACAGAGGGGCTGAAACAGAGAGGCTGAAACAGAGGGGCTGAAACAGAGGGGCTGATGCAGAGGGCGAGAAACAGAGGGGCTGAAACAGAGGGCGAAAAACAGAGGGGCTGAAACAGAGGGCGAGAAACAGAGGGTGAGAAACAGAGGGCGAGAAACAGAGGGACTGAAACAGAGGGGCTGAAACAGAGGGGCTGAAACAGACGGCGAGAAACTGAGGGGCTGAAACAGAGGGCGAGAAACAGCGGGGCTGAAACAGAGGGCGAGAAACAGAGGGGCTGAAACAGAGGGGCTGAAACAGAGGGCGAGAAACAGAGGGCGAGAAACAGAGGGACTGAAACAGAGGGGCTGAAACAGAGGGCGAGAAACAGAGGGCGAGAAACAGAGGGGCTGAAACAGAGAGGCTGAAACAGAGGGCGAGAAACAGAGGGGCTGAAACAGAGGGCGAGAAACAGAGGGGCTGAAACAGAGGAAGAGTAACAGAGGGGCTGAAACAGAGGGCGAGAAACAGAGGGGCTGACACAGAAGGGCTGAAACAGAGGGGCTGAAACAGAGGGGTTGAAACAGAGGGGCTGAAACAGAGGGCGAGAAACAGAGGGGCTGAAACAGAGTGCGACAAACAGAGGGGCTGAAACAGAGGGCGAGAATCAGAGGGGCTGAATCAGAGGGGCTGAAACAGAGGGCGAGAAACAGAGGGGCTGAAACAGAGGGCGAGAAACAGAGGGGCTGAAACAGAGGGGCTGAAACAGAGGGTGAGAACCAGAGGGGCTGAAACAGAGGGCGAGAAAGAGAGGGGCTGAAACAGAGGGGCTGAAACAGAGGGGCTGAAACAGAGGGGCTGAATCTGAGGAGCTGATTCAGAGGGGCTGAAACAGAGGGGCTGAAACAGAGGGGCTGAAACAGAGGGCGAGAAACAGAGGGGCTGAAACAGAGGGCGAGAAACAGAGGGGCTGAAACAGCCGGCGAGAAAAAGAGGGGCTGAAACAGAGGGGCAGAAACAGAGGACGAGAAACAGAGGGGATGAAACAGAGGGCGATAAACAGAGGGCGAGAAACAGAGGGACTGAAACAGAGGGCGAGAAACAGAGTGGTGATAAACACAGTGGCTGAAACAGAGGGGCTGAAATAGAGGGGCTGAAACAGAAGGGCTGAAACAGAAGGGCTGAATCAGAGGGGCTGAATCAGAGGGGCTGAAACAGAGTGGCTGAAACAGAGGGCGAGAAACAGAGGGGCTGAAACAGAGGGCGAGAAACAGAGGGCGAGAAACAGAGGGGCTGAAACAGAGAGGCTGAAACAGAGGGCGAGAAACAGAGGGGCTGAAACAGAGGGCGAGAAACAGAGGGTGAGAAACAGCGGGCGAGAAACAGAGGGGCTGAAACAGAGGGGCTGAAACAGAGGGGCTGAAACAGAGGGGCTGAAACAGACGGTGAGAAACAGAGGGGCTGAAACAGAGGGCGAGACACAGCGGGGCTGAAACAGAGGGCAAGAAACAGAGGGGCTGAAACAGAGGGGCTGAAACAGAGGGCGAGAAACAGAGGGGCTGAAACAGAGGGCGAGAAACAGAGGGCGAGAAACAGAGGGACTGAAACAGAGGGGCTGAAACAGAGAGGCTGAAACAGAGGGCGAGAAACAGAAGGGCTGAAACAGAGGGCGAGAAACAGAGGGGCTGAAACAGAGGAAGACAAACAGAGGGGCTGAAACAGAGGGCGAGAAACAGAGGGGCTGACACAGAAGGGCTTAAACAGAGGGGCTGAAACAGAGTGCGAGAAACAGAGGGGCTGAAACAGAGGGCGAGAAACAGAGGGGCTGAATCAGAGGGGCTGAAACAGATGGCGAGAAACAGAGGGGCTGAAACAGAGGGCGAGAAACAGAGGGGCTGAAACAGAGGGGCTGAAACAGAGGGTGAGAACCAGAGGGGCTGAAACAGAGGGCGAGAAAGAGAGTGGCTGAAACAGAGGGGCTGAAACAGAGCGGGTTAAAACAGAGGGGCTGAATCAGAGGAGCTGATTCAGAGGGGCTGAAACAGAGGGGCTGAATCAGTGGGGCTGAAACAGAGGGCGAGAAACAGAGGGGCTGATACAGAGGGCGAGAAACAGAGGGGCAGAAACAAAGGGTGAGAAACAGAGGGGCTGAAACAGAGGGGCTGAAACAGAGGGGCTGAAACAGAGGGGCTGAAACAGAGGGCGAGAAACTGAGGGGCTGAAACAGTGGGCGAGAAACAGAGGAGCTGAAACAGTGGGCGAGAAACAGAGGGGCTGAAACAGAGGGGCTGAAACAGAGGGGCTGAAACAGAGTGGCTGAATCAGAGGGGCAGAATAAGAGGGGCTGAAACAGAGGGGCTGAAACAGAGGGCGAGAAACAGAGGGGCTGAAACGGAGGGGCTGAATCAGAGGGGCTGAAACAGAGGGGCTGAATCAGAGGGGCTGAAACAGAGGGCGAGAAACAGAGGGGCTTAAACAGAGGGCGAGAAACAGAGGGGCTGAAACAGATGGGCTGAAACAGAGGGGCTGATTCAGAGGGGCTGATTCAGAAGGGCTGAAACAGAGGGGCTGAATCAGCCCCTCTGATTCAGCCCCTCTGTTTCAGCCCCTCTGTTTCAGCCCCTCTGTTTCTCGCCCTCTGTATCAGCCCCTCTGTTTCTCGCCCTCTGTGTCAGCCCCTCTGTTTCAGCCCCTCTTTTTCAGTCCCTCTGTTTCTCGACCTCTGTTTCTCGCCCTCTGTTTCAGCCCCTCTGTTTCTCGCCCTCTGTTTCAGCCCCTCTGTTTCAACCCCTCTGTTTCAGCCCCTCTGTTTCAGCCCTTCTGTGTCAGCCCCTCTGTTTCTCGCCCTCTGTTTCAGCCCCTCTGTTACTCTTCCTCTGTTTCAGCCCCTCTGTTTCTCGCCCTCTGTTTCAGCCCCTCTGTTTCTCGCCCTCTGTTTCAGCCTCTCTGTTTCAGCCCCTCTGTTTCTCGCCCTCTGTTTCAGCCCCTCTGTTTCTCGCCCTCTGTTTCAGTCCCTCTGTTTCTCGCCCTCTGTTTCTCGCCCTCTGTTTCAGCCCCTCTGTTTCAGCCCCTCTGTTTCTCGCCCTCTGTTTCAGCCCCGCTGTTTCTCGCCCTCTGTTTCAGCCCCTCAGTTTCTCGCCGTCTGTTTCAGCCCCTCTGTTTCAGCCCCTCTGTTTCAGTCCCTCTGTTTCTCGCCCTCTGTTTCTCACCCTCTGTTTCTCGCCCTCTGTTTCAGCCCCTCTGTTTTTCGCCCTCTGTTTCAGCCCCTCTGTTTCTCGCCCTCTGCATCAGCCCCTCTGTTTCAGCCCCTCTGTTTCAGCCTCTCTGTTTCAGCCCCTCTGTTTCTCGCCCTCTGTTTCTCGCCCTCTGTTTCAGCCCCTCTGTTTCTCGCCCTCTGTTTCAGCCACTATGTTTCAGCCCCTCTGATTCAGCCCCTCTGATTCAGCCCCTCTGTTTCTCGCCCTCTGCATCAGCCCCTCTGTTTCAGCCCCTCTGTTTCAGCCTCTCTGTTTCAGCCCGTCTGTTTCTCGCCGTCTGTTTCAGCCACTATGTTTCAGCCCTTCTGTTTCAGCCCCTCTGTTTCAGCCCCTCTGTTTCAGCCACTGTGTTTTTCACCCCTCTGTTTCTCGCCCTCTGTTTCAGCCCCTCTGATTCTCGCCCTCTGTTTCAGCCCCTCTGTTTCAGCCCCTCTGTTTCAGCCCCTCTGTTTCTCGCCCTCTGTTTCAGCCCCTCTGTTTCTCGCCCCATGTTTCAGCCCCTCTGTTTCTCGCCCTCTGTTTCAGCCCCTCTGATTTAGCCCCTCTTTTTCAGCCCCTCTGTTTAAGCCCCTCTGTTTCTCGCCCTCTGTTTCAGCCCCTCTGTTTCACGCTCTCTGTTTCAGCCCCTCTGTTTTAACCCCATCTGTTTCTCGCCCTTTGTTTCTGCCCCTCTGTTTCTCGCCCTCTGTGTCAGCCCCTCTGTTTCTCGCCCTCTGTTGCAGCCCCGCTGATTCAGCCCCTCTGTTTCAGCCCCTCTGATTCAGCCCCTCTGTTTCTCGCCCTCTGTTTCAGCCCCTCTGTTACTCGCACTCTGTTTCAGCCCCTCTGTTTCTCGCCCTCTGTTTCAGCCCCTCTGTTTCTCACCCTCAGTTTCAGCTCCTCTGTTTCTCGCCTTCTGTTTCAGCCCCTCTGTTTCAGCCCCTCTGTTTCAGTCCCTCTGTTTCTCACCCTCTGTTTCAGCCCCTCTGTTTTAGCCCATCTGTTTCTCGCCCTCTTTTTCAGCCCCTCTGTTTCTCGCCCTCTGTTTCAGCCCCTCTGATTTTGCCCCTCTGTTTCAGCCCTCTGTTTCAGCCCCTCTGTTTCTCGCCCTCTGTTTCAGCCCCTCTGTTTCTCGCCCTCTGTTTCAACCCCTCTTTTTCAGGCCCTCTGTTTCAGCCCCTCTTTTTCAGCCCCTCTGTTTCTCGCCCTCTGTTTCAGCCCCTCTGTTTCTCGCCCTCTGTTTCAGCCCCTCTGTTTCAGCCCCTCTGTTTCAGTCCCTCTGTTTCTCGCCCTCTGTTTCAGCCCCTCTGTTTCAGCCCCTCTGTTTCTCGCCCTCTGTTTCAGCCCCTCTGTTTATCGCCCTCTGTTTCAGCCCCTCTGATTTAGCCCCTCTGTTTCAGCCCCTCTGTTTCAGCCCCTCTGTTCTCGCCCTCTGTTTCAGCCCCACTGTTTCTCGCCCTCTGTTTCAGCCCCTCTGTTTCAGCCTCTCTGTTTCAGCACCTCTGTTTCAGCCACTCTGTTTCTCGCATTCTGTTTCAGCCCCTCTGTTTCTCGCCCTCTGTTTCAGCCACTCTGATTCAGCCCCTCTGTTTCAGTCCCTCTGATTCAGCCCCTCTGTTTCAGCCCCTCTGTTCTCGCCCTCTGTTTCAGCCCCACTGTTTCTCGCCCTCTGTTTCAGCCCCTCTGATTCAGCCCCTCTGTTTCAGTCCCTCTGATTCAGCCCCTCTGTTTCAGCCCCTCTGTTTCAGCCCCTCTGTTTCTCACCCTCTGTTTCTCGCCCTCTGTTTCAGCCCCTCTGTTTTTCGCTTTCTGTTTCAGCCCCTCTGTTTCTCGCCCTCTGTTTCAGGCTCTCTGTTTCAGCCCCTCTGTTTCAGCCCCTCTGTTTCTCACCCTCTGCTTCTCGACCGCTGTTTCCGCCCCTGTGTTTCTCGCCCTCTGTTTCAGCCCCTAAGTTTCAGCCCCTCTGATTCAGCCCCTCGGATTCAGCCCCTCTGTTTCTCGCCCTCTGTTTCAGCCCCTCTGTTTCAGCCCCTCTGTTTCAGCCCCTCTGTTTCAGCCCCTCTCTTTCTCGCCCTCTGTTTCAGCCCCTCTGGTTCTCACCCTCTGTTTCAGCCCCTCTGTTTCAGACCCTCTGTTTCTCGCCCTCTGTTTCAGCCCCTCTGATTCAACCCCTCTGTTTCTCGCCCTCTGTTTAAGCCCCTCTGTTTCTCGCACTCTGTTTCAGCCCCTCTGTTTCAGCCCTTCTGTGTCAGCCCCTCAGTTTCTCGCACTCTGTTTCAGCCCCTCTGTTTCTCTTCCTCTGTTTCAGCCCCTCTGTTTCTCGCCCTCTGTTTCAGCCCCTCTGTTTCTCGCCCTCTGTTTCAGCCTCTCTGTTTCAGCCCCTCTGTTTCAGTCCCTCTGTTTCTCGCCCTCTGTTTCTCGCCCTCTGTTTCAGCCCCTCTGTTTCTCGCCCTCTGTTTCAGCCCCGCTGTTTCAGCCCCTCTGTTTCTCGCCCTCTGTTGCAGCCCCTCTGTTTCTCGCCCTCTGTTTCATCCCCTCTGTTTCTCGCCCTCTGTTTCAGCCCCTCTGTTTCAGCCCCTCTGTTTCAGCCCCTCTGTTTCAGCCCCTCTGTTTCTCGCCCTCTGTTTCTCACCCTCTGTTTCTCGCCCTCTGTTTCAGCACCTCTGTTTCTCGCCCTCTGTTTCAGCACCTCTGTTTTTCGCACTCAGCATCAGCCCCTCTGTTACAGCCCCTCTGTTTCAGCCTCTCTGTTTCAGCCCCTCTGTTTCTCGCCGTCTGTTTCTCGCCCTCTGTTTCAGCTCCTCTGTTTCTCGCCCTCTGTTTCAGCCACTCTGTTTCAGCCCCTCTGATTCAGCCCCTCTGATTCAGCCCGTCGGTTTCTCGCCCTCTGTTTCAGCCCCTCTGTTTCAGCCCTTCTGTTTCAGCCCCTCTGTTTCAGCCCCTCTGTTTCAGCCCCTCTGTTTCTCGCCCTCTGTTTCAACCCCTCTTTTTCAGGCCCTCTGTTTCAGCCCCTCTTTTTCAGCCCCTCTGTTTCTCGCCCTCTGTTTCAGCCCCTCTGTTTCTCGCCCTCTGTTTCAGCCCCTCTGTTTCAGCCCCTCTGTTTCAGTCCCTCTGTTTCTCGCCCTCTGTTTCAGCCCCTCTGTTTCAGCCCCTCTGTTTCTCGCCCTCTGTTTCAGCCCCTCTGTTTATCGCCCTCTGTTTCAGCCCCTCTGATTTAGCCCCTCTGTTTCAGCCCCTCTGTTTCAGCCCCTCTGTTCTCGCCCTCTGTTTCAGCCCCACTGTTTCTCGCCCTCTGTTTCAGCCCCTCTGTTTCAGCCCCTCTGTTTCAGCACCTCTGTTTCAGCCACTCTGTTTCTCGCATTCTGTTTCAGCCCCTCTGTTTCTCGCCCTCTGTTTCAGCCCCTCTGATTCAGCCCCTCTGTTTCAGTCCCTCTGATTCAGCCCCTCTGTTTCAGCCCCTCTGTTCTCGCCCTCTGTTTCAGCCCCACTGTTTCTCGCCCTCTGTTTCAGCCCCTCTGATTCAGCCCCTCTGTTTCAGTCCCTCTGATTCAGCCCCTCTGTTTCAGCCCCTCTGTTTCAGCCCCTCTGTTTCTCACCATCTGTTTCTCGCCCTCTGTTTCAGCCCCTCTGTTTTTCGCTTTCTGTTTCAGCCCCTCTGTTTCTCGCCCTCTGTTTCAGGCTCTCTGTTTCAGCCCCTCTGTTTCAGCCCCTCTGTTTCTCACCCTCTGCTTCTCGACCGCTGTTTCCGCCCCTGTGTTTCTCGCCCTCTGTTTCAGCCCCTAAGTTTCAGCCCCTCTGATTCAGCCCCTCGGATTCAGCCCCTCTGTTTCTCGCCCTCTGTTTCTCGCCCTCTGTTTCAGCCCCTCTGTTTCAGCCCCTCTGTTTCAGCCCCTCTCTTTCTCGCCCTCTGTTTCAGCCCCTCTGGTTCTCACCCTCTGTTTCAGCCCCTCTGTTTCAGACCCTCTGTTTCTCGCCCTCTGTTTCAGCCCCTCTGATTCAACCCCTCTGTTTCTCGCCCTCTGTTTAAGCCCCTCTGTTTCTCGCACTCTGTTTCAGCCCCTCTGTTTCAGCCCTTCTGTGTCAGCCCCTCAGTTTCTCGCACTCTGTTTCAGCCCCTCTGTTTCTCTTCCTCTGTTTCAGCCCCTCTGTTTCTCGCCCTCTGTTTAAGCCCCTCTGTTTCTCGCACTCTGTTTCAGCCCCTCTGTTTCAGCCCTTCTGTGTCAGCCCCTCAGTTTCTCGCACTCTGTTTCAGCCCCTCTGTTTCTCTTCCTCTGTTTCAGCCCCTCTGTTTCTCGCCCTCTGTTTCAGCCCCTCTGTTTCTCGCCCTCTGTTTCAGCCTCTCTGTTTCAGCCCCTCTGTTTCAGTCCCTCTGCTTCTCGCCCTCTGTTTCTCGCCCTCTGTTTCAGCCCCTCTGTTTCTCGCCCTCTGTTTCAGCCCCGCTGTTTCAGCCCCTCTGTTTCTCGCCCTCTGTTGCAGCCCCTCTGTTTCTCGCCCTCTGTTTCATCCCCTCTGTTTCTCGCCCTCTGTTTCAGCCCCTCTGTTTCAGCCCCTCTGTTTCAGCCCATCTGTTTCAGCCCCTCTGTTTCTCGCCCTCTGTTTCTCACCCTCTGTTTCTCGCCCTCTGTTTCAGCACCTCTGTTTCTCGCCCTCTGTTTCAGCACCTCTGTTTTTCGCACTCAGCATCAGCCCCTCTATTACAGCCCCTCTGTTTCAGCCTCTCTGTTTCAGCCCCTCTGTTTCTCGCCGTCTGTTTCTCGCCCTCTGTTTCAGCTCCTCTGTTTCTCGCCCTCTGTTTCAGCCACTCTGTTTCAGCCCCTCTGATTCAGCCCCTCTGATTCAGCCCGTCGGTTTCTCGCCCTCTGTTTCAGCCCCTCTGTTTCAGCCCTTCTGTTTCAGCCCCTCTGTTTCAGCCCCTCTGTTTCAGCCACTGTGTTTATCACTCCTCTGTTTCTCGCCCTCTGTTTCAGCCCCTCTGTTTCTCGCCCTCTGTTTCAGCCCCTCTGTTTCAGCCCCTCTGTTTCAGCCCCTCTGTTTCTCGCCCTCTGTTTCAGCCCCTCTGTTTCTCGCCCCATGTTTCAGCCCCTCTGTTTCTCGCCCTCTGTTTCAGCCCCTCTGATTTAGCCCCTCTTTTTCAGCCCCTCTGTTTAAGCCCCTCTGTTTCTCGCCCTCTGTTTCAGCCCCTCTGTTTCTCGCCCTCTGTTTCAACCCCTCTTTTTCAGGCCCTCTGTTTCAGCCCCTCTTTTTCAGCCCCTCTGTTTCTCGCCCTCTGTTTCAGCCCCTCTGTTTCTCGCCCTCTGTTTCAGCCCCTCTGTTTCAGCCCCTCTGTTTCAGTCCCTCTGTTTCTCGCCCTCTGTTTCAGCCCCTCTGTTTCAGCTCCTCTGTTTCTCGCCCTCTGTTTCAGCCCCTCTGTTTATCGCCCTCTGTTTCAGCCCCTCTGATTTAGCCCCTCTGTTTCAGCCCCTCTGTTCTCGCCCTCTGTTTCAGCCCCACTGTTTCTCGCCCTCTGTTTCAGCCCCTCTGATTCAGCCCCTCTGTTTCAGTCCCTCTGATTCAGCCCCTCTGTTTCAGCCCCTCTGTTTCAGCCCCTCTGTTTCTCACCCTCTGTTTCTCGCCCTCTGTTTCAGCCCCTCTGTTTTTCGCTTTCTGTTTCAGCCCCTCTGTTTCTCGCCCTCTGTTTCAGGCTCTCTGTTTCAGCCCCTCTGTTTCTCACCCTCTGCTTCTCGACCGCTGTTTCCGCCCCTGTGTTTCTCGCCCTCTGTTTCAGCCCCTAAGTTTCAGCCCCTCTGATTCAGCCCCTCTGATTCAGCCCCTCTGTTTCTCGCCCTCTGTTTCAGCCCCTCTGATTCAGCCCCTCTGTTTCAGCCCCTCTGTTTCAGCCCCTCTCTTTCTCGCCCTCTGTTTCAGCCCCTCTGGTTCTCACCCTCTGTTTCAGCCCCTCTGTTTCAGACCCTCTGTTTCTTGCCCTCTGTTTCAGCCCCTCTGTTTCTCGCCCTCTGTTTCAGCCCCTCTGATTCAGCCCCTCTGTTTCTCGCCCTCTGTTTCAGCCCCTCTGTTTCAGCCCCTCTGTTTCAGCCCCTCTGTTTCAGCCCCTCTGTTTCTCGCCCTCTGTTTCTCACCCTCTGTTTCTCGCCCTCTGTTTCAGCACCTCTGTTTCTCGCCCTCTGTTTCAGCACCTCTGTTTTTCGCACTATGCATCAGCCCCTCTGTTTCTCGCCCTCTGTTTCAGCCCCTCTGTTTCAGCCCCGCTGATTCAGCCCCTCTGTTTCAGCCCCTCTGAATCAGCCACTCTGATTCAGCCCCTCTGTTTCAGCCCCTCTGTTTCAGCCCCTCTGTTTCTCGCCCACTCTTTCAGCCCCTCTGTTTCTCGCCCATTGTTTCAGCCACTCTGTTTCTCGCCCTCTATTTCAGACGCTCTGATTCAGCCCCTCTGTTTCAGCCCCTCTGATTCAGCCCCTCTGTTTCTCGCCCTCTGTTTCAGCCCCTCTGTTTCAGCCCCTCTGTTTCTCACCCACTGTTTCAGCCCCTCTGATTCAGCCCCTCTGATTCAGCCCCTCTTATTCAGCCCCTCTGTTTCCTGCCCTCTCTGTTTCAGCCCCTCTGTTTCTCGCCCTCTGTTTCAGCCACTCTGTTTCTCGCCCTCTATTTCAGACCCTCTGATTCAGCCCCTGTGTTTCAGCCCCTCTGATTCAGCCCCTCTGTTTCTCGCCCTCTGTTTCAGCCCCTCTGTTTCAGCCCCTCTGTTTCTCACCCACTGTTTCAGCCCCTCTGATTCAGCCCCTCTGATTCAGCACCTCTGATTCAGCCCCTCTTATTCAGCCCCTCTGTTTCCCGCCCCTCTGTTTCAGCCCCTCTGTTTCTCGCCCTCTGTTTCAACCCCTCTGTTTCAGCCCCTCTGTTTCAGCCCTTCTGTTTCAGCCCCTCTGTTTCTCGCCCTCTGTTTCAGCCCCTCTGTTTCTCGCCCTCTGTTTCAGCCCATCTGATTCAGCCCCTCTGATTCAGCCCCTCTGTTTCAGCCCCTCTGTTTCAGCCCCTCTGTTTCTCGCCCTCTGTTTCAGCCCCTCTGTTTCTCACCCTCTGTTTCAGCCCCTCTGATTCAGCCCCTCTGTTTCAGCCCCTCTGTTTCTCGCCCTCTGTTTCAGCCCCTCTGTTTCTCGCCCTCTGTTTCACCCCTCTGATTTAACCCCTCTGTTTCTGCCCCTCTGTTTCTGCCCCTCTGTTTCAGCCCCTCTGTTTCAGCCCCTCTGTTTCGCTCTCTCTGTTTCAGCCCCTCTGTTTCAGCCCCTCTGTTTCTCACCCTCTGTTTAAGCCCCTCTGTTTCTCACCCTCTGTTTCAGCCCCTCTGTTTCTCGCCCTCTGTTTCAGCCCCTCTGATTCAGCCCCTCTGATTCAGCCCCTCTGTTTCTCGCGCTCTGTTTCAGCCCCTCTGTTTCTCGCCCTCTGTGTCTTCCCCTCTGTTTCTCGCCCTCTGTTTCAGGCTTCTGTTTCTCGCCCACTGTTTCAGCCCCTCTGTTTCAGCCCCTCTGTTTCAGCCCCTCTGTTTCTCGCCCTCTGTTTCAGCTCCTCTGTTTCTCGCCCTCTTTTTCAGCCCCTCTGTTTCTCGCCCTCTGTTTCAGCCCCTCTGTTTCAGCCCCTCTGATTCAGCCCCTCTGATTCAGCCCCTCTGTTTCTCGCTCTCTGTTTCAGCCCCTCTGTTTCAGCCCTTCTGTTTCAGCCCCTCTGTTTCACCCCTCTGTTTCTCGCCCTCTGTTTCAGCCCCTCTGTTTCTCGCCCTCTGTTTCAGCCCCTCTGTTTCAGCCCCTCTGTTTCAGCCCCTCTGTTTCTCGCCCTCTGTTTCAGCCCCTCTGTTTCTCGCCCTCTGTTTCATCCCCTCCGATTTAGCCCCTCTGTTTCAGCCCTTCTGTTTCGGCCCCACTGTTTCTCGCCCTCTGTTTCAGCCACTCTGTTTCGCGCTCTGTGTTTCAGCCGCTCGGTTTCTTGCCCTTTGTTTCAGCCCCTCTGTTTCAGCCCCTCTGTTTCAGCCCCTCTGTTTCTCGCCCTCTGTTTCTGCCCTTCTGTTTCTCGCCCTCTGTTTCAGCCCCTCTGTTTCTCGCCCTCTGGTTCAGCCCCTCTGATTCAGCACCTCTGTTTCAGTCCCTCTGATTCAGCCCCTCTGTTTCAGCCCCTCTGTTTCAGCCCCTCTGTTTCATTCCCTCTGTTTCTCGCCCTCTGTTTCAGCCCCACTGTTTCTCGCCCTCTGTTTCAGCCCCTCTGTTTCTCGCCCTCTGTTTCAGCCCCTCTGTTTCAGCCCCTCTGTTTCAGCCCCTCTGTTTCTCGCCCTTTGTTTCTGCCCCTCTGTTTCTCGCCCTCTGTTTCAGCCCCGCTGTTTCTCGCCCTCTGTTTAAGCCCCGCTGATTCAGCCCCTCTGTTTCAGCCCCTCTGAATTAGCCCCTCTGATTCAGACCCTCTTTTTCAGCCCCTCTGTTTCAGCCCCTCTGTTTCAGCCCCTCTGTTTCTCGCCCTCTGGTTCAGCCCCTCTGATTCAGCACCTCTGTTTCAGCCCCTCTGATTCAGCCCCTCTGTTTCAGCCCCTCTGTTTCAGCCCCTCTGTTTCATTCCCTCTGTTTCTCGCCCTCTGTTTCAGCCCCACTGTTTCTCGCCCTCTGTTTCAGCCCCTCTGTTTCTCGCCCTCTGTTTCAGCCCCTCTGTTTCAGCCCCTCTGTTTCAGCCCCTCTGTTTCTCGCCCTTTGTTTCTGCCCCTCTGTTTCTCGCCCTCTGTTTCAGCCCCGCTGTTTCTCGCCCTCTGTTTAAGCCCCGCTGATTCAGCCCCTCTGTTTCAGCCCCTCTGAATTAGCCCCTCTGATTCAGACCCTCTTTTTCAGCCCCTCTGTTTCAGCCCCTCTGTTTCAGCCCCTCTGTTTCTCGCCCTCTGTTTCAGCCCCTCTGTTTATCGCCCTCTGTTTCAGCCCCTCTGATTCAGCCCCTCTGATTCAGCCCCTCTGATTCAGCCCCTCTGATTCAGCCCCTCTTATTCAGCCCCTCTGTTTCTCGCCCTCTGTTTCAGCCCCTCTGTTTCAGCCCCTCTATTTCAGCCCCTCTGTTTCTCACCCTCTGTTTCAGCCCCTCTGATTCAGCCCCTCTGATTCAGCCCCTCTGATTCAGCCCCTCTGTTTCCCGCCCCTCTGTTTCAGCCCCTCTGTTTCAGCCCCTCTGTTTCAGCCCCTCTGATTCAGCCCCTCTGTTTCAGCCCCTCTGTTTCTCCCCCTCTGTTACAGCCCCTCTGTTTCAGCCCCTCTGTTTCAGCCACTCTGTTTCAGCCCCTCTGTTTCAGCCCCTCTGTTTCTCGCCCTCTGTTTCAGCCCCTCTGTTTCTCGCCCTCTGTTTCAGCCCCTCTGTTTCAGCCCGTCTGTTTCAGCCACTCTGTTTCTCGCCCTCTGTTTCAGCCCCTCTGTTTCTCACCCTCTGTTTCAGCCCCTCTGATTCAGCCCCTCTGTTTCTCGCCCTATGTTTCAGCCCCACTGTTACTCGCCCTCTGTTTCAGCCCCTCTGTTTCTCACCCTCTGTTTCAGCCCCTCTGTTTCAGCCCCTCTGTTTCAGCCCCTCTGTTTCTCGCCCTCTGTTTCAGCCCCTCTGTTTCTCGCCCTCTGTTTCAGCCACTATGTTTCAGCCCCTCTGTTTCTCGCCCTCTGTTTCTGCCCCTCTGTTTCTCGCCCTCTGTTTCAGCCCTCTGTTTCTCGCCGTCTGTTTCAGCCCCGCTGATTCAGCCCCTCTGTTTCAGCCCCTCTGAATCAGCCACTCTGATTCAGCCCCTCTGTTTCAGCCCCTCTGTTTCAGCCCCTCTGTTTCTCGCCCTCTGTTTCTCACCCTCTGTTTCTCGCCCATTGTTTCAGCCACTCTGTTTCTCGCCCTCTATTTCAGACGCTCTGATTGTGCCCCTCTGTTTCAGCCCCTCTGATTCAGCCCCTCTGTTTCTCGCCCTCTGTTTCAGCCCCTCTGTTACAGCCCCTCTGTTTCTCACCCACTGTTTCAGCCCCTCTGATTCAGCCGCTCTGATTCAGCCCCTCTTATTCAGCCCCTCTGTTTCCTGCCCCTCTGTTTCAGCCCCTCTGTTTCTCGCCCTCTGTTTCAGCCACTCTGTTTCTCGCCCTCTATTTCAGACCCTCTGATTCAGCCCCTCTGTTTCAGCCCCTCTGATTCAGCCCCTCTGTTTCTCGCCCTCTGTTTCAGCCCCTCTGTTTCAGCCCCTCTGTTTCTCACCCACTGTTTCAGCCCCTCTGATTCAGCCCCTCTGATTCAGCACCTCTGATTCAGCCCCTCTTATTCAGCCCCTCTGTTTCCCGCCCCTCTGTTTCAGCCCCTCTGTTTCTCGCCCTCTGTTTCAACCCCTCTGTTTCAGCCCCTCTGTTTCAGCCCTTCTGTTTCAGCCCCTCTGTTTCTCGCCCTCTGTTTCAGCCCCTCTGTTTCTCGCCCTCTGTTTCAGCCCCTCTGATTCAGCCCCTCTGATTCAGCCCCTCTGTTTCATCCCCTCTGTTTCAGCCCCTCTGTTTCTCGCCCTCTGTTTCTCACCCTCTGTTTCTCACCCTCTGTTTCAGCCCCTCTGTTTCTCGCCCTCTGTATCAGCCCCTCTGTTTCTCGCCCTCTGCTTCAGCCCCTCTGTTTCTCGCCCTCTGTTTCAGCCCCTCTGTTTTAGCCCCTCTGTTTCAGCCCCTCTGTTTCAGCCCCACTGTTTCAGCCCCTCTGTTTCACGCCCTCTTTGTCAGCCCCTCAGTTTCAGCCACTCTGTTTCAGCCCCTCTTATTCTCGCCCTCTGTTTCAGCCCCTCTGATTCAGCCCCTCTGTTTCTCGCCCTCTGTTTCAACCCCTCTGTTTCAGCCCGTCTGATTCAGCACGTCTGATTCAGCCCCTCTGTTTCAGCCCCTCTGTTTCTCACCCTCTGTTTCAGCCCCTCTGTTTTTCGCCCTCTGTATCAGACCCTCTTTTTCAGCCCCTCTGTTTCAGCCACTCTGTTTCAGCCCCTCTGTTTCTCGCCCTCTGTTTCTCGCCCTCTGTTTCAGCCCCTCTGTTTCTCGCCCTCTGATTCAGCCCCTCTGTTTCGCGCTCTCTGTTTCAGCCCCTCTGTTTCAGCCCCTCTGTTTCTCGCCCTCTGTTTCTGCCCCTCTGTTTCTCGCCCTCTGTTTCATCCCCTCTGTTTCTCGCCCTCTGTTTCAGCCCCGCTGATTCAGCCCCTCTGTTTCAGCCCCTCTGATTCAGCCCCTCTGTTTCTCGCCCTCTGTTTCAGCCCCTCTGTTTCAGCCCTTCGGTTTCAACCCCTCTGTATCAGCCCCTCTGTTTCTCGCCCTCTGTTTCAGCCCCTCTGTTTCTCACCCTCTGTTTCAGCCCCTCTGATTCAGCCCCTCTGTTTCAGCCCCTCTGTTTCTCGCCCTCTGTTTCAGCCCCTCTGTTTCTCGCCCTCTGTTTCACCCCTCTGATTTAGCCCCTCTGTTTCTGCCCCTCTGTTTCAGCCCCTCTGTTTCTCGCTCTCTGTTTCAGCCCCTCTGTTTCGCGCTCTCTGTTTCAGCCCCTCTGTTTCAGCCCCTCTGTTTCTCACCCTCTGTTTATGCCCCTCTGTTTCTCACCCTCTGTTTCAGCCCCTCTGTTTCTCGCCCTCTGTTTCAGCCGCTCTGATTCAGCCCCTCTGATTCAGCCCCTCTGTTTTAGCCCCTCTGTTTCTGCCCCTCTGTTTCAGCCCCTCTGTTTCTCACCCACTCTTTCAGCCCCTCTGTTCAGCCCCTCTGTTTCTCGCGCTCTGTTTCAGCCCCTCTGTTTCTCGCCCTCTGTGTCTTCCCCTCTGTTTCTCGCCCTCTGTTTCAGGCTTCTGTTTCTCGCCCTCTGTTTCAGCCCCTCTGTTTCAGCCCCTCTGTTTCTCACCCACTGTTTCAGCCCCTCTGATTCAGCCCCTCTGATTCAGCACCTCTGTTTCAGCCCCTCTTATTCAGCCCCTCTGTTTCCCGCCCCTCTGTTTCAGCCCCTCTGTTTCTCGCCCTCTGTTTCAACCCCTCTGTTTCAGCCCCTCTGTTTCAGCCCTTCTGTTTCAGCCCCTCTGTTTCTCGCCCTCTGTTTCAGCCCCTCTGTTTCTCGCCCTCTGTTTCAGCCCCTCTGATTCAGCCCCTCTGATTCAGCCCCTCTGTTTCAGCCCCTCTGTTTCAGCCCCTCTGTTTCTCGCCCTCTGTTTCTCACCCTCTGTTTCTCACCCTCTGTTTCAGCCCCTCTGTTTCTCGCCCTCTGTATCAGCCCCTCTGTTTCTCGCCCTCTGCTTCAGCCCCTCTGTTTCTCGCCCTCTGTTTCAGCCCCTCTGTTTTAGCCCCTCTGTTTCAGCCCCTCTGTTTCAGCCCCACTGTTTCAGCCCCTCTGTTTCACGCCCTCTTTGTCAGCCCCTCAGTTTCAGCCACTCTGTTTCAGCCCCTCTTATTCTCGCCCTCTGTTTCAGCCCCTCTGATTCAGCCCCTCTGTTTCTCGCCCTCTGTTTCAACCCCTCTGTTTCAGCCCGTCTGATTCAGCCCGTCTGATTCAGCCCCTCTGTTTCAGCCCCTCTGTTTCTCACCCTCTGTTTCAGCCCCTCTGTTTTTCGCCCTCTGTATCAGACCCTCTTTTTCAGCCCCTCTGTTTCAGCCACTCTGTTTCAGCCCCTCTGTTTCTCGCCCTCTGTTTCTCGCCCTCTGTTTCAGCCCCTCTGTTTCTCGCCCTCTGATTCAGCCCCTCTGTTTCGCGCTCTCTGTTTCAGCCCCTCTGTTTCAGCCCCTCTGTTTCTCGCCCTCTGTTTCTGCCCCTCTGTTTCTCGCCCTCTGTTTCATCCCCTCTGTTTCTCGCCCTCTGTTTCAGCCCCGCTGATTCAGCCCCTCTGTTTCAGCCCCTCTGATTCAGCCACTCTGTTTCTCGCCCTCTGTTTCAGCCCCGCTGTTTCAGCCCTTCGGTTTCAACCCCTCTGTATCAGCCCCTCTGTTTCTCGCCCTCTGTTTCAGCCCCTCTGTTTCTCACCCTCTGTTTCAGCCCCTCTGATTCAGCCCCTCTGTTTCAGCCCCTCTGTTTCTCGCCCTCTGTTTCAGCCCCTCTGTTTCTCGCCCTCTGTTTCACCCCTCTGATTTAGCCCCTCTGTTTCTGCCCCTCTGTTTCAGCCCCTCTGTTTCTCGCTCTCTGTTTCAGCCCCTCTGTTTCGCGCTCTCTGTTTCAGCCCCTCTGTTTCAGCCCCTCTGTTTCTCACCCTCTGTTTATGCCCCTCTGTTTCTCACCCTCTGTTTCAGCCCCTCTGTTTCTCGCCCTCTGTTTCAGCCGCTCTGATTCAGCCCCTCTGATTCAGCCCCTCTGTTTTAGCCCCTCTGTTTCTGCCCCTCTGTTTCAGCCCCTCTGTTTTAGCCCCTCTGTTTCAGCCCCTCTTTTCAGCCCCTCTGTTTCTCGCACTCTGTTTCAGCCCCTCTGTTTCTCGCCCTCTGTGTCTTCCCCTCTGTTTCTCGCCCTCTGTTTCAGGCTTCTGTTTCTCGCCCTCTGTTTCAGCCCCTCTGTTTCAGCCCCTCTGTTTCAGCCCCTCTGTTTCTCGCCCTCTGTTTCAGCTCCTCTGTTTCTCGCCCTCTTTTTCAGCCCCTCTGTTTCTCGCCCTCTGTTTCAGCCCCTCTGTTTCAGCCCCTCTGATTCAGCCCCTCTGATTCAGCCCCTCTGTTTCTCGCTCTCTGTTTCAGCCCCTCTGTTTCAGCCCTTCTGTTTCAGCCCCTCTGTTTCACCCCTCTGTTTCTCGCCCTCTGTTTCAGCCCCTCTGTTTCTCGCCCTCTGTTTCAGCCCCTCTGTTTCTCGCCCTCTGTTTCAGCCCCTCTGTTTCTCGCCCTCTGTTTCATCCCCTCCGATTTAGCCCCTCTGTTTCAGCCCTTCTGTTTCGGCCCCACTGTTTCTCGCCCTCTGTTTCAGCCACTCTGTTTCGCGCTCTGTGTTTCAGCCGCTCGGTTTCTTGCCCTTTGTTTCAGCCCCTCTGTTTCAGCCCCTCTGTTTCAGCCCCTCTGTTTCTCGCCCTCTGTTTCAGCCCTTCTGTTTCTCGCCCTCAGTTTCAGCCCCTCTGTTTCTCGCCCTCTGGTTCAGCCCCTCTGATTCAGCACCTCTGTTTCAGCCCCTCTGATTCAGCCCCTCTGTTTCAGCCCCTCTGTTTCAGCCCCTCTGTTTCATTCCCTCTGTTTCTCGCCCTCTGTTTCAGCCCCACTGTTTCTCGCCCTCTGTTTCAGCCCCTCTGTTTCTCGCCCTCTGTTTCAGCCCCTCTGTTTCAGCCCCTCTGTTTCAGCCCCTCTGTTTCTCGCCCTCTGTTTCAGCCCCACTTTTTCTCGCCCTCTGTTTCAGCCCCTCTGTTTCAGCCCCTCTGTATCTCGCCCTCTGTTTCTGCCCCTCTGTTTCTCGCCCTCTGTTTCAGCCCTCTGTTTCTCGTCGTCTGTTTCAGCCCTGCGGATTCAGCCCCTCTGTTTCAGCCCCTTGAATCAGCCCCTCTGATTCAGCCCCTCTGTTTCAGCCCCTCTGTTTCAGCCCCTCTGTTTCTCACCCACTCTTTCAGCCCCTCCGTTTCTCGCCCTCTGTTTCAGCCACTCTGTTTCTCGCCCTCTGTTTCAGCCCCTCTGATTCAGCCCCTCTTATTCAGCCCCTCTGATTCAGCCCCTCTGATTCAGCCCCTCTGTTTCTCGCCCTCTGTTTCAGCACCTCTGTTTCTGCCCCTCTGTTTCACACCCTCTGGTTCAGCCCCTCTGATTCAGCCCCTCAGATTCAGCCCCTCTGATTCAGCCCCTCTTATTCAGCCCCTCTGTTTCCCGCCCCTCTGTTTCAGCCCCTCTGTTTCTCGCCCTCTGTTTCAGCCCCTCTGTTTCAGCCCCTCTGTTTCAGCCCCTCTGTTTCTCGCCCTCTGTTTCAGCCCCTCTGTTTCTCGCCCTCTGTTTCAGCCCCTCTGTGTCTCGCCCTCTGCTTCAGCCCCTCTGTTTCTCGCCCTCTGTTTCAGCCCCTCTGTTTTAGCCCCTCTGTTTCAGCCCCTCTGTTTCAGCCCCACTGTTTCAACCCCTCTGTTTCACGCCCTCTTTGTCAGCCCCTCAGTTTCAGCCACTCTGTTTCAGCCCCTCTGTTTCTCGCCCTCTGTTTATGCCCCTCTGATTCAGCCCCTCTGTTTCTCTCCCTCTGTTTGAGCCCCTCTGTTTCGGCCCGTCTCATTCAGCCCGTCTGATTCAGCCCCTCTGTTTCTCGACCTCTGTTTCTCACCCTCTGTTTCTCGCCCTCTGTTTCAGCCCCTCTGTTTTTCGCCCTCTGTTTCAGCCCCTCTGTTTCTCGCCCTCTGTATCAGACCCTCTGTTTCAGCCCCTCTGTTTAACCCCTCTGTTTCAGCCCCTCTGTTTCTCGCCCTCTGTTTCTCGCCCTCTGTTTCAGCCCCTCTGTTTCTCGTCCTCTGATTCAGCCCCTCTGTTTCGCGCTCTGTTTCAGCCCCTCTGTTTCAGCCGCTCTGTTTCTCGCCCTCTGATTCAGCCCCTCTGTTTCTCGCCCTCTGTTTCGCGCTCTGTTTCAGCCCCTCTGTTTCAGCCGCTCTGTTTCTCGCCCTCTGATTCAGCCCCTCTGTATCTCGCCCTCTGTTTCAGCCCCTCTGTTTCAGCCCTTCGGTTTCAACCCCTCTGTATCAGCCCCTCTGTTTCTCGCCCTCTGTTTCAGCCCCTCTGTTAGTCGCTCTCTGTTTCAGCCCCACTGTATCAGCCCCTCTGTTTCAGCCCCTCTGTTTTTCGCCCTCTGTTTCAGCCCCTCTGTTTCTCGCCCTCTGTATCAGACCCTCTGTTTCAGCCCCTCTGTTTCAGCCCCTCTGTTTCAGCCCCTCTGTTTCTCGCCCTCTGTTTCTCGTTCTCTGTTTCAGCCCCTCTGTTTCTCGTCCTCTGATTCAGCCCCTCTGTTTCGCGCTCTCTGTTTCAGCCCCTCTGTTTCAGCCCCTCGGTTTCTCGCCCTCTGTTTCTGCCCCTCTGTTTCTCGCCCTCTGTTTCAGCCCCTCTGTTTCTCGCGCTCTGTTTCAGCCCCGCTGATTCAGCCCCTCTGTTTCAGCCCCGCTGATTCAGCCCCTCTGTTTCAGCCCCTCTGATTCAGCCCCTCTGTTTCTCGCCCTCTGTTTCAGACCCTCTGTTTCAGCCCTTCGGTTTCAACCCCTCTGTATCAGCACCTCTGTTTCTCGCCCTCTGTTTCAGCCCCTCTGTTTCTCGCTCTCTGTTTCAGCCCCACTGTTTCAGCCCCTCTGTTTCAGCCCCTCTGTTTCTCGACCTCTGTTTCAGCCCCTCTGATTTAGCCCCTCTGTTTCAGCCCCTCTGTTTCAGCCCCTCTGTTTCTCGCCCTCTGTTTCAGCGCCACTGTTTCGCGCTCTCTGTTTCAGCCCCTCTGTTTCAGCCCCTCTGTTTCTCAACCTCTGTTTCTGCCCCTCTATTTCTCACCCTCTGTTTCTGCCACTCTGTTTTTCGCCCTCTGTTTCATACCCTCTGATTCAGCCCCTCTGATTCAGCCCCTCTGATTCTCGCCCTCTGTTTCAGCCCCTCTGTTTCAGCCCCTCTGTTTCTCACGCTCTGTTTCAGTCCCTCTGTTTCTCGCCCTCTGTTTCTGCCCCTCTGTTTCTCGCCCTCTGTTTCAGGCTTCTGTTTCTCGCCTGCTGTTTCAGCCCCTCTGTTTCAGCCCCTCTGTTTCAGCCCCTCTGTTTCTCGCCCTCTGTTACAGCCCCTCTGTTTCTCGCCCTCTGTTTCAGCCCCTCTGTTTCAGCCCCTCTGATTCAGCTCCTCTGATTCAGCACCTCTGATTCAGCCCCTCTTATTCAGCCCCTCTGTTTCCCGCCCCTCTGTTTCAGCCCCTCTGTTTCTCGCCCTCTGTTTCAACCCCTCTGTTTCAGCCCCTCTGTTTCAGCCCTTCTGTTTCAGCCCCTCTGTTTCTCGCGCTCTGTTTCAGCCCCTCTGTTTCTCGCCCTCTGTTTCAGCCCCTCTGATTCAGCCCCTCTGATTCAGCCCCTCTGTTTCAGCCCCTCTGTTTCAGCCCCTCTGTTTCTCGCCCTCTGTTTCTCACCCTCTGTTTCTCACCCTCTGTTTCAGCCACTCTGTTTCGCGCTCTGTGTTTCAGCCGCTCGGTTTCTTGCCCTTTGTTTCAGCCCCTCTGTTTCAGCCCCTCTGTTTCAGCCCCTCTGTTTCTCGCCCTCTGTTTCAGCCCTTCTGTTTCTCGCCCTCTGTTTCAGCCCCTCTGTTTTAGCCCCTCTGTTTCAGCCCCTCTGTTTCAGCCCCACTGTTTCAACCCCTCTGTTTCACGCCCTCTTTGTCAGCCCCTCAGTTTCAGCCACTCTGTTTCAGCCCCTCTGTTTCTCGCCCTCTGTTTATGCCCCTCTGATTCAGCCCCTCTGTTTCTCTCCCTCTGTTTGAGCCCCTCTGTTTCGGCCCGTCTCATTCAGCCCGTCTGATTCAGCCCCTCTGTTTCTCGACCTCTGTTTCTCACCCTCTGTTTCTCGCCCTCTGTTTCAGCCCCTCTGTTTTTCGCCCTCTGTTTCAGCCCCTCTGTTTCTCGCCCTCTGTATCAGACCCTCTGTTTCAGCCCCTCTGTTTAACCCCTCTGTTTCAGCCCCTCTGTTTCTCGCCCTCTGTTTCTCGCCCTCTGTTTCAGCCCCTCTGTTTCTCGTCCTCTGATTCAGCCCCTCTGTTTCGCGCTCTGTTTCAGCCCCTCTGTTTCAGCCGCTCTGTTTCTCGCCCTCTGATTCAGCCCCTCTGTTTCTCGCCCTCTGTTTCGCGCTCTGTTTCAGCCCCTCTGTTTCAGCCGCTCTGTTTCTCGCCCTCTGATTCAGCCCCTCTGTATCTCGCCCTCTGTTTCAGCCCCTCTGTTTCAGCCCTTCGGTTTCAACCCCTCTGTATCAGCCCCTCTGTTTCTCGCCCTCTGTTGCAGCCCCTCTGTTAGTCGCTCTCTGTTTCAGCCCCACTGTATCAGCCCCTCTGTTTCAGCCCCTCTGTTTTTCGCCCTCTGTTTCAGCCCCTCTGTTTCTCGCCCTCTGTATCAGACCCTCTGTTTCAGCCCCTCTGTTTCAGCCCCTCTGTTTCAGCCCCTCTGTTTCTCGCCCTCTGTTTCTCGTTCTCTGTTTCAGCCCCTCTGTTTCTCGTCCTCTGATTCAGCCCCTCTGTTTCGCGCTCTCTGTTTCAGCCCCTCTGTTTCAGCCCCTCGGTTTCTCGCCCTCTGTTTCTGCCCCTCTGTTTCTCGCCCTCTGTTTCAGCCCCTCTGTTTCTCGCGCTCTGTTTCAGCCCCGCTGATTCAGCCCCTCTGTTTCAGCCCCGCTGATTCAGCCCCTCTGTTTCAGCCCCTCTGATTCAGCCCCTCTGTTTCTCGCCCTCTGTTTCAGACCCTCTGTTTCAGCCCTTCGGTTTCAACCCCTCTGTATCAGCACCTCTGTTTCTCGCCCTCTGTTTCAGCCCCTCTGTTTCTCGCTCTCTGTTTCAGCCCCACTGTTTCAGCCCCTCTGTTTCAGCCCCTCTGTTTCTCGACCTCTGTTTCAGCCCCTCTGATTTAGCCCCTCTGTTTCAGCCCCTCTGTTTCAGCCCCTCTGTTTCTCGCCCTCTGTTTCAGCGCCACTGTTTCGCGCTCTCTGTTTCAGCCCCTCTGTTTCAGCCCCTCTGTTTCTCAACCTCTGTTTCTGCCCCTCTATTTCTCACCCTCTGTTTCTGCCACTCTGTTTTTCGCCCTCTGTTTCATACCCTCTGATTCAGCCCCTCTGATTCAGCCCCTCTGATTCTCGCCCTCTGTTTCAGCCCCTCTGTTTCAGCCCCTCTGTTTCTCACGCTCTGTTTCAGTCCCTCTGTTTCTCGCCCTCTGTTTCTGCCCCTCTGTTTCTCGCCCTCTGTTTCAGGCTTCTGTTTCTCGCCTGCTGTTTCAGCCCCTCTGTTTCAGCCCCTCTGTTTCAGCCCCTCTGTTTCTCGCCCTCTGTTACAGCCCCTCTGTTTCTCGCCCTCTGTTTCAGCCCCTCTGTTTCAGCCCCTCTGATTCAGCTCCTCTGATTCAGCACCTCTGATTCAGCCCCTCTTATTCAGCCCCTCTGTTTCCCGCCCCTCTGTTTCAGCCCCTCTGTTTCTCGCCCTCTGTTTCAACCCCTCTGTTTCAGCCCCTCTGTTTCAGCCCTTCTGTTTCAGCCCCTCTGTTTCTCGCGCTCTGTTTCAGCCCCTCTGTTTCTCGCCCTCTGTTTCAGCCCCTCTGATTCAGCCCCTCTGATTCAGCCCCTCTGTTTCAGCCCCTCTGTTTCAGCCCCTCTGTTTCTCGCCCTCTGTTTCTCACCCTCTGTTTCTCACCCTCTGTTTCAGCCACTCTGTTTCGCGCTCTGTGTTTCAGCCGCTCGGTTTCTTGCCCTTTGTTTCAGCCCCTCTGTTTCAGCCCCTCTGTTTCAGCCCCTCTGTTTCTCGCCCTCTGTTTCAGCCCTTCTGTTCCTCGCCCTCTGTTTCAGCCCCTCTGTTTCTCGCTCTCTGTTTCAGCCCCTCTGATTCAGCACCTCTGTTTCAGCCCCTCTGATTCAGCCCCTCTGTTTCAGCCCCTCTGTTTCAGCCCCTCTGTTTCATTCCCTCTGATTCTCGCCCTCTGTTTCAGCCCCACTGTTTCTCGCCCTCTGTTTCAGCCCCTCTGTTTCTCGCCCTCTGTTTCAGCCCCTCTGTATCAGCCCCTCTGTTTCAGCCCCTCTGTTTCTCGCCCTCTGTTTCAGCCCCACTTTTTCTCGCCCTCTGTTTCAGCCCCTCTGTTTCAGCCCCTCTGTTTCTCGCCCTCTGTTTCTGCCCCACTGTTTCTCGCCCTCTGTTTCAGCCCTCTGTTTCTCGTCGTCTGTTTCAGCCCTGCGGATTCAGCCCCTCTGTTTCCTCCCCTCTGAATCAGCCCCTCTGATTCAGCCCCTCTGTTTCAGCCCCTCTGTTTCAACCCCTCTGTTTCTCGCCCTCTCTTTCAGCCCCTCCGTTTCTCGCCCTCTGTTTCAGCCACTCTGTTTCTCGCCCTCTGTTTCAGCCCCTCTGATTCAGCCCCTCTTATTCAGCCCCTCTGATTCAGCCCCTCTGATTCAGCCCCTCTGTTTCTCGCCCTCTGTTTCAGCACCTCTGTTTCTGCCCCTCTGTTTCACACCCTCTGTTCAGACCCTCTGATTCAGCCCCTCAGATTCAGCCCCTCTGATTCAGCCCCTCTTATTCAGCCCCTCTGTTTCCCGCCCCTCTGTTTCAGCCCCTCTGTTTCACGCCCTCTGTTTCAGCCCCTCTGTTTCAGCCCCTCTGTTTCAGCCCCTCTGTTTCAGCCCCTCTGTTTCTCGCCCTCTGTTTCAGCCCCTCTGTTTCTCGCCCTCTGTTTCAGCCCCTCTGTGTCTCGCCCTCTGCTTCAGCCCCTCTGTTTCTCGCCCTCTGTTTCAGCCCCTCTGTTTTAGCCCCTCTGTTTCAGCCCCTCTGTTTCAGCCCCACTGTTTCAACCCCTCTGTTTCACGCCATCTTTGTCAGCCCCTCAGTTTCAGCCACTCTGTTTCAGCCCCTCTGTTTCTCGCCCTCTGTTTATGCCCCTCTGATTCAGCCCCTCTGTTTCAGCCCGTCTCATTCAGCCCGTCTGATTCAGCCCCTCTGTTTCTCGACCTCTGTTTCAGCCCCTCTGTTTCAGCCCCTCTGTTTCAGCCCCTCTGTTTCTCGCCCTCTGTTTCAGCCCCTCTGTTAGTCGCTCTCTGTTTCAGCCCCACTGTATCAGCCCCTCTGTTTCAGCCCCTCTGTTTTTCGCCCTCTGTTTCAGCTTCTCTGTTTCTCGCCCTCTGTATCAGACCCTCTGTTTCAGCCCCTCTGTTTCAGCCCCTCTGTTTCAGCCCCTCTGTTTCTCGCCCTCTGTTTCTCGTTCTCTGTTTCAGCCCCTCTGTTTCTCGTCCTCTGATTCAGACCCTCTGTTTCGCGCTCTCTGTTTCAGCCCCTCTGTTTCAGCCCCTCTGTTTCTCGCCCTCTGTTTCTGCCCCTCTGTTTCTCGCCCTCTGTTTCAGCCCCTCTGTTTCTCGCCCTCTGTTTCAGCCCCGCTGATTCAGCCCCTCTGTTTCAGCCCCTCTGATTCAGCCCCTCTGTTTCTCGCCCTCTGTTTCAGCCCCTCTGTTCCAGCCCTTCGGTTTCAACCCCTCTGTATCAGCCCCTCTGTTTCTCGCCCTCTGTTTCAGCCCCTCTGTTTCTCGCTCTCTGTTTCAGCCCCACTGTGTCAGCCCCTCTGTTTCAGCCCCTCTGTTTCTCGACCTCTGTTTCAGCCCCTCTGATTTAGCCCCTCTGTTTCAGCCCCTCTGTTTCAGCCCCTCTGTTTCTCGCCCTCTGTTTCAGCGCCACTGTTTCAGCCCCTCTGTTTCTCACCCTCTGTTTCTGCCCCTCTGTTTCTCACCCTCTGTTTCTGCCACTCTGTTTTTCGCCCTCTGTTTCAGCCCCTCTGATTCAGCCCCTCTGATTCAGCCCCTCTGTTTTAGCCCCTCTGTTTCAGCCCCTCTGTTTCAGCCCCTCTGTTTCTCGCGCTCTGTTTCAGCCCCTCTGTTTCTCGCCCTCTGTTTCTGCCCCTCTGTTTCTCGCCCTCTGTTTCAGGCTTCTGTTTCTCGCCCGCTGTTTCAGCCCCTCTGTTTCAGCCCCTCTGTTTCAGCCCCTCTGTTTCAGCCCCTCTGTTTCAGCCCCTCTGATTCAGCCCCTCTGATTCAGCACCTCTGATTCAGCCCCTCTTATTCAGCCCCTCTGTTTCCCGCCCCTCTGTTTCAGCCCCTCTGTTTCTCGCACTCTGTTTCAACCCCTCTGTTTCAGCCCCTCTGTTTCAGCCCTTCTGTTTCAGCCCCTCTGTTTCTCGCCCTCTGTTTCAGCCCCTCTGTTTCTCGCCCTCTGTTTCAGCCCCTCTGTTTCAGCCCCTCTGATTCAGCCCCTCTGTTTCAGCCCCTCTGTTTCAGCCCCTCTGTTTCTCGCCCTCTGTTTCTCACCCTCTGTTTCTCACCCTCTGTTTCAGCCCCTCTGTTTCAGCCCTCTGTTTCTCGTCGTCTGTTTCAGCCCTGCGGATTCAGCCCCTCTGTTTCAGCCCCTCTGAATCAGCCCCTCTGATTCAGCCCCTCTGTTTCAGCCCCTCTGTTTCAGCCCCTCTGTTTCTCGCCCACTCTTTCAGCCCCTCCGTTTCTCGCCCTCTGTTTCAGCCACTCTGTTTCTCGCCCTCTGTTTCAGCCCCTCTGATTCAGCCCCTCTTATTCAGCCCCTCTGATTCAGCCCCTCTGATTCAGCCCCTCTGTTTCTCGCCCTCTGTTTCAGCACCTCTGTTTCTGCCCCTCTGTTTCACACCCTCTGGTTCAGCCCCTCTGATTCAGCCCCTCAGATTCAGCCCCTCTGATTCAGCCCCTCTTATTCAGCCCCTCTGTTTCCCGCCCCTCTGTTTCAGCCCCTCTGTTTCTCGTCCTCTGTTTCAGCCCCTCTGTTTCAGCCCCTCTGTTTCAGCCCCTCTGTTTCAGCCCCTCTGTTTCTCGCCCTCTGTTTCAGCCCCTCTGTTTCTCGCCCTCTGTTTCAGCCCCTCTGTTTCTCGCCCTCTGCTTCAGCCCCTCTGTTTCTCGCCCTCTGTTTCAGCCCCTCTGTTTTAGCCCCTCTGTTTCAGCCCCTCTGTTTCCGCCCCACTGTTTCAACCCCTCTGTTTCACGCCCTCTTTGTCAGCCCCTCAGTTTCAGCCACTCTGTTTCAGCACCTCTGTTTCTCGCCCTCTGTTTATGCCCCTCTGATTCAGCCCCTCTGTTTCTCGCCCTCTGTTTCAGCCCCTCTGTTTCAGCCCGTCTCATTCAGCCCGTCTGATTCAGCCCCTCTGTTTCTCGACCTCTGTTTCAGCCCCTCTGTTTCAGCCCCTCTGTTTCAGCCCCTCTGTTTCTCGCCCTCTGTTTCTCACCCTCTGTTTCTCGCCCTCTGTTTCAGCCCCTCTGTTTTTCGCCCTCTGTTTCAGCCCCTCTGTTTCTCGCCCTCTGTATCAGACCCTCTGTTTCAGCCCCTCTGTTTCAGCCCCTCTGTTTCAGCCCCTCTGTTTCTCGCCCTCTGTTTCTCGCCCTCTGTTTCAGCCCCTCTGTTTCTCGTCCTCTGATTCAGCCCCTCTGTTTCGCGCTCTGTTTCAGCCCCTCTGTTTCAGCCGCTCTGTTTCTCGCCCTCTGATTCAGCCCCTCTGTTTCTCGCCCTCTGTTTCGCGCTCTGTTTCAGCCCCTCTGTTTCAGCCGCTCTGTTTCTCGCCCTCTGATTCAGCCCCTCTGTTTCTCGCCCTCTGTTTCAGCCCCTCTGTTTCAGCCCTTCGGTTTCAACCCCTCTGTATCAGCCCCTCTGTTTCTCGCCCTCTGTTTCAGCCCCTCTGTTAGTCGCTCTCTGTTTCAGCCCCACTGTATCAGCCCCTCTGTTTCAGCCCCTCTGTTTTCGCCCTCTTTTTCAGCCCCTCTGTTTCTCGCCCTCTGTATCAGACCCTCTGTTTCAGCCCCTCTGTTTCAGCCCCTCTGTTTCAGCCCCTCTGTTTCTCGCCCTCTGTTTCTCGTTCTCTGTTTCAGCCCCTCTGTTTCTCGTCCTCTGATTCAGCCCCTCTGTTTCGCGCTCTCTGTTTCAGCCCCTCTGTTTCAGCCCCTCTGTTTCTCGCCCTCTGTTTCTGCCCCTCTGTTTCTCGCCCTCTGTTTCAGCCCCTCTGTTTCTCGCCCTCTGTTTCAGCCCCGCTGATTCAGCCCCTCTGTTTCAGCCCCTCTGATTCAGCCCCTCTGTTTCTCGCCCTCTGTTTCAGCCCCTCTGTTTCAGCCCTTCGGTTTCAACCCCTCTGTATCAGCCCCTCTGTTTCTCGCCCTCTGTTTCAGCCCCTCTGTTTCTCGCTCTCTGTTTCAGCCCCACTGTTTCAGCCCCTCTGTTTCAGCCCCTCTGTTTCTTGACCTCTGTTTCAGCCCCTCTGATTTAGCCCCTCTGTTTCAGCCCCTCTGTTTCAGCCCCTCTGTTTCTCGCCCTCTGTTTCAGCTCCACTGTTTCACGCTCTCTGTTTCAGCCCCTCTGTTTCAGCCCCTCTGTTTCTCACCCTCTGTTTCTGCCCCTCTGTTTCTCACCCTCTGTTTCTGCCACTCTGTTTTTCGCCCTCTGTTTCAGCCCCTCTGATTCAGCCCCTCTGATTCAGCCCCTCTGATTCAGCCCCTCTGTTTTAGCCCCTCTGTTTCAGCCCCTCTGTTTCTCGCGCTCTGTTTCAGCCCCTCTGTTTCTCGCCCTCTGTTTCTGCCCCTCTGTTTCTCGCCCTCTGTTTCAGGCTTCTGTTTCTCGCCCGCTGTTTCAGCCCCTCTGTTTCAGCCCCTCTGTTTCAGCCCCTCTGTTTCAGCCCCTCTGTTTCTCGCCCTCTGTTTCAGCCCCCCTGTTTCTCGCCCTCTGTTTCAGCCCCTCTGTTTCAGCCCCTCTGATTCAGCCCCTCTGATTCAGCACCTCTGATTCAGCCCCTCTTATTCAGCCCCTCTGTTTCCCGCCCCTCTGTTTCAGCCCCTCTGTTTCTCGCACTCTGTTTCAACCCCTCTGTTTCAGCCCCTCTGTTTCAGCCCTTCTGTTTCAGCCCCTCTGTTTCTCGCCCTCTGTTTCAACCCCTCTGTTTCTCGCCCTCTGTTTCAGCCCCTCTGATTCAGCCCCTCTGTTTCAGCCCTTCTGTTTCAGCCCCTCTGTTTCTCGCCCTCTGTTTCTCACCCTCTGTTTCTCACCCTCTGTTTCAGCCCCTCTGTTTCTCGCCCTCTGTATCAGCCCCTCTGTTTCTCGCCCTCTGCTTCAGCCCCTCTGTTTCTCGCCCTCTGTTTCAGCCCCTCTGTTTTAGCCCCTCTGTTTCAGCCCCTCTGTTTCAGCCCCACTGTTTCAGCCCCTCTGTTTCACGCCCTCTTTGTCAGCCCCTCAGTTTCAGCCACTCTGTTTCAGCCCCTCTTATTCTCGCCCTCTGTTTCAGCCCCTCTGATTCAGCCCCTCTGTTTCTCGCCCTCTGTTTCAGCCCCTCTGTTTCAGCCCGTCTCATTCAGCCCGTCTGATTCAGCCCCTCTGTTTCTCGCCCTCTGTTTCTCACCCACTGTTTCAGCCCCTCTGTTTTTCGCCCTCTGTTTCAGCCCCTCTGTTTCTCGCCCTCTGTATCAGACCCTCTTTTTCAGCCCCTCTGTTTCAGCCACTCTGTTTCAGCCCCTCTGTTTCTCGCCCTCTGTTTCTCGCCCTCTGTTTCAGCCCCTCTGTTTCTCGCCCTCTGATTCAGCCCCTCTGTTTCGCGCTCTCTGTTTCAGCCCCTCTGATTCAGCCCCTCTGTTTCAGCCCCTCTGATTCAGCCCCTCTGTTTCTCGCCCTCTGTTTCAGCCCCTCTGTTTCAGCCCTTCGGTTTCAACCCCTCTGTATCAGCCCCTCTGTTTCTCGCCCTCTGTTTCAGCCCCTCTGTTTCTCACCCTCTGTTTCAGCCCCTCTGATTCAGCCGCTCTGTTTCAGCCCCTCTGTTTCTCGCCCTCTGTTTCAGCCCCTCTGTTTCTCGCCCTCTGTTTCACACCTCTGATTTAGCCCCTCTGTTTCAGCCCCTCTGTTTCAGCCCCTCTGTTTCTCGCTCTCTGTTTCAGCCCCTCTGTTTCGCGCTCTCTGTTTCAGCCCCTCTGTTTCAGCCCATCTGTTTCTCAACCTCTGTTTATGCCCCTCTGTTTCTCACCCTCTGTTTCAGCCCCTCTGTTTCTCGCCCTCTGTTTCAGCCCCTCTGATTCAGCCCCTCTGATTCAGCCCCTCTGTTTTAGCACCTCTGTTTCTGCCCCTCTGTTTCAGCCCCTCTGTTTTAGCCCCTCTGTTTCAGCCCCTCTGTTTCAGCCCCTCTGTTTCTCGCGCTCTGTTTCAGCCCCTCTGTTTCTCGCCCTCTGTTTCTTCCCCTCTGTTTCTCGCCCTCTGTTTCAGGCTTCTGTTTCTCGCCCTCTGTTTCAGCTCCTCTGTTTCTCGCCCTCTTTTTCAGCCCCTCTGTTTCTCGCCCTCTGTTTCAGCCCCTCTGTTTCAGCCCCTCTGATTCAGCCCCTCTGATTCAGCCCCTCTGTTTCTCGCTCTCTGTTTCAGCCCGTCTGTTTCAGCCCTTCTGTTTCAGCCCCTCTGTTTCACCCCTCTGTTTCTCGCCCTCTGTTTCAGCCCCTCTGTTTCTCGCCCTCTGTTTCAGCCCCTCTGTTTCAGCCCCTCTGTTTCAGCCCCTCTGTTTCTCGCCCTCTGTTTCTCACCCTCTGTTTCTCACCCTCTGTTTCAGCCCCTCTGTTTCTCGCCCTCTGTATCAGCCCCTCTGTTTCTCGCCCTCTGCTTCAGCCCCTCTGTTTCTCGCCCTCTGTTTCAGCCCCTCTGTTTTAGCCCCTCTGTTTCAGCCCCTCTGTTTCAGCCCCACTGTTTTAGCCCCTCTGTTTCACGCCCTCTTTGTCAGCCCCTCAGTTTCAGCCACTCTGTTTCAGCCCCTCTTATTCTCGCCCTCTGTTTCAGCCCCTCTGATTCAGCCCCTCTGTTTCTCGCCCTCTGTTTCAGCCCCTCTGTTTCAGCCCGTCTGATTCAGCCCGTCTGATTCAGCCCCTCTGTTTCTCGCCCTCTGTTTCTCACCCTCTGTTTCAGCCCCTCTGTTTTTCGCCCTCTGTTTCAGCCCCTCTGTTTCTCGCCCTCTGTTTCTCGCCCTCTGTTTCAGCCCCTCTGTTTCTCGCCCTCTGATTCAGCCCCTCTGTTTCGCGCTCTCTGTTTCAGACCCTCTGTTTTAGCCCCTCTGTTTCTCGCCCTCTGTTTCTGCCCCTCTGTTTCTCGCCCTCTGTTTCATCCCCTCTGTTTCTCGCCCTCTGTTTCAGCCCCGCTGATTCAGCCCCTCTGTTTCAGCCCCTCTGATTCAGCCCCTCTGTTTCTCGCCCTCTGTTTCAGCCCCTCTGTTTCAACACTTCGGTTTCAACCCCTCTGTATCAGCCCCTCTGTTTCTCGCCCTCTGTTTCAGCCCCTCTGTTTCTCACCCTCTGTTTCAGCCCCTCTGATTCAGCCCCTCTGTTTCAGCCCCTCTGTTTCTCGCCCTCTGTTTCAGCCCCTCTGTTTCTCGCCCTCTGTTTCACCCCTCTGATTTAGCCCCTCTGTTTCAGCCCCTCTGTTTCAGCCCCTCTGTTTCTCGCTCTCTGTTTCAGCCCCTCTGTTTCGCGCTCTCTGTTTCAGCCCCTCTGTTTCAGCCCCTCTGTTTCTCACCCTCTGTTTATGCCCCTCTGTTTCTCACCCTCTGTTTCAGCCCCTCTGTTTCTCGCCCTCTGTTTCAGCCCCTCTGATTCAGCCCCTCTGATTCAGCCCCTCTGTTTTAGCCCCTCTGTTTCTGACCCTCTGTTTCAGCCCCTCTGTTTTAGCCCCTCTGTTTCAGCCGCTCTGTTTCAGCCCCTCTGTTTCTCGCGCTCTGTTTCAGCCCCTCTGTTTCTCGCCCTCTGTTTCTTCCCCTCTGTTTCTCGCCCTCTGTTTCAGGCTTCTGTTTCTCGCCCTCTGTTTCAGCCCCTCTGTTTCAGCCCCTCTGTTTCAGCCCCTCTGTTTCTCGCCCTCTGTTTCAGCTCCTCTGTTTCTCGCCCTCTTTTTCAGCCCCTCTGTTTCTCGCCCTCTGTTTCAGCCCCTCTGTTTCAGCCCCTCTGATTCAGCCCCTCTGATTCAGCCCCTCTGTTTCTCGCTCTCTGTTTCAGCCCCTCTGTTTCAGCCCTTCTGTTTCAGCCCCTCTGTTTCACCCCTCTGTTTCTCGCCCTCTGTTTCAGCCCCTCTGTTTCTCGCCCTCTGTTTCAGCCCCTCTGTTTCAGCCCCTCTGTTTCAGCTCCTCTGTTTCTCGCCCTCTGTTTCAGCCCCTCTGTTTCTCGCCCTCTGTTTCATCCCCTCCGATTTAGCCCCTCTGTTTCAGCCCTTCTGTTTCGGCCCCACTGTTTCTCGCCCTCTGTTTCAGCCACTCTGTTTCGCGCTCTGTGTTTCAGCCGCTCGGTTTCTTGCCCTTTGTTTCAGCCCCTCTGTTTCAGCCCCTCTGTTTCAGCCCCTCTGTTTCTCGCCCTCTGTTTCAGCCCTCCTGTTCCTCGCCCTCTGTTTCAGCCCCTCTGTTTCTCGCCCTCTGTTTCAGCCCCTCTGATTCAGCACCTCTGTTTCAGCCCCTCTGATTCAGCCCCTCTGTTTCAGCCCCTCTGTTTCAGCCCCTCTGTTTCATTCCCTCTGATTCTCGCCCTCTGTTTCAGCCCCACTGTTTCTCGCCCTCTGTTTCAGCCCCTCTGTTTCTCGCCCTCTGTTTCAGCCCCTCTGTTTCAGCCCCTCTGTTTCAGCCCCTCTGTTTCAGCCCCTCTGTTTCAGCCCCTCTGTTTCTCGCCCTCTGTTTCTCACCCTCTGTTTCTCGCCCTCTGTTTCAGCCCCTCTGTTTTTCGCCCTCTGTTTCAGCCCCTCTGTTTCTCGCCCTCTGTATCAGACCCTCTGTTTCAGCCCCTCTGTTTCAGCCCCTCTGTTTCAGCCCCTCTGTTTCTCGCCCTCTGTTTCTCGCCCTCTGTTTCAGCCCCTCTGTTTCTCGTCCTCTGATTCAGCCCCTCTGTTTCGCGCTCTGTTTCAGCCCCTCTGTTTCAGCCGCTCTGTTTCTCGCCCTCTGATTCAGCCCCTCTGTTTCTCGCCCTCTGTTTCGCGCTCTGTTTCAGCCCCTCTGTTTCAGCCGCTCTGTTTCTCGCCCTCTGATTCAGCCCCTCTGTTTCTCGCCCTCTGTTTCAGCCCCTCTGTTTCAGCCCTTCGGTTTCAACCCCTCTGTATCAGCCCCTCTGTTTCTCGCCCTCTGTTTCAGCCCCTCTGTTAGTCGCTCTCTGTTTCAGCCCCACTGTATCAGCCCCTCTGTTTCAGCCCCTCTGTTTTCGCCCTCTTTTTCAGCCCCTCTGTTTCTCGCCCTCTGTATCAGACCCTCTGTTTCAGCCCCTCTGTTTCAGCCCCTCTGTTTCAGCCCCTCTGTTTCTCGCCCTCTGTTTCTCGTTCTCTGTTTCAGCCCCTCTGTTTCTCGTCCTCTGATTCAGCCCCTCTGTTTCGCGCTCTCTGTTTCAGCCCCTCTGTTTCAGCCCCTCTGTTTCTCGCCCTCTGTTTCTGCCCCTCTGTTTCTCGCCCTCTGTTTCAGCCCCTCTGTTTCTCGCCCTCTGTTTCAGCCCCGCTGATTCAGCCCCTCTGTTTCAGCCCCTCTGATTCAGCCCCTCTGTTTCTCGCCCTCTGTTTCAGCCCCTCTGTTTCAGCCCTTCGGTTTCAACCCCTCTGTATCAGCCCCTCTGTTTCTCGCCCTCTGTTTCAGCCCCTCTGTTTCTCGCTCTCTGTTTCAGCCCCACTGTTTCAGCCCCTCTGTTTCAGCCCCTCTGTTTCTTGACCTCTGTTTCAGCCCCTCTGATTTAGCCCCTCTGTTTCAGCCCCTCTGTTTCAGCCCCTCTGTTTCTCGCCCTCTTTTTCAGCTCCACTGTTTCACGCTCTCTGTTTCAGCCCCTCTGTTTCAGCCCCTCTGTTTCTCACCCTCTGTTTCTGCCCCTCTGTTTCTCACCCTCTGTTTCTGCCACTCTGTTTTTCGCCCTCTGTTTCAGCCCCTCTGATTCAGCCCCTCTGATTCAGCCCCTCTGATTCAGCCCCTCTGTTTTAGCCCCTCTGTTTCAGCCCCTCTGTTTCTCGCGCTCTGTTTCAGCCCCTCTGTTTCTCGCCCTCTGTTTCTGCCCCTCTGTTTCTCGCCCTCTGTTTCAGGCTTCTGTTTCTCGCCCGCTGTTTCAGCCCCTCTGTTTCAGCCCCTCTGTTTCAGCCCCTCTGTTTCAGCCCCTCTGTTTCTCGCCCTCTGTTTCAGCCCCCCTGTTTCTCGCCCTCTGTTTCAGCCCCTCTGTTTCAGCCCCTCTGATTCAGCCCCTCTGATTCAGCACCTCTGATTCAGCCCCTCTTATTCAGCCCCTCTGTTTCCCGCCCCTCTGTTTCAGCCCCTCTGTTTCTCGCACTCTGTTTCAACCCCTCTGTTTCAGACCCTCTGTTTCAGCCCTTCTGTTTCAGCCCCTCTGTTTCTCGCCCTCTGTTTCAACCCCTCTGTTTCTCGCCCTCTGTTTCAGCCCCTCTGATTCAGCCCCTCTGATTCAGCCCCTCTGTTTCAGCCCTTCTGTTTCAGCCCCTCTGTTTCTCGCCCTCTGTTTCTCACCCTCTGTTTCTCACCCTCTGTTTCAGCCCCTCTGTTTCTCGCCCTCTGTATCAGCCCCTCTGTTTCTCGCCCTCTGCTTCAGCCCCTCTGTTTCTCGCCCTCTGTTTCAGCCCCTCTGTTTTAGCCCCTCTGTTTCAGCCCCTCTGTTTCAGCCCCACTGTTTCAGCCCCTCTGTTTCACGCCCTCTTTGTCAGCCCCTCAGTTTCAGCCACTCTGTTTCAGCCCCTCTGATTCAGCCCCTCTGTTTCTCGCCCTCTGTTTCAGCCCCTCTGTTTCAGCCCGTCTCATTCAGCCCGTCTGATTCAGCCCCTCTGTTTCTCGCCCTCTGTTTCTCACCCACTGTTTCAGCCCCTCTGTTTTTCGCCCTCTGTTTCAGCCCCTCTGTTTCTCGCCCTCTGTATCAGACCCTCTTTTTCAGCCCCTCTGTTTCAGCCACTCTGTTTCAGCCCCTCTGTTTCTCGCCCTCTGTTTCTCGCCCTCTGTTTCAGCCCCTCTGTTTCTCGCCCTCTGATTCAGCCCCTCTGTTTCGCGCTCTCTGTTTCAGCCCCTCTGATTCAGCCCCTCTGTTTCAGCCCCTCTGATTCAGCCCCTCTGTTTCTCGCCCTCTGTTTCAGCCCCTCTGTTTCAGCCCTTCGGTTTCAACCCCTCTGTATCAGCCCCTCTGTTTCTCGCCCTCTGTTTCAGCCCCTCTGTTTCTCACCCTCTGTTTCAGCCCCTCTGATTCAGCCCCTCTGTTTCAGCCCCTCTGTTTCTCGCCCTCTGTTTCAGCCCCTCTGTTTCTCGCCCTCTGTTTCACACCTCTGATTTAGCCCCTCTGTTTCAGCCCCTCTGTTTCAGCCCCTCTGTTTCTCGCTCTCTGTTTCAGCCCCTCTGTTTCGCGCTCTCTGTTTCAGCCCCTCTGTTTCAGCCCATCTGTTTCTCAACCTCTGTTTATGCCCCTCTGTTTCTCACCCTCTGTTTCAGCCCCTCTGTTTCTCGCCCTCTGTTTCAGCCCCTCTGATTCAGCCCCTCTGATTCAGCCCCTCTGTTTTAGCCCCTCTGTTTCTGCCCCTCTGTTTCAGCCCCTCTGTTTTAGCCCCTCTGTTTCAGCCCCTCTGTTTCAGCCCCTCTGTTTCTCGCGCTCTGTTTCAGCCCCTCTGTTTCTCGCCCTCTGTTTCTTCCCCTCTGTTTCTCGCCCTCTGTTTCAGGCTTCTGTTTCTCGCCCTCTGTTTCAGCTCCTCTGTTTCTCGCCCTCTTTTTCAGCCCCTCTGTTTCTCGCCCTCTGTTTCAGCCCCTCTGTTTCAGCCCCTCTGATTCAGCCCCTCTGATTCAGCCCCTCTGTTTCTCGCTCTCTGTTTCAGCCCCTCTGTTTCAGCCCTTCTGTTTCAGCCCCTCTGTTTCACCCCTCTGTTTCTCGCCCTCTGTTTCAGCCCCTCTGTTTCTCGCCCTCTGTTTCAGCCCCTCTGTTTCAGCCCCTCTGTTTCAGCCCCTCTGTTTCTCGCCCTCTGTTTCTCACCCTCTGTTTCTCACCCTCTGTTTCAGCCCCTCTGTTTCTCGCCCTCTGTATCAGCCCCTCTGTTTCTCGCCCTCTGCTTCAGCCCCTCTGTTTCTCGCCCTCTGTTTCAGCCCCTCTGTTTTAGCCCCTCTGTTTCAGCCCCTCTGTTTCAGCCCCACTGTTTCAGCCCCTCTGTTTCACGCCCTCTTTGTCAGCCCCTCAGTTTCAGCCACTCTGTTTCAGCCCCTCTTATTCTCGCCCTCTGTTTCAGCCCCTCTGATTCAGCCCCTCTGTTTCTCGCCCTCTGTTTCAGCCCCTCTGTTTCAGCCCGTCTGATTCAGCCCGTCTGATTCAGCCCCTCTGTTTCTCGCCCTCTGTTTCTCACCCTCTGTTTCAGCCCCTCTGTTTTTCGCCCTCTGTTTCAGCCCCTCTGTTTCTCGCCCTCTGTTTCTCGCCCTCTGTTTCAGCCCCTCTGTTTCTCGCCCTCTGATTCAGCCCCTCTGTTTCGCGCTCTCTGTTTCAGACCCTCTGTTTTAGCCCCTCTGTTTCTCGCCCTCTGTTTCTGCCCCTCTGTTTCTCGCCCTCTGTTTCATCCCCTCTGTTTCTCGCCCTCTGTTTCAGCCCCGCTGATTCAGCCCCTCTGTTTCAGCCCCTCTGATTCAGCCCCTCTGTTTCTCGCCCTCTGTTTCAGCCCCTCTGTTTCAACACTTCGGTTTCAACCCCTCTGTATCAGCCCCTCTGTTTCTCGCCCTCTGTTTCAGCCCCTCTGTTTCTCACCCTCTGTTTCAGCCCCTCTGATTCAGCCCCTCTGTTTCAGCCCCTCTGTTTCTCGCCCTCTGTTTCAGCCCCTCTGTTTCTCGCCCTCTGTTTCACCCCTCTGATTTAGCCCCTCTGTTTCAGCCCCTCTGTTTCAGCCCCTCTGTTTCTCGCTCTCTGTTTCAGCCCCTCTGTTTCGCGCTCTCTGTTTCAGCCCCTCTGTTTCTGCCCCTCTGTTTCTCACCCTCTGTTTATGCCCCTCTGTTTCTCACCCTCTGTTTCAGCCCCTCTGTTTCTCGCCCTCTGTTTCAGCCCCTCTGATTCAGCCCCTCTGATTCAGCCCCTCTGTTTTAGCCCCTCTGTTTCTGACCCTCTGTTTCAGCCCCTCTGTTTTAGCCCCTCTGTTTCAGCCGCTCTGTTTCAGCCCCTCTGTTTCTCGCGCTCTGTTTCAGCCCCTCTGTTTCTCGCCCTCTGTTTCTTCCCCTCTGTTTCTCGCCCTCTGTTTCAGGCTTCTGTTTCTCGCCCTCTGTTTCAGCCCCACTGTTTCAGCCCCTCTGTTTCAGCCCCTCTGTTTCTCGCCCTCTGTTTCAGCTCCTCTGTTTCTCGCCCTCTTTTTCAGCCCCTCTGTTTCTCGCCCTCTGTTTCAGCCCCTCTGTTTCAGCCCCTCTGATTCAGCCCCTCTGATTCAGCCCCTCTGTTTCTCGCTCTCTGTTTCAGCCCTTCTGTTTCAGCCCCTCTGTTTCACCCCTCTGTTTCTCGCCCTCTGTTTCAGCCCCTCTGTTTCTCGCCCTCTGTTTCAGCCCCTCTGTTTCAGCCCCTCTGTTTCAGCTCCTCTGTTTCTCGCCCTCTGTTTCAGCCCCTCGGTTTCTCGCCCTCTGTTTCATCCCCTCCGATTTAGCCCCTCTGTTTCGGCCCTTCTGTTTCGGCCCCACTGTTTCTCGCCCTCTGTTTCAGCCACTCTGTTTCGCGCTCTGTGTTTCAGCCGCTCGGTTTCTTGCCCTTTGTTTCAGCCCCTCTGTTTCAGCCACTCTGTTTCAGCCCCTCTGTTTCTCGCCCTCTGTTTCAGCCCTTCTGTTTCTCGCCCTCTGTTTCAGCCCCTCTGTTTCTCGCCCTCTGTTTCAGCCCCTCTGATTCAGCACCTCTGTTTCAGCCCCTCTGATTCAGCCCCTCTGTTTCAGCCCCTCTGTTTCAGCCCCTCTGTTTCATTCCCTCTGATTCTCGCCCTCTGTTTCAGCCCCACTGTTTCTCGCCCTCTGTTTCAGCCCCTCTGTTTCTCGCCCTCTGTTTCAGCCCCTCTGTTTCAGCCCCTCTGTTTCAGCCCCTCTGTTTCTCGCCCTCTGTTTCAGCCCCACTTTTTCTCGCCCTCTGTTTCAGCCCCTCTGTTTCAGCCCCTCTGTTTCTCGCCCTCTGTTTCTGCCCCACTGTTTCTCGCCCTCTGTTTCAGCCCTCTGTTTCTCGTCGTCTGTTTCAGCCCTGCGGATTCAGCCCCTCTGTTTCAGCCCCTCCGAATCAGCCCCTCTGATTCAGCCCCTCTGTTTCAGCCCCTCTGTTTCAGCCCCTCTGTTTCTCGCCCACTCTTTCAGCCCCTCCGTTTCTCGCCCTCTGTTTCAGCCACTCTGTTTCTCGCCCTCTGTTTCAGCCCCTCTGATTCAGCCCCTCTTATTCAGCCCCTCTGATTCAGCCCCTCTGATTCAGCCCCTCTGTTTCTCGCCCTCTGTTTCAGCACCTCTGTTTCTGCCCCTCTGTTTCACACCCTCTGGTTCAGCCCCTCTGATTCAGCCCCTCAGATTCAGCCCCTCTGATTCAGCCCCTCTTATTCAGCCCCTCTGTTTCCCGCCCCTCTGTTTCAGCCCCTCTGTTTCACGCCCTCTGTTTCAGCCCCTCTGTTTCAGCCCCTCTGTTTCAGCCCCTCTGTTTCTCGCCCTCTGTTTCAGCCCCTCTGTTTCTCGCCCTCTGTTTCAGCCCCTCTGTGTCTCGCCCTCTGCTTCAGCCCCTCTGTTTCTCGCACTCTGTTTCAGCCCCTCTGTTTTAGCCCCTCTGTTTCAGCCCCTCTGTTTCAGCCCCACTGTTTCAACCCCTCTGTTTCACGCCTTCTTTGTCAGCCCCTCAGTTTCAGCCACTCTGTTTCAGCCCCTCTGTTTCTCGCCCTCTGTTTATGCCCCTCTGATTCAGCCCCTCTGTTTCAGCCCGTCTCATTCAGCCCGTCTGATTCAGCCCCTCTGTTTCTCGACCTCTGTTTCAGCCCCTCTGTTTCAGCCCCTCTGTTTCAGCCCCTCTGTTTCTCGCCCTCTGTTTCAGCCCCTCTGTTAGTCGCTCTCTGTTTCAGCCCCACTGTATCAGCCCCTCTGTTTCAGCCCCTCTGTTTTTCGCCCTCTGTTTCAGCCCCTCTGTTTCTCGCCCTCTGTATCAGACCCTCTGTTTCAGCCCCTCTGTTTCTGCCCCTCTGTTTCAGCCCCTCTGTTTCTCGCCCTCTGTTTCTCGTTCTCTGTTTCAGCCCCTCTGTTTCTCGTCCTCTGATTCAGCCCCTCTGTTTCGCGCTCTCTGTTTCAGCCCCTCTGTTTCAGCCCCTCTGTTTCTCGCCCTCTGTTTCTGCCCCTCTGTTTCTCGCCCTCTGTTTCAGCCCCTCTGTTTCTCGCCCTCTGTTTCAGCCCCGCTGATTCAGCCCCTCTGTTTCAGCCCCTCTGATTCAGCCCCTCTGTTTCTCGCCCTCTGTTTCAGCCCCTCTGTTTCAGCCCTTCGGTTTCAACCCCTCTGTATCAGCCCCTCTGTTTCTCGCCCTCTGTTTCAGCCCCTCTGTTTCTCGCTCTCTGTTTCAGCCCCACTGTTTCAGCCCCTCTGTTTCAGCCCCTCTGTTTCTCGACCTCTGTTTCAGCCCCTCTGATTTAGCCCCTCTGTTTCAGCCCCTCTGTTTCAGCCCCTCTGTTTCTCGCCCTCTGTTTCAGCGCCACTGTTTCGCGCTCTCTGTTTCAGCCCCTCTGTTTCAGCCCCTCTGTTTCTCACCCTCTGTTTCTGCCCCTCTGTTTCTCACCCTCTGTTTCTGCCACTCTGTTTTTCGCCCTCTGTTTCAGCCCCTCTGATTCAGCCCCTCTGATTCAGCCCCTCTGTTTTAGCCCCTCTGTTTCAGCCCCTCTGTTTCAGCCCCTCTGTTTCTCGCGCTCTGTTTCAGCCCCTCTGTTTCTCGCCCTCTGTTTCTGCCCCTCTGTTTCTCGCCCTCTGTTTCAGGCTTCTGTTTCTCGCCCGCTGTTTCAGCCCCTCTGTTTCAGCCACTCTGTTTCAGCCCCTCTGTTTCAGCCCCTCTGATTCAGACCCTCTCATTCAGCACCTCTGATTCAGCCCCTCTTATTCAGCCCCTCTGTTTCCCGCCCCTCTGTTTCAGCCCCTCTGTTTCTCGCACTCTGTTTCAACCCCTCTGTTTCAGCCCCTCTGTTTCAGCCCTTCTGTTTCAGCCCCTCTGTTTCTCGCCCTCTGTTTCAGCCCCTCTGTTTCTCGCCTCTGTTTCAGCCCCTCTGATTCAGCCCCTCTGATTCAGCCCCTCTGTTTCAGCCCCTCTGTTTCAGCCCCTCTGTTTCTCGCCCTCTGTTTCTCACCCTCTGTTTCTCACCCTCTGTTTCAGCCCCTCTGTTTCAGCCCTCTGTTTCTCGTCGTCTGTTTCAGCCCTGCGGATTCAGCCCCTCTGTTTCAGCCCCTCTGAATCAGCCCCTCTGATTCAGCCCCTCTGTTTCAGCCCCTCTGTTTCAGCCCCTCTGTTTCTCGCCCACTCTTTCAGCCCCTCCGTTTCTCGCCCTCTGTTTCAGCCACTCTGTTTCTCGCCCTCTGTTTCAGCCCCTCTGATTCAGCCCCTCTTATTCAGCCCCTCTGATTCAGCCCCTCTGATTCAGCCCCTCTGTTTCTCGCCCTCTGTTTCAGCACCTCTGTTTCTGCCCCTCTGATTCAGCCCCTCTGATTCAGCCCCTCAGATTCAGCCCCTCTGATTCAGCCCCTCTTATTCAGCCCCTCTGTTTCCCGCCCCTCTGTTTCAGCCCCTCTGTTTCTCGCCCTCTGTTTCAGCCCCTCTGTTTCAGCCCCTCTGTTTCAGCCCCTCTGTTTCAGCCCCTCTGTTTCTCGCCCTCTGTTTCAGCCCCTCTGTTTCTCGCCCTCTGTTTCAGCCCCTCTGTTTCTCGCCCTCTGCTTCAGCCCCTCTGTTTCTCGCCCTCTGTTTCAGCCCCTCTGTTTTAGCCCCTCTGTTTCAGCCCCTCTGTTTCAGCCCCACTGTTTCAACCCCTCTGTTTCACGCCCTCTTTGTCAGCCCCTCAGTTTCAGCCACTCTGTTTCAGCCCCTCTGTTTCTCGCCCTCTGTTTATGCCCCTCTGATTCAGCCCCTCTGTTTCTCGCCCTCTGTTTCAGCCCCTCTGTTTCAGCCCATCTCATTCAGCCCGTCTGATTCAGCCCCTCTGTTTCTCGACCTCTGTTTCAGCCCCTCTGTTTCAGCCCCTCTGTTTCAGCCCCTCTGTTTCAGCCCCTCTGTTTCTCACCCTCTGTTTCTCGCCCTCTGTTTCAGCCCCTCTGTTTCTCGTCCTCTGATTCAGCCCCTCTGTTTCGCGCTCTGTTTCAGCCCCTCTGTTTCAGCCGCTCTGTTTCTCGCCCTCTGATTCAGCCCCTCTGTTTCTCGCCCTCTGTTTCGCGCTCTGTTTCAGCCCCTCTGTTTCAGCCGCTCTGTTTCTCGCCCTCTGATTCAGCCCCTCTGTTTCTCGCCGTCTGTTTCAGCCCCTCTGTTTCAGCCCTTCGGTTTCAACCCCTCTGTATCAGCCCCTCTGTTTCTCGCCCTCTGTTTCAGCCCCTCTGTTAGTCTCTCTCTGTTTCAGCCCCACTGTATCAGCCCCTCTGTTTCAGCCCCTCTGTTTTTCGCACTCTTTTTCAGCCCCTCTGTTTCTCGCCCTCTGTATCAGACCCTCTGTTTCAGCCACTCTGTTTCAGCCCCTCTGTTTCTCGCACTCTGTTTCAACCCCTCTGTTTCAGCCCCTCTGTTTCAGCCCTTCTGTTTCAGCCCCTCTGTTTCTCGCCCTCTGTTTCAACCCCTCTGTTTCTCGCCCTCTGTTTCAGCCCCTCTGATTCAGCCCCTCTGATTCAGCCCCTCTGTTTCAGCCCCTCTGTTTCAGCCCCTCTGTTTCTCGCCCTCTGTTTCTCACCCTCTGTTTCTCACCCTCTGTTTCAGCCCCTCTGTTTCTCGCCCTCTGTATCAGCCCCTCTGTTTCTCGCCCTCTGCTTCAGCCCCTCTGATCCTCGCCCTCTGTTTCAGCCCCTCTGTTTTAGCCCCTCTGTTTCAGCCTCTCTGTTTCAGCCCCATTGTTTCAGCCCCTCTGTTTCACGCCCTCTTTGTCAGCCCCTCAGTTTCAGCCACTCTGTTTCAGCCCCTCTGTTTCTCGCCCTCTGTTTCAGCCCCTCTGATTCAGCCCCTCTGATTCAGCCCCTCTGTTTTAGCCCCTCTGTTTCTGACCCTCTGTTTCAGCCCCTCTGTTTTAGCCCCTCTGTTTCAGCCGCTCTGTTTCAGCCCCTCTGTTTCTCGCGCTCTGTTTCAGCCCCTCTGTTTCTCGCCCTCTGTTTCTTCCCCTCTGTTTCTCGCCCTCTGTTTCAGGCTTCTGTTTCTCGCCCTCTGTTTCAGCCTCTCTGTTTCAGCCCCTCTGTTTCAGCCCCTCTGTTTCTCGCCCTCTGTTTCAGCTCCTCTGTTTCTCGCCCTCTTTTTCAGCCCCTCTGTTTCTCGCCCTCTGTTTCAGCCCCTCTGTTTCAGCCCCTCTGATTCAGCCCCTCTGATTCAGCCCCTCTGTTTCTCGCTCTCTGTTTCAGCCCCTCTGTTTCAGCCCTTCTGTTTCAGCCCCTCTGTTTCACCCCTCTGTTTCTCGCCCTCTGTTTCAGCCCCTCTGTTTCTCGCCCTCTGTTTCAGCCCCTCTGTTTCAGCCCCTCTGTTTCAGCTCCTCTGTTTCTCGCCCTCTGTTTCAGCCCCTCTGTTTCTCGACCTCTGTTTCATCCCCTCCGATTTAGCCCCTCTGTTTCAGCCCTTCTGTTTCGGCCCCACTGTTTCTCGCCCTCTGTTTCAGCCACTCTGTTTCGCGCTCTGTGTTTCAGCCGCTCGGTTTCTTGCCCTTTGTTTCAGCCCCTCTGTTTCAGCCCCTCTGTTTCAGCCCCTCTGTTTCTCGCCCTCTGTTTCAGCCCTCCTGTTCCTCGCCCTCTGTTTCAGCCCCTCTGTTTCTCGCCCTCTGTTTCAGCCCCTCTGATTCAGCACCTCTGTTTCAGCCCCTCTGATTCAGCCCCTCTGTTTCAGCCCCTCTGTTTCAGCCCCTCTGTTTCATTCCCTCTGATACTCGCCCTCTGTTTCAGCCCCACTGTTTCTCGCCCTCTGTTTCAGCCCCTCTGTTTCTCGCCCTCTGTTTCAGCCCCTCTGTTTCAGCCCCTCTGTTTCAGCCCCTCTGTTTCAGCCCCTCTGTTTCAGCCCCTCTGTTTCTCGCCCTCTGTTTCTCACCCTCTGTTTCTCGCCCTCTGTTTCAGCCCCTCTGTTTTTCGCCCTCTGTTTCAGCCCCTCTGTTTCTCGCCCTCTGTATCAGACCCTCTGTTTCAGCCCCTCTGTTTCAGCCCCTCTGTTTCAGCCCCTCTGTTTCTCGCCCTCTGTTTCTCGCCCTCTGTTTCAGCCCCTCTGTTTCTCGTCCTCTGATTCAGCCCCTCTGTTTCGCGCTCTGTTTCAGCCCCTCTGTTTCA
Source organism: Chiloscyllium punctatum (assembly GCF_047496795.1). Taxonomy (NCBI): domain Eukaryota; kingdom Metazoa; phylum Chordata; class Chondrichthyes; order Orectolobiformes; family Hemiscylliidae; genus Chiloscyllium; species Chiloscyllium punctatum. Next base: position 93,244,107 of record NC_092758.1, read on the forward strand.
GCCGCTCTGTTTCTCGCCCTCTGATTCAGCCCCTCTGTTTCTCGCCCTCTGTTTCGCGCTCTGTTTCAGCCCCTCTGTTTCAGCCGCTCTGTTTCTCGCCCTCTGATTCAGCCCCTCTGTTTCTCGCCCTCTGTTTCAGCCCCTCTGTTTCAGCCCTTCGGTTTCAACCCCTCTGTATCAGCCCCTCTGTTTCTCGCCCTCTGTTTCAGCCCCTCTGTTAGTCGCTCTCTGTTTCAGCCCCACTGTATCAGCCCCTCTGTTTCAGCCCCTCTGTTTTCGCCCTCTTTTTCAGCCCCTCTGTTTCTCGCCCTCTGTATCAGACCCTCTGTTTCAGCCCCTCTGTTTCAGCCCCTCTGTTTCAGCCCCTCTGTTTCTCGCCCTCTGTTTCTCGTTCTCTGTTTCAGCCCCTCTGTTTCTCGTCCTCTGATTCAGCCCCTCTGTTTCGCGCTCTCTGTTTCAGCCCCTCTGTTTCAGCCCCTCTGTTTCTCGCCCTCTGTTTCTGCCCCTCTGTTTCTCGCCCTCTGTTTCAGCCCCTCTGTTTCTCGCCCTCTGTTTCAGCCCCGCTGATTCAGCCCCTCTGTTTCAGCCCCTCTGATTCAGCCCCTCTGTTTCTCGCCCTCTGTTTCAGCCCCTCTGTTTCAGCCCTTCGGTTTCAACCCCTCTGTATCAGCCCCTCTGTTTCTCGCCCTCTGTTTCAGCCCCTCTGTTTCTCGCTCTCTGTTTCAGCCCCACTGTTTCAGCCCCTCTGTTTCAGCCCCTCTGTTTCTTGACCTCTGTTTCAGCCCCTCTGATTTAGCCCCTCTGTTTCAGCCCCTCTGTTTCAGCCCCTCTGTTTCTCGCCCTCTGTTTCAGCTCCACTGTTTCACGCTCTCTGTTTCAGCCCCTCTGTTTCAGCCCCTCTGTTTCTCACCCTCTGTTTCTGCCCCTCTGTTTCTCACCCTCTGTTTCTGCCACTCTGTTTTTCGCCCTCTGTTTCAGCCCCTCTGATTCAGCCCCTCTGATTCAGCCCCTCTGATTCAGCCCCTCTGTTTTAGCCCCTCTGTTTCAGCCCCTCTGTTTCTCGCGCTCTGTTTCAGCCCCTCTGTTTCTCGCCCTCTGTTTCTGCCCCTCTGTTTCTCGCCCTCTGTTTCAGGCTTCTGTTTCTCGCCCGCTGTTTCAGCCCCTCTGTTTCAGCCCCTCTGTTTCAGCCCCTCTGTTTCAGCCCCTCTGTTTCTCGCCCTCTGTTTCAGCCCCCCTGTTTCTCGCCCTCTGTTTCAGCCCCTCTGTTTCAGCCCCTCTGATTCAGCCCCTCTGATTCAGCACCTCTGATTCAGCCCCTCTTATTCAGCCCCTCTGTTTCCCGCCCCTCTGTTTCAGCCCCTCTGTTTCTCGCACTCTGTTTCAACCCCTCTGTTTCAGCCCCTCTGTTTCAGCCCTTCTGTTTCAGCCCCTCTGTTTCTCGCCCTCTGTTTCAACCCCTCTGTTTCTCGCCCTCTGTTTCAGCCCCTCTGATTCAGCCCCTCTGATTCAGCCCCTCTGTTTCAGCCCTTCTGTTTCAGCCCCTCTGTTTCTCGCCCTCTGTTTCTCACCCTCTGTTTCTCACCCTCTGTTTCAGCCCCTCTGTTTCTCGCCCTCTGTATCAGCCCCTCTGTTTCTCGCCCTCTGCTTCAGCCCCTCTGTTTCTCGCCCTCTGTTTCAGCCCCTCTGTTTTAGCCCCTCTGTTTCAGCCCCTCTGTTTCAGCCCCACTGTTTCAGCCCCTCTGTTTCACGCCCTCTTTGTCAGCCCCTCAGTTTCAGCCACTCTGTTTCAGCCCCTCTTATTCTCGCCCTCTGTTTCAGCCCCTCTGATTCAGCCCCTCTGTTTCTCGCCCTCTGTTTCAGCCCCTCTGTTTCAGCCCGTCTCATTCAGCCCGTCTGATTCAGCCCCTCTGTTTCTCGCCCTCTGTTTCTCACCCACTGTTTCAGCCCCTCTGTTTTTCGCCCTCTGTTTCAGCCCCTCTGTTTCTCGCCCTCTGTATCAGACCCTCTTTTTCAGCCCCTCTGTTTCAGCCACTCTGTTTCAGCCCCTCTGTTTCTCGCCCTCTGTTTCTCGCCCTCTGTTTCTCGCCCTCTGATTCAGCCCCTCTGTTTCGCGCTCTCTGTTTCAGCCCCTCTGATTCAGCCCCTCTGTTTCAGCCCCTCTGATTCAGCCCCTCTGTTTCTCGCCCTCTGTTTCAGCCCCTCTGTTTCAGCCCTTCGGTTTCAACCCCTCTGTATCAGCCCCTCTGTTTCTCGCCCTCTGTTTCAGCCCCTCTGTTTCTCACCCTCTGTTTCAGCCCCTCTGATTCAGCCCCTCTGTTTCAGCCCCTCTGTTTCTCGCCCTCTGTTTCAGCCCCTCTGTTTCTCGCCCTCTGTTTCACACCTCTGATTTAGCCCCTCTGTTTCAGCCCCTCTGTTTCAGCCCCTCTGTTTCTCGCTCTCTGTTTCAGCCCCTCTGTTTCGCGCTCTCTGTTTCAGCCCCTCTGTTTCAGCCCATCTGTTTCTCAACCTCTGTTTATGCCCCTCTGTTTCTCACCCTCTGTTTCAGCCCCTCTGTTTCTCGCCCTCTGTTTCAGCCCCTCTGATTCAGCCCCTCTGATTCAGCCCCTCTGTTTTAGCCCCTCTGTTTCTGCCCCTCTGTTTCAGCCCCTCTGTTTTAGCCCCTCTGTTTCAGCCCCTCTGTTTCAGCCCCTCTGTTTCTCGCGCTCTGTTTCAGCCCCTCTGTTTCTCGCCCTCTGTTTCTTCCCCTCTGTTTCTCGCCCTCTGTTTCAGGCTTCTGTTTCTCGCCCTCTGTTTCAGCTCCTCTGTTTCTCGCCCTCTTTTTCAGCCCCTCTGTTTCTCGCCCTCTGTTTCAGCCCCTCTGTTTCAGCCCCTCTGATTCAACCCCTCTGATTCAGCCCCTTTGTTTCTCGCTCTCTGTTTCAGCCCCTCTGTTTCAGCCCTTCTGTTTCAGCCCCTCTGTTTCAGCCCCTCTGTTTCAGCCCCTCTGTTTCTCGCCCTCTGTTTCAGCCCCTCTGTTTCTCGCCCTCTGTTTCAGCCCCTCTGTGTCTCGCCCTCTGCTTCAGCCCCTCTGTTTCTCGCACTCTGTTTCAGCCCCTCTGTTTTAGCCCCTCTGTTTCAGCCCCTCTGTTTCAGCCCCACTGTTTCAACCCCTCTGTTTCACGCCTTCTTTGTCAGCCCCTCAGTTTCAGCCACTCTGTTTCAGCCCCTCTGTTTCTCGCCCTCTGTTTATGCCCCTCTGATTCAGCCCCTCTGTTTCAGCCCGTCTCATTCAGCCCGTCTGATTCAGCCCCTCTGTTTCTCGACCTCTGTTTCAGCCCCTCTGTTTCAGCCCCTCTGTTTCAGCCCCTCTGTTTCTCGCCCTCTGTTTCAGCCCCTCTGTTAGTCGCTCTCTGTTTCAGCCCCACTGTATCAGCCCCTCTGTTTCAGCCCCTCTGTTTTTCGCCCTCTGTTTCAGCCCCTCTGTTTCTCGCCCTCTGTATCAGACCCTCTGTTTCAGCCCCTCTGATTCTGCCCCTCTGTTTCAGCCCCTCTGTTTCTCGCCCTCTGTTTCTCGTTCTCTGTTTCAGCCCCTCTGTTTCTCGTCCTCTGATTCAGCCCCTCTGTTTCGCGCTCTCTGTTTCAGCCCCTCTGTTTCAGCCCCTCTGTTTCTCGCCCTCTGTTTCTGCCCCTCTGTTTCTCGCCCTCTGTTTCAGCCCCTCTGTTTCTCGCCCTCTGTTTCAGCCCCGCTGATTCAGCCCCTCTGTTTCAGCCCCTCTGATTCAGCCCCTCTGTTTCTCGCCCTCTGTTTCAGCCCCTCTGTTTCAGCCCTTCGGTTTCAACCCCTCTGTATCAGCCCCTCTGTTTCTCGCCCTCTGTTTCAGCCCCTCTGTTTCTCGCTCTCTGTTTCAGCCCCACTGTTTCAGCCCCTCTATTTCAGCCCCTCTGTTTCTCGACCTCTGTTTCAGCCCCTCTGATTTAGCCCCTCTGTTTCAGCCCCTCTGTTTCAGCCCCTCTGTTTCTCGCCCTCTGTGTCAGCGCCACTGTTTCGCGCTCTCTGTTTCAGCCCCTCTGTTTCAGCCCCTCTGTTTCTCACCCTCTGTTTCTGCCCCTCTGTTTCTCACCCTCTGTTTCTGCCACTCTGTTTTTCGCCCTCTGTTTCAGCCCCTCTGATTCAGCCCCTCTGATTCAGCCCCTCTGTTTTAGCCCCTCTGTTTCAGCCCCTCTGTTTCAGCCCCTCTGTTTCTCGCGCTCTGTTTCAGCCCCTCTGTTTCTCGCCCTCTGTTTCTGCCCCTCTGTTTCTCGCCCTCTGTTTCAGGCTTCTGTTTCTCGCCCGCTGTTTCAGCCCCTCTGTTTCAGCCAGTCTGTTTCAGCCCCTCTGTTTCAGCCCCTCTGATTCAGACCCTCTCATTCAGCACCTCTGATTCAGCCCCTCTTATTCAGCCCCTCTGTTTCCCGCCCCTCTGTTTCAGCCCCTCTGTTTCTCGCACTCTGTTTCAACCCCTCTGTTTCAGCCCCTCTGTTTCAGCCCTTCTGTTTCAGCCCCTCTGTTTCTCGCCCTCTGTTTCAGCCCCTCTGTTTCTCGCCTCTGTTTCAGCCCCTCTGATTCAGCCCCTCTGATTCAGCCCCTCTGTTTCAGCGCCTCTGTTTCAGCCCCTCTGTTTCTCGCCCTCTGTTTCTCACCCTCTGTTTCTCACCCTCTGTTTCAGCCCCTCTGTTTCAGCCCTCTGTTTCTCGTCGTCTGTTTCAGCCCTGCGGATTCAGCCCCTCTGTTTCAGCCCCTCTGAATCAGCCCCTCTGATTCAGCCCCTCTGTTTCAGCCCCTCTGTTTCAGCCCCTCTGTTTCTCGCCCACTCTTTCAGCCCCTCCGTTTCTCGCCCTCTGTTTCAGCCACTCTGTTTCTCGCCCTCTGTTTCAGCCCCTCTGATTCAGCCCCTCTTATTCAGCCCCTCTGATTCAGCCCCTCTGATTCAGCCCCTCTGTTTCTCGCCCTCTGTTTCAGCACCTCTGTTTCTGCCCCTCTGATTCAGCCCCTCTGATTCAGCCCCTCAGATTCAGCCCCTCTGATTCAGCCCCTCTTATTCAGCCCCTCTGTTTCCCGCCCCTCTGTTTCAGCCCCTCTGTTTCTCGCCCTCTGTTTCAGCCCCTCTGTTTCAGCCCCTCTGTTTCAGCCCCTCTGTTTCAGCCCCTCTGTTTCTCGCCCTCTGTTTCAGCCCCTCTGTTTCTCGCCCTCTGTTTCAGCCCCTCTGTTTCTCGCCCTCTGCTTCAGCCCCTCTGTTTCTCGCCCTCTGTTTCAGCCCCTCTGTTTTAGCCCCTCTGTTTCAGCCCCTCTGTTTCAGCCCCACTGTTTCAACCCCTCTGTTTCACGCCCTCTTTGTCAGCCCCTCAGTTTCAGCCACTCTGTTTCAGCCCCTCTGTTTCTCGCCCTCTGTTTATGCCCCTCTGATTCAGCCCCTCTGTTTCTCGCCCTCTGTTTCAGCCCCTCTGTTTCAGCCCATCTCATTCAGCCCGTCTGATTCAGCCCCTCTGTTTCTCGACCTCTGTTTCAGCCCCTCTGTTTCAGCCCCTCTGTTTCAGCCCCTCTGTTTCAGCCCCTCTGTTTCTCACCCTCTGTTTCTCGCCCTCTGTTTCAGCCCCTCTGTTTCTCGTCCTCTGATTCAGCCCCTCTGTTTCGCGCTCTGTTTCAGCCCCTCTGTTTCAGCCGCTCTGTTTCTCGCCCTCTGATTCAGCCCCTCTGTTTCTCGCCCTCTGTTTCGCGCTCTGTTTCAGCCCCTCTGTTTCAGCCGCTCTGTTTCTCGCCCTCTGATTCAGCCCCTCTGTTTCTCGCCGTCTGTTTCAGCCCCTCTGTTTCAGCCCTTCGGTTTCAACCCCTCTGTATCAGCCCCTCTGTTTCTCGCCCTCTGTTTCAGCCCCTCTGTTAGTCGCTCTCTGTTTCAGCCCCACTGTATCAGCCCCTCTGTTTCAGCCCCTCTGTTTTTCGCACTCTTTTTCAGCCCCTCTGTTTCTCGCCCTCTGTATCAGACCCTCTGTTTCAGCCCCTCTGTTTCAGCCCCTCTGTTTCTCGCTCTCTGTTTCAACCCCTCTGTTTCAGCCCCTCTGTTTCAGCCCTTCTGTTTCAGCCCCTCTGTTTCTCGCCCTCTGTTTCAACCCCTCTGTTTCTCGCCCTCTGTTTCAGCCCCTCTGATTCAGCCCCTCTGATTCAGCCCCTCTGTTTCAGCCCCTCTGTTTCAGCCCCTCTGTTTCTCGCCCTCTGTTTCTCACCCTCTGTTTCTCAACCTCTGTTTCAGCCCCTCTGTTTCTCGCCCTCTGTATCAGCCCCTCTGTTTCTCGCCCTCTGCTTCAGCCCCTCTGATCCTCGCCCTCTGTTTCAGCCCCTCTGTTTTAGCCCCTCTGTTTCAGCCTCTCTGTTTCAGCCCCACTGTTTCAGCCCCTCTGTTTCACGCCCTCTTTGTCAGCCCCTCAGTTTCAGCCACTCTGTTTCAGCCCCTCTGTTTCTCGCCCTCTGTTTCAGCCCCTCTGATTCAGCCCCTCTGATTCAGCCCCTCTGTTTTAGCCCCTCTGTTTCTGACCCTCTGTTTCAGCCCCTCTGTTTTAGCCCCTCTGTTTCAGCCGCTCTGTTTCAGCCCCTCTGTTTCTCGCGCTCTGTTTCAGCCCCTCTGTTTCTCGCCCTCTGTTTCTTCCCCTCTGTTTCTCGCCCTCTGTTTCAGGCTTCTGTTTCTCGCCCTCTGTTTCAGCCCCTCTGTTTCAGCCCCTCTGTTTCAGCCCCTCTGTTTCTCGCCCTCTGTTTCAGCTCCTCTGTTTCTCGCCCTCTTTTTCAGCCCCTCTGTTTCTCGCCCTCTGTTTCAGCCCCTCTGTTTCAGCCCCTCTGATTCAGCCCCTCTGATTCAGCCCCTCTGTTTCTCGCTCTCTGTTTCAGCCCCTCTGTTTCAGCCCTTCTGTTTCAGCCCCTCTGTTTCACCCCTCTGTTTCTCGCCCTCTGTTTCAGCCCCTCTGTTTCTCGCCCTCTGTTTCAGCCCCTCTGTTTCAGCCCCTCTGTTTCAGCTCCTCTGTTTCTCGCCCTCTGTTTCAGCCCCTCTGTTTCTCGCCCTCTGTTTCATCCCCTCCGATTTAGCCCCTCTGTTTCAGCCCTTCTGTTTCGGCCCCACTGTTTCTCGCCCTCTGTTTCAGCCACTCTGTTTCGCGCTCTGTGTTTCAGCCGCTCGGTTTCTTGCCCTTTGTTTCAGCCCCTCTGTTTCAGCCCCTCTGTTTCAGCCCCTCTGTTTCTCGCCCTCTGTTTCAGCCCTCCTGTTCCTCGCCCTCTGTTTCAGCCCCTCTGTTTCTCGCCCTCTGTTTCAGCCCCTCTGATTCAGCACCTCTGTTTCAGCCCCTCTGATTCAGCCCCTCTGTTTCAGCCCCTCTGTTTCAGCCCCTCTGTTTCATTCCCTCTGATTCTCGCCCTCTGTTTCAGCCCCACTGTTTCTCGCCCTCTGTTTCAGCCCCTCTGTTTCTCGCCCTCTGTTTCAGCCCCTCTGTTTCAGCCCCTCTGTTTCAGCCCCTCTGTTTCAGCCCCTCTGTTTCAGCCCCTCTGTTTCTCGCCCTCTGTTTCTCACCCTCTGTTTCTCGCCCTCTGTTTCAGCCCCTCTGTTTTTCGCCCTCTGTTTCAGCCCCTCTGTTTCTCGCCCTCTGTATCAGACCCTCTGTTTCAGCCCCTCTGTTTCAGCCCCTCTGTTTCAGCCCCTCTGTTTCTCGCCCTCTGTTTCTCGCCCTCTGTTTCAGCCCCTCTGTTTCTCGTCCTCTGATTCAGCCCCTCTGTTTCGCGCTCTGTTTCAGCCCCTCTGTTTCAGCCGCTCTGTTTCTCGCCCTCTGATTCAGCCCCTCTGTTTCTCGCCCTCTGTTTCGCGCTCTGTTTCAGCCCCTCTGTTTCAGCCGCTCTGTTTCTCGCCCTCTGATTCAGCCCCTCTGTTTCTCGCCCTCTGTTTCAGCCCCTCTGTTTCAGCCCTTCGGTTTCAACCCCTCTGTATCAGCCCCTCTGTTTCTCGCCCTCTGTTTCAGCCCCTCTGTTAGTCGCTCTCTGTTTCAGCCCCACTGTATCAGCCCCTCTGTTTCAGCCCCTCTGTTTTCGCCCTCTTTTTCAGCCCCTCTGTTTCTCGCCCTCTGTATCAGACCCTCTGTTTCAGCCCCTCTGTTTCAGCCCCTCTGTTTCAGCCCCTCTGTTTCTCGCCCTCTGTTTCTCGTTCTCTGTTTCAGCCCCTCTGTTTCTCGTCCTCTGATTCAGACCCTCTGTTTCGCGCTCTCTGTTTCAGCCCCTCTGTTTCAGCCCCTCTGTTTCTCGCCCTCTGTTTCTGCCCCTCTGTTTCTCGCCCTCTGTTTCAGCCCCTCTGTTTCTCGCCCTCTGTTTCAGCCCCGCTGATTCAGCCCCTCTGTTTCAGCCCCTCTGATTCAGCCCCTCTGTTTCTCGCCCTCTGTTTCAGCCCCTCTGTTTCAGCCCTTCGGTTTCAACCCCTCTGTATCAGCCCCTCTGTTTCTCGCCCTCTGTTTCAGCCCCTCTGTTTCTCGCTCTCTGTTTCAGCCCCACTGTTTCAGCCCCTCTGTTTCATCCCCTCTGTTTCTCGCCCTCTGTTTCAGCCCCGCTGATTCAGCCCCTCTGTTTCAGCCCCTCTGTTTCAGCCCCTCTGTTTCTCGCTCTCTGTTTCAGCCCCACTGTTTCAGCCCCTCTGTTTCAGCCCCTCTGTTTCTTGACCTCTGTTTCAGCCCCTCTGATTTAGCCCCTCTGTTTCAGCCCCTCTGTTTCAGCCCCTCTGTTTCTCGCCCTCTGTTTCAGCTCCACTGTTTCACGCTCTCTGTTTCAGCCCCTCTGTTTCAGCCCCTCTGTTTCTCACCCTCTGTTTCTGCCCCTCTGTTTCTCACCCTCTGTTTCTGCCACTCTGTTTTTCGCCCTCTGTTTCAGCCCCTCTGATTCAGCCCCTCTGATTCAGCCCCTCTGATTCAGCCCCTCTGTTTTAGCCCCTCTGTTTCAGCCCCTCTGTTTCTCGCGCTCTGTTTCAGCCCCTCTGTTTCTCGCCCTCTGTTTCTGCCCCTCTGTTTCTCGCCCTCTGTTTCAGGCTTCTGTTTCTCGCCCGCTGTTTCAGCCCCTCTGTTTCAGCCCCTCTGTTTCAGCCCCTCTGTTTCAGCCCCTCTGTTTCTCGCCCTCTGTTTCAGCCCCTCTGTTTCTCGCCCTCTGTTTCAGCCCCTCTGTTTCAGCCCCTCTGATTCAGCCCCTCTGATTCAGCACCTCTGATTCAGCCCCTCTTATTCAGCCCCTCTGTTTCCCGCCCCTCTGTTTCAGCCCCTCTGTTTCTCGCACTCTGTTTCAACCCCTCTGTTTCAGCCCCTCTGTTTCAGCCCTTCTGTTTCAGCCCCTCTGTTTCTCGCCCTCTGTTTCAACCCCTCTGTTTCTCGCCCTCTGTTTCAGCCCCTCTGATTCAGCCCCTCTGATTCAGCCCCTCTGTTTCAGCCCTTCTGTTTCAGCCCCTCTGTTTCTCGCCCTCTGTTTCTCACCCTCTGTTTCTCACCCTCTGTTTCAGCCCCTCTGTTTCTCGCCCTCTGTATCAGCCCCTCTGTTTCTCGCCCTCTGCTTCAGCCCCTCTGTTTCTCGCCCTCTGTTTCAGCCCCTCTGTTTTAGCCCCTCTGTTTCAGCCCCTCTGTTTCAGCCCCACTGTTTCAGCCCCTCTGTTTCACGCCCTCTTTGTCAGCCCCTCAGTTTCAGCCACTCTGTTTCAGCCCCTCTTATTCTCGCCCTCTGTTTCAGCCCCTCTGATTCAGCCCCTCTGTTTCTCGCCCTCTGTTTCAGCCCCTCTGTTTCAGCCCGTCTCATTCAGCCCGTCTGATTCAGCCCCTCTGTTTCTCGCCCTCTGTTTCTCACCCACTGTTTCAGCCCCTCTGTTTTTCGCCCTCTGTTTCAGCCCCTCTGTTTCTCGCCCTCTGTATCAGACCCTCTTTTTCAGCCCCTCTGTTTCAGCCACTCTGTTTCAGCCCCTCTGTTTCTCGCCCTCTGTTTCTCGCCCTCTGTTTCAGCCCCTCTGTTTCTCGCCCTCTGATTCAGCCCCTCTGTTTCGCGCTCTCTGTTTCAGCCCCTCTGATTCAGCCCCTCTGTTTCAGCCCCTCTGATTCAGCCCCTCTGTTTCTCGCCCTCTGTTTCAGCCCCTCTGTTTCAGCCCTTCGGTTTCAACCCCTCTGTATCAGCCCCTCTGTTTCTCGCCCTCTGTTTCAGCCCCTCTGTTTCTCACCCTCTGTTTCAGCCCCTCTGATTCAGCCCCTCTGTTTCAGCCCCTCTGTTTCTCGCCCTCTGTTTCAGCCCCTCTGTTTCTCGCCCTCTGTTTCACACCTCTGATTTAGCCCCTCTGTTTCAGCCCCTCTGTTTCAGCCCCTCTGTTTCTCAACCTCTGTTTATGCCCCTCTGTGTCTCGCCCTCTGCTTCAGCCCCTCTGTTTCTCGCACTCTGTTTCAGCCCCTCTGTTTTAGCCCCTCTGTTTCAGCCCCTCTGTTTCAGCCCCACTGTTTCAACCCCTCTGTTTCACGCCTTCTTTGTCAGCCCCTCAGTTTCAGCCACTCTGTTTCAGCCCCTCTGTTTCTCGCCCTCTGTTTATGCCCCTCTGATTCAGCCCCTCTGTTTCAGCCCGTCTCATTCAGCCCGTCTGATTCAGCCCCTCTGTTTCTCGACCTCTGTTTCAGCCCCTCTGTTTCAGCCCCTCTGTTTCAGCCCCTCTGTTTCTCGCCCTCTGTTTCAGCCCCTCTGTTAGTCGCTCTCTGTTTCAGCCCCACTGTATCAGCCCCTCTGTTTCAGCCCCTCTGTTTTTCGCCCTCTGTTTCAGCCCCTCTGTTTCTCGCCCTCTGTATCAGACCCTCTGTTTCAGCCCCTCTGTTTCTGCCCCTCTGTTTCAGCCCCTCTGTTTCTCGCCCTCTGTTTCTCGTTCTCTGTTTCAGCCCCTCTGTTTCTCGTCCTCTGATTCAGCCCCTCTGTTTCGCGCTCTCTGTTTCAGCCCCTCTGTTTCAGCCCCTCTGTTTCTCGCCCTCTGTTTCTGCCCCTCTGTTTCTCGCCCTCTGTTTCAGCCCCTCTGTTTCTCGCCCTCTGTTTCAGCCCCGCTGATTCAGCCCCTCTGTTTCAGCCCCTCTGATTCAGCCCCTCTGTTTCTCGCCCTCTGTTTCAGCCCCTCTGTTTCAGCCCTTCGGTTTCAACCCCTCTGTATCAGCCCCTCTGTTTCTCGCCCTCTGTTTCAGCCCCTCTGTTTCTCGCTCTCTGTTTCAGCCCCACTGTTTCAGCCCCTCTGTTTCAGCCCCTCTGTTTCTCGACCTCTGTTTCAGCCCCTCTGATTTAGCCCCTCTGTTTCAGCCCCTCTGTTTCAGCCCCTCTGTTTCTCGCCCTCTGTTTCAGCGCCACTGTTTCGCGCTCTCTGTTTCAGCCCCTCTGTTTCAGCCCCTCTGTTTCTCACCCTCTGTTTCTGCCCCTCTGTTTCTCACCCTCTGTTTCTGCCACTCTGTTTTTCGCCCTCTGTTTCAGCCCCTCTGATTCAGCCCCTCTGATTCAGCCCCTCTGTTTTAGCCCCTCTGTTTCAGCCCCTCTGTTTCAGCCCCTCTGTTTCTCGCGCTCTGTTTCAGCCCCTCTGTTTCTCGCCCTCTGTTTCTGCCCCTCTGTTTCTCGCCCTCTGTTTCAGGCTTCTGTTTCTCGCCCGCTGTTTCAGCCCCTCTGTTTCAGCCACTCTGTTTCAGCCCCTCTGTTTCAGCCCCTCTGATTCAGACCCTCTCATTCAGCACCTCTGATTCAGCCCCTCTTATTCAGCCCCTCTGTTTCCCGCCCCTCTGTTTCAGCCCCTCTGTTTCTCGCACTCTGTTTCAACCCCTCTGTTTCAGCCCCTCTGTTTCAGCCCTTCTGTTTCAGCCCCTCTGTTTCTCGCCCTCTGTTTATGCCCCTCTGTTTCTCACCCTCTGTTTCAGCCCCTCTGTTTCTCGCCCTCTGTTTCAGCCCCTCTGATTCAGCCCCTCTGATTCAGCCCCTCTGTTTTAGCCCCTCTGTTTCTGCCCCTCTGTTTCAGCCCCTCTGTTTTAGCCCCTCTGTTTCAGCCCCTCTGTTTCAGCCCCTCTGTTTCTCGCGCTCTGTTTCAGCCCCTCTGTTTCTCGCCCTCTGTTTCTTCCCCTCTGTTTCTCGCCCTCTGTTTCAGGCTTCTGTTTCTCGCCCTCTGTTTCAGCTCCTCTGTTTCTCGCCCTCTTTTTCAGCCCCTCTGTTTCTCGCCCTCTGTTTCAGCCCCTCTGTTTCAGCCCCTCTGATTCAGCCCCTCTGATTCAGCCCCTCTGTTTCTCGCTCTCTGTTTCAGCCCCTCTGTTTCAGCCCTTCTGTTTCAGCCCCTCTGTTTCACCCCTCTGTTTCTCGCCCTCTGTTTCAGCCCCTCTGTTTCTCGCCCTCTGTTTCAGCCCCTCTGTTTCAGCCCCTCTGTTTCAGCCCCTCTGTTTCTCGCCCTCTGTTTCTCACCCTCTGTTTCTCACCCTCTGTTTCAGCCCCTCTGTTTCTCGCCCTCTGTATCAGCCCCTCTGTTTCTCGCCCTCTGCTTCAGCCCCTCTGTTTCTCGCCCTCTGTTTCAGCCCCTCTGTTTTAGCCCCTCTGTTTCAGCCCCTCTGTTTCAGCCCCACTGTTTCAGCCCCTCTGTTTCACGCCCTCTTTGTCAGCCCCTCAGTTTCAGCCACTCTGTTTCAGCCCCTCTTATTCTCGCCCTCTGTTTCAGCCCCTCTGATTCAGCCCCTCTGTTTCTCGCCCTCTGTTTCAGCCCCTCTGTTTCAGCCCGTCTGATTCAGCCCGTCTGATTCAGCCCCTCTGTTTCTCGCCCTCTGTTTCTCACCCTCTGTTTCAGCCCCTCTGTTTTTCGCCCTCTGTTTCAGCCCCTCTGTTTCTCGCCCTCTGTTTCTCGCCCTCTGTTTCAGCCCCTCTGTTTCTCGCCCTCTGATTCAGCCCCTCTGTTTCGCGCTCTCTGTTTCAGACCCTCTGTTTTAGCCCCTCTGTTTCTCGCCCTCTGTTTCTGCCCCTCTGTTTCTCGCCCTCTGTTTCATCCCCTCTGTTTCTCGCCCTCTGTTTCAGCCCCGCTGATTCAGCCCCTCTGTTTCAGCCCCTCTGATTCAGCCCCTCTGTTTCTCGCCCTCTGTTTCAGCCCCTCTGTTTCAACACTTCGGTTTCAACCCCTCTGTATCAGCCCCTCTGTTTCTCGCCCTCTGTTTCAGCCCCTCTGTTTCTCACCCTCTGTTTCAGCCCCTCTGATTCAGCCCCTCTGTTTCAGCCCCTCTGTTTCTCGCCCTCTGTTTCAGCCCCTCTGTTTCTCGCCCTCTGTTTCACCCCTCTGATTTAGCCCCTCTGTTTCAGCCCCTCTGTTTCAGCCCCTCTGTTTCTCGCTCTCTGTTTCAGCCCCTCTGTTTCGCGCTCTCTGTTTCAGCCCCTCTGTTTCAGCCCCTCTGTTTCTCACCCTCTGTTTATGCCCCTCTGTTTCTCACCCTCTGTTTCAGCCCCTCTGTTTCTCGCCCTCTGTTTCAGCCCCTCTGATTCAGCCCCTCTGATTCAGCCCCTCTGTTTTAGCCCCTCTGTTTCTGACCCTCTGTTTCAGCCCCTCTGTTTTAGCCCCTCTGTTTCAGCCGCTCTGTTTCAGCCCCTCTGTTTCTCGCGCTCTGTTTCAGCCCCTCTGTTTCTCGCCCTCTGTTTCTTCCCCTCTGTTTCTCGCCCTCTGTTTCAGGCTTCTGTTTCTCGCCCTCTGTTTCAGCCCCTCTGTTTCAGCCCCTCTGTTTCAGCCCCTCTGTTTCTCGCCCTCTGTTTCAGCTCCTCTGTTTCTCGCCCTCTTTTTCAGCCCCTCTGTTTCTCGCCCTCTGTTTCAGCCCCTCTGTTTCAGCCCCTCTGATTCAGCCCCTCTGATTCAGCCCCTCTGTTTCTCGCTCTCTGTTTCAGCCCTTCTGTTTCAGCCCCTCTGTTTCACCCCTCTGTTTCTCGCCCTCTGTTTCAGCCCCTCTGTTTCTCGCCCTCTGTTTCAGCCCCTCTGTTTCAGCCCCTCTGTTTCAGCTCCTCTGTTTCTCGCCCTCTGTTTCAGCCCCTCGGTTTCTCGCCCTCTGTTTCATCCCCTCCGATTTAGCCCCTCTGTTTCGGCCCTTCTGTTTCGGCCCCACTGTTTCTCGCCCTCTGTTTCAGCCACTCTGTTTCGCGCTCTGTGTTTCAGCCGCTCGGTTTCTTGCCCTTTGTTTCAGCCCCTCTGTTTCAGCCCCTCTGTTTCAGCCCCTCTGTTTCTCGCCCTCTGTTTCAGCCCTTCTGTTTCTCGCCCTCTGTTTCAGCCCCTCTGTTTCTCGCCCTCTGTTTCAGCCCCTCTGATTCAGCACCTCTGTTTCAGCCCCTCTGATTCAGCCCCTCTGTTTCAGCCCCTCTGTTTCAGCCCCTCTGTTTCATTCCCTCTGATTCTCGCCCTCTGTTTCAGCCCCACTGTTTCTCGCCCTCTGTTTCAGCCCCTCTGTTTCTCGCCCTCTGTTTCAGCCCCTCTGTTTCAGCCCCTCTGTTTCAGCCCCTCTGTTTCTCGCCCTCTGTTTCAGCCCCACTTTTTCTCGCCCTCTGTTTCAGCCCCTCTGTTTCAGCCCCTCTGTTTCTCGCCCTCTGTTTCTGCCCCACTGTTTCTCGCCCTCTGTTTCAGCCCTCTGTTTCTCGTCGTCTGTTTCAGCCCTGCGGATTCAGCCCCTCTGTTTCAGCCCCTCCGAATCAGCCCCTCTGATTCAGCCCCTCTGTTTCAGCCCCTCTGTTTCAGCCCCTCTGTTTCTCGCCCACTCTTTCAGCCCCTCCGTTTCTCGCCCTCTGTTTCAGCCACTCTGTTTCTCGCCCTCTGTTTCAGCCCCTCTGATTCAGCCCCTCTTATTCAGCCCCTCTGATTCAGCCCCTCTGATTCAGCCCCTCTGTTTCTCGCCCTCTGTTTCACACCTCTGATTTAGCCCCTCTGTTTCAGCCCCTCTGTTTCAGCCCCTCTGTTTCTCGCTCTCTGTTTCAGCCCCTCTGTTTCGCGCTCTCTGTTTCAGCCCCTCTGTTTCAGCCCATCTGTTTCTCAACCTCTGTTTATGCCCCTCTGTTTCTCACCCTCTGTTTCAGCCCCTCTGTTTCTCGCCCTCTGTTTCAGCCCCTCTGATTCAGCCCCTCTGATTCAGCCCCTCTGTTTTAGCCCCTCTGTTTCTGCCCCTCTGTTTCAGCCCCTCTGTTTTAGCCCCTCTGTTTCAGCCCCTCTGTTTCAGCCCCTATGTTTCTCGCGCTCTGTTTCAGCCCCTCTGTTTCTCGCCCTCTGTTTCTTCCCCTCTGTTTCTCGCCCTCTGTTTCAGGCTTCTGTTTCTCGCCCTCTGTTTCAGCTCCTCTGTTTCTCGCCCTCTTTTTCAGCCCCTCTGTTTCTCGCCCTCTGTTTCAGCCCCTCTGTTTCAGCCCCTCTGATTCAGCCCCTCTGATTCAGCCCCTCTGTTTCTCGCTCTCTGTTTCAGCCCCTCTGTTTCAGCCCTTCTGTTTCAGCCCCTCTGTTTCACCCCTCTGTTTCTCGCCCTCTGTTTCAGCCCCTCTGTTTCTCGCCCTCTGTTTCAGCCCCTCTGTTTCAGCCCCTCTGTTTCAGCCCCTCTGTTTCTCGCCCTCTGTTTCTCACCCTCTGTTTCTCACCCTCTGTTTCAGCCCCTCTGTTTCTCGCCCTCTGTATCAGCCCCTCTGTTTCTCGCCCTCTGCTTCAGCCCCTCTGTTTCTCGCCCTCTGTTTCAGCCCCTCTGTTTTAGCCCCTCTGTTTCAGCCCCTCTGTTTCAGCCCCACTGTTTCAGCCCCTCTGTTTCACGCCCTCTTTGTCAGCCCCTCAGTTTCAGCCACTCTGTTTCAGCCCCTCTTATTCTCGCCCTCTGTTTCAGCCCCTCTGATTCAGCCCCTCTGTTTCTCGCCCTCTGTTTCAGCCCCTCTGTTTCAGCCCGTCTGATTCAGCCCGTCTGATTCAGCCCCTCTGTTTCTCGCCCTCTGTTTCTCACCCTCTGTTTCAGCCCCTCTGTTTTTCGCCCTCTGTTTCAGCCCCTCTGTTTCTCGCCCTCTGTTTCTCGCCCTCTGTTTCAGCCCCTCTGTTTCTCGCCCTCTGATTCAGCCCCTCTGTTTTTCGCTCTCTGTTTCAGACCCTCTGTTTTAGCCCCTCTGTTTCTCGCCCTCTGTTTCTGCCCCTCTGTTTCTCGCCCTCTGTTTCATCCCCTCTGTTTCTCGCCCTCTGTTTCAGCCCCGCTGATTCAGCCCCTCTGTTTCAGCCCCTCTGATTCAGCCCCTCTGTTTCTCGCCCTCTGTTTCAGCCCCTCTGTTTCAACACTTCGGTTTCAACCCCTCTGTATCAGCCCCTCTGTTTCTCGCCCTCTGTTTCAGCCCCTCTGTTTCTCACCCTCTGTTTCAGCCCCTCTGATTCAGCCCCTCTGTTTCAGCCCCTCTGTTTCTCGCCCTCTGTTTCAGCCCCTCTGTTTCTCGCCCTCTGTTTCACCCCTCTGATTTAGCCCCTCTGTTTCAGCCCCTCTGTTTCAGCCCCTCTGTTTCTCGCTCTCTGTTTCAGCCCCTCTGTTTCGCGCTCTCTGTTTCAGCCCCTCTGTTTCAGCCCCTCTGTTTCTCACCCTCTGTTTATGCCCCTCTGTTTCTCACCCTCTGTTTCAGCCCCTCTGTTTCTCGCCCTCTGTTTCAGCCCCTCTGATTCAGCCCCTCTGATTCAGCCCCTCTGTTTTAGCCCCTCTGTTTCTGACCCTCTGTTTCAGCCCCTCTGTTTTAGCCCCTCTGTTTCAGCCGCTCTGTTTCAGCCCCTCTGTTTCTCGCGCTCTGTTTCAGCCCCTCTGTTTCTCGCCCTCTGTTTCTTCCCCTCTGTTTCTCGCCCTCTGTTTCAGGCTTCTGTTTCTCGCCCTCTGTTTCAGCCCCTCTGTTTCAGCCCCTCTGTTTCAGCCCCTCTGTTTCTCGCCCTCTGTTTCAGCTCCTCTGTTTCTCGCCCTCTTTTTCAGCCCCTCTGTTTCTCGCCCTCTGTTTCAGCCCCTCTGTTTCAGCCCCTCTGATTCAGCCCCTCTGATTCAGCCCCTCTGTTTCTCGCTCTCTGTTTCAGCCCTTCTGTTTCAGCCCCTCTGTTTCACCCCTCTGTTTCTCGCCCTCTGTTTCAGCCCCTCTGTTTCTCGCCCTCTGTTTCAGCCCCTCTGTTTCAGCCCCTCTGTTTCAGCTCCTCTGTTTCTCGCCCTCTGTTTCAGCCCCTCGGTTTCTCGCCCTCTGTTTCATCCCCTCCGATTTAGCCCCTCTGTTTCGGCCCTTCTGTTTCGGCCCCACTGTTTCTCGCCCTCTGTTTCAGCCACTCTGTTTCGCGCTCTGTGTTTCAGCCGCTCGGTTTCTTGCCCTTTGTTTCAGCCCCTCTGTTTCAGCCCCTCTGTTTCAGCCCCTCTGTTTCTCGCCCTCTGTTTCAGCCCTTCTGTTTCTCGCCCTCTGTTTCAGCCCCTCTGTTTCTCGCCCTCTGTTTCAGCCCCTCTGATTCAGCACCTCTGTTTCAGCCCCTCTGATTCAGCCCCTCTGTTTCAGCCCCTCTGTTTCAGCCCCTCTGTTTCATTCCCTCTGATTCTCGCCCTCTGTTTCAGCCCCACTGTTTCTCGCCCTCTGTTTCAGCCCCTCTGTTTCTCGCCCTCTGTTTCAGCCCCTCTGTTTCAGCCCCTCTGTTTCAGCCCCTCTGTTTCTCGCCCTCTGTTTCAGCCCCACTTTTTCTCGCCCTCTGTTTCAGCCCCTCTGTTTCAGCCCCTCTGTTTCTCGCCCTCTGTTTCTGCCCCACTGTTTCTCGCCCTCTGTTTCAGCCCTCTGTTTCTCGTCGTCTGTTTCAGCCCTGCGGATTCAGCCCCTCTGTTTCAGCCCCTCCGAATCAGCCCCTCTGATTCAGCCCCTCTGTTTCAGCCCCTCTGTTTCAGCCCCTCTGTTTCTCGCCCACTCTTTCAGCCCCTCCGTTTCTCGCCCTCTGTTTCAGCCACTCTGTTTCTCGCCCTCTGTTTCAGCCCCTCTGATTCAGCCCCTCTTATTCAGCCCCTCTGATTCAGCCCCTCTGATTCAGCCCCTCTGTTTCTCGCCCTCTGTTTCAGCACCTCTGTTTCTGCCCCTCTGTTTCACACCCTCTGGTTCAGCCCCTCTGATTCAGCCCCTCAGATTCAGCCCCTCTGATTCAGCCCCTCTTATTCAGCCCCTCTGTTTCCCGCCCCTCTGTTTCAGCCCCTCTGTTTCACGCCCTCTGTTTCAGCCCCTCTGTTTCAGCCCCTCTGTTTCAGCCCCTCTGTTTCTCGCCCTCTGTTTCAGCCCCTCTGTTTCTCGCCCTCTGTTTCAGCCCCTCTGTGTCTCGCCCTCTGCTTCAGCCCCTCTGTTTCTCGCACTCTGTTTCAGCCCCTCTGTTTTAGCCCCTCTGTTTCAGCCCCTCTGTTTCAGCCCCACTGTTTCAACCCCTCTGTTTCACGCCTTCTTTGTCAGCCCCTCAGTTTCAGCCACTCTGTTTCAGCCCCTCTGTTTCTCGCCCTCTGTTTATGCCCCTCTGATTCAGCCCCTCTGTTTCAGCCCGTCTCATTCAGCCCGTCTGATTCAGCCCCTCTGTTTCTCGACCTCTGTTTCAGCCCCTCTGTTTCAGCCCCTCTGTTTCAGCCCCTCTGTTTCTCGCCCTCTGTTTCAGCCCCTCTGTTAGTCGCTCTCTGTTTCAGCCCCACTGTATCAGCCCCTCTGTTTCAGCCCCTCTGTTTTTCGCCCTCTGTTTCAGCCCCTCTGTTTCTCGCCCTCTGTATCAGACCCTCTGTTTCAGCCCCTCTGTTTCTGCCCCTCTGTTTCAGCCCCTCTGTTTCTCGCCCTCTGTTTCTCGTTCTCTGTTTCAGCCCCTCTGTTTCTCGTCCTCTGATTCAGCCCCTCTGTTTCGCGCTCTCTGTTTCAGCCCCTCTGTTTCAGCCCCTCTGTTTCTCGCCCTCTGTTTCTGCCCCTCTGTTTCTCGCCCTCTGTTTCAGCCCCTCTGTTTCTCGCCCTCTGTTTCAGCCCCGCTGATTCAGCCCCTCTGTTTCAGCCCCTCTGATTCAGCCCCTCTGTTTCTCGCCCTCTGTTTCAGCCCCTCTGTTTCAGCCCTTCGGTTTCAACCCCTCTGTATCAGCCCCTCTGTTTCTCGCCCTCTGTTTCAGCCCCTCTGTTTCTCGCTCTCTGTTTCAGCCCCACTGTTTCAGCCCCTCTGTTTCAGCCCCTCTGTTTCTCAACCTCTGTTTCAGCCCCTCTGATTTAGCCCCTCTGTTTCAGCCCCTCTGTTTCAGCCCCTCTGTTTCTCGCCCTCTGTTTCAGCGCCACTGTTTCGCGCTCTCTGTTTCAGCCCCTCTGTTTCAGCCCCTCTGTTTCTCACCCTCTGTTTCTGCCCCTCTGTTTCTCACCCTCTGTTTCTGCCACTCTGTTTTTCGCCCTCTGTTTCAGCCCCTCTGATTCAGCCCCTCTGATTCAGCCCCTCTGTTTTAGCCCCTCTGTTTCAGCCCCTCTGTTTCAGCCCCTCTGTTTCTCGCGCTCTGTTTCAGCCCCTCTGTTTCTCGCCCTCTGTTTCTGCCCCTCTGTTTCTCGCCCTCTGTTTCAGGCTTCTGTTTCTCGCCCGCTGTTTCAGCCCCTCTGTTTCAGCCACTCTGTTTCAGCCCCTCTGTTTCAGCCCCTCTGATTCAGACCCTCTCATTCAGCACCTCTGATTCAGCCCCTCTTATTCAGCCCCTCTGTTTCCCGCCCCTCTGTTTCAGCCCCTCTGTTTCTCGCACTCTGTTTCAACCCCTCTGTTTCAGCCCCTCTGTTTCAGCCCTTCTGTTTCAGCCCCTCTGTTTCTCGCCCTCTGTTTCAGCCCCTCTGTTTCTCGCCTCTGTTTCAGCCCCTCTGATTCAGCCCCTCTGATTCAGCCCCTCTGTTTCAGCCCCTCTGTTTCAGCCCCTCTGTTTCTCGCCCTCTGTTTCTCACCCTCTGTTTCTCACCCTCTGTTTCAGCCCCTCTGTTTCAGCCCTCTGTTTCTCGTCGTCTGTTTCAGCCCTGCGGATTCAGCCCCTCTGTTTCAGCCCCTCTGAATCAGCCCCTCTGATTCAGCCCCTCTGTTTCAGCCCCTCTGTTTCAGCCCCTCTGTTTCTCGCCCACTCTTTCAGCCCCTCCGTTTCTCGCCCTCTGTTTCAGCCACTCTGTTTCTCGCCCTCTGTTTCAGCCCCTCTGATTCAGCCCCTCTTATTCAGCCCCTCTGATTCAGCCCCTCTGATTCAGCCCCTCTGTTTCTCGCCCTCTGTTTCAGCACCTCTGTTTCTGCCCCTCTGTTTCACACCCTCTGGTTCAGCCCCTCTGATTCAGCCCCTCAGATTCAGCCCCTCTGATTCAGCCCCTCTTATTCAGCCCCTCTGTTTCACACCCTCTGGTTCAGCCCCTCTGATTCAGCCCCTCAGATTCAGCCCCTCTGATTCAGCCCCTCTTATTCAGCCCCTCTGTTTCCCGCCCCTCTGTTTCAGCCCCTCTGTTTCTCGCCCTCTGTTTCAGCCCCTCTGTTTCAGCCCCTCTGTTTCAGCCCCTCTGTTTCAGCCCCTCTGTTTTTCGCCCTCTGTTTCAGCCCCTCTGATTCAGCCCCTCTGATTCAGCCCCTCTGTTTTAGCCCCTCTGTTTCAGCCCCTCTGTTTCAGCCCCTCTGTTTCTCGCGCTCTGTTTCAGCCCCTCTGTTTCTCGCCCTCTGTTTCTGCCCCTCTGTTTCTCGCCCTCTGTTTCAGGCTTCTGTTTCTCGCCCTCTGTTTCAGCCCCTCTGTTTCTCGCCCTCTGTTTCAGCCCCTCTGTTTCTCGCCCTCTGCTTCAGCCCCTCTGTTTCTCGCCCTCTGTTTCAGCCCCTCTGTTTTAGCCCCTCTGTTTCAGCCCCTCTGTTTCAGCCCCACTGTTTCAACCCCTCTGTTTCACGCCCTCTTTGTCAGCCCCTCAGTTTCAGCCACTCTGTTTCAGCCCCTCTGTTTCTCGCCCTCTGTTTATGCCCCTCTGATTCAGCCCCTCTGTTTCTCGCCCTCTGTTTCAGCCCCTCTGTTTCAGCCCATCTCATTCAGCCCGTCTGATTCAGCCCCTCTGTTTCTCGACCTCTGTTTCAGCCCCTCTGTTTCAGCCCCTCTGTTTCAGCCCCTCTGTTTCAGCCCCTCTGTTTCTCACCCTCTGTTTCTCGCCCTCTGTTTCAGCCCCTCTGTTTCTCGTCCTCTGATTCAGCCCCTCTGTTTCGCGCTCTGTTTCAGCCCCTCTGTTTCAGCCGCTCTGTTTCTCGCCCTCTGATTCAGCCCCTCTGTTTCTCGCCCTCTGTTTCGCGCTCTGTTTCAGCCCCTCTGTTTCAGCCGCTCTGTTTCTCGCCCTCTGATTCAGCCCCTCTGTTTCTCGCCGTCTGTTTCAGCCCCTCTGTTTCAGCCCTTCGGTTTCAACCCCTCTGTATCAGCCCCTCTGTTTCTCGCCCTCTGTTTCAGCCCCTCTGTTAGTCGCTCTCTGTTTCAGCCCCACTGTATCAGCCCCTCTGTTTCAGCCCCTCTGTTTTTCGCACTCTTTTTCAGCCCCTCTGTTTCTCGCCCTCTGTATCAGACCCTCTGTTTCAGCCCCTCTGTTTCAGCCCCTCTGTTTCTCGCACTCTGTTTCAACCCCTCTGTTTCAGCCCCTCTGTTTCAGCCCTTCTGTTTCAGCCCCTCTGTTTCTCGCCCTCTGTTTCAACCCCTCTGTTTCTCGCCCTCTGTTTCAGCCCCTCTGATTCAGCCCCTCTGATTCAGCCCCTCTGTTTCAGCCCCTCTGTTTCAGCCCCTCTGTTTCTCGCCCTCTGTTTCTCACCCTCTGTTTCTCACCCTCTGTTTCAGCCCCTCTGTTTCTCGCCCTCTGTATCAGCCCCTCTGTTTCTCGCCCTCTGCTTCAGCCCCTCTGATCCTCGCCCTCTGTTTCAGCCCCTCTGTTTTAGCCCCTCTGTTTCAGCCTCTCTGTTTCAGCCCCACTGTTTCAGCCCCTCTGTTTCACGCCATCTTTGTCAGCCCCTCAGTTTCAGCCACTCTGTTTCAGCCCCTCTTATTCTCGCCCTCTGTTTCAGCCCCTCTGATTCAGCCCCTCTGTTTCTCGCCCTCTGTTTCAGCCCCTCTGTTTCAGCCCGTCTCATTCAGCCCGTCTGATTCAGCCCCTCTGTTTCTCGCCCTCTGTTTCTCACCCACTGTTTCAGCCCCTCTGTTTTTCGCCCTCTGTTTCAGCCCCTCTGTTTCTCGCCCTCTGTATCAGACCCTCTTTTTCAGCCCCTCTGTTTCAGCCACTCTGTTTCAGCCCCTCTGTTTCTCGCCCTCTGTTTCTCGCCCTCTGTTTCAGCCCCTCTGTTTCTCGCCCTCTGATTCAGCCCCTCTGTTTCGCGCTCTCTGTTTCAGCCCCTCTGATTCAGCCCCTCTGTTTCTCGCCCTCTGTTTCAGCCCCTCTGTTTCAGCCCTTCGGTTTCAACCCCTCTGTATCAGCCCCTCTGTTTCTCGCCCTCTGTTTCAGCCCCTCTGTTTCTCGCCCTCTGTTTCAGCCCCTCTGTTTCTCGCCCTCTGTTTCACCCCTCTGATTTAGCCCCTCTGTTTCAGCCCCTCTGTTTCAGCCCCTCTGTTTCTCGCTCTCTGTTTCAGCCCCTCTGTTTCGCGCTCTCTGTTTCAGCCCCTCTGTTTCAGCCCATCTGTTTCTCAACCTCTGTTTATGCCCCTCTGTTTCTCACCCTCTGTTTCAGCCCCTCTGTTTCTCGCCCTCTGTTTCAGCCCCTCTGATTCAGCCCCTCTGATTCAGCCCCTCTGTTTTAGCCCCTCTGTTTCTGCCCCTCTGTTTCAGCCCCTCTGTTTTAGCCCCTCTGTTTCAGCCCCTCTGTTTCAGCCCCTCTGTTTCTCGCGCTCTGTTTCAGCCCCTCTGTTTCTCGCCCTCTGTTTCTTCCCCTCTGTTTCTCGCCCTCTGTTTCAGGCTTCTGTTTCTCGCCCTCTGTTTCAGCCCCTCTGTTTCAGCCCCTCTGTTTCAGCCCCTCTGTTTCTCGCCCTCTGTTTCAGCTCCTCTGTTTCTCGCCCTCTTTTTCAGCCCCTCTGTTTCTCGCCCTCTGTTTCAGCCCCTCTATTTCAGCCCCTCTGATTCAGCCCCTCTGATTCAGCCCCTCTGTTTCTCGCTCTCTGTTTCAGCCCCTCTGTTTCAGCCCTTCTGTTTCAGCCCCTCTGTTTCAGCCCCTCTGTTTCTCGCCCTCTGTTTCAGCCCCTCTGTTTCAGCCCCTCTGTTTCAGCCCCTCTGTTTCTCGCCCTCTGTTTCAGCCCCTCTGTTTCTCGCCCTCTGTTTCATCCCCTCCGATTTAGCCCCTCTGTTTCAGCCCTTCTGTTTCGGCCCCACTGTTTCTCGCCCTCTGTTTCAGCCACTCTGTTTCGCGCTCTGTGTTTCAGCCGCTCGGTTTCTTGCCCTTTGTTTCAGCCCCGCTGTTTCAGCCCCTCTGTTTCAGCCCCTCTGTTTCTCGCCCTCTGTTTCAGCCCCTCTGATTCAGCCCCTCTGATTCAGCCCCTCTGTTTCAGCCCCTCTGTTTCAGCCCCTCTGTTTCTCGCCCTCTGTTTCTCACCCTCTGTTTCTCACCCTCTGTTTCAGCCCCTCTGTTTCTCGCCCTCTGTATCAGCCCCTCTGTTTCTCGCCCTCTGCTTCAGCCCCTCTGTTTCTCGCCCTCTGTTTCAGCCCCTCTGTTTTAGCCACTCTGTTTCAGCCCCTCTGTTTCAGCCCCACTGTTTCAGCCCCACTGTTTCACGCCCTCTTTGTCAGCCCCTCAGTTTCAGCCACTCTGTTTCAGCCCCTCTTATTCTCGCCCTCTGTTTCAGCCCCTCTGATTCAGCCCCTCTGTTTCTCGCCCTCTGTTTCAGCCCCTCTGTTTCAGCCCGTCTGATTCAGCCCGTCTGATTCAGCCCCTCTGTTTCTCGCCCTCTGTTTCTCACCCTCTGTTTCAGCCCCTCTGTTTTTCGCCCTCTGTTTCAGCCCCTCTGTTTCTCGCCCTCTGTATCAGACCCTCTGTTTCAGCCCCTCTGTTTCAGCCACTCTGTATCAGCCCCTCTGTTTCTCGCCCTCTGTTTCTCGCCCTCTGTTTCAGCCCCTCTGTTTCTCGCCCTCTGATTCAGCCCCTCTGTTTCGCGCTCTCTGTTTCAGACCCTCTGTTTCAGCCCCTCTGTTTCTCGCCCTCTGTTTCTGCCCCTCTGTTTCTCGCCCTCTGTTTCATCCCCTCTGTTTCTCGCCCTCTGTTTCAGCCCCGCTGATTCAGCCCCTCTGTTTCAGCCCCTCTGATTCAGCCCCTCTGTTTCTCGCCCTCTGTTTCAGCCCCTCTGTTTCAACCCTTCGGTTTCAACCCCTCTGTATCAGCCCCTCTGTTTCTCGCCCTCTGTTTCAGCCCCTCTGTTTCTCACCCTCTGTTTCAGCCCCTCTGATTCAGCCCCTCTGTTTCAGCCCCTCTGTTTCTCGCCCTCTGTTTCAGCCCCTCTGTTTCTCGCCCTCTGTTTCACCCCTCTGATTTAGCCCCTCTGTTTCAGCCCCTCTGTTTCAGCCCCTCTGTTTCTCGCTCTCTGTTTCAGCCCCTCTGTTTCACGCTCTCTGTTTCAGCCCCTCTGTTTCAGCCCCTCTGTTTCTCACCCTCTGTTTATGCCCCTCTGTTTCTCACCCTCTGTTTCAGCCCCTCTGTTTCTCGCCCTCTGTTTCAGCCCCTCTGATTCAGCCCCTCTGATTCAGCCCCTCTGTTTTAGCCCCTCTGTTTCTGCCCCTCTGTTTCAGCCCCTCTGTTTTAGCCCCTCTGTTTCAGCCCCTCTGTTTCAGCCCCTCTGTTTCTCGCGCTCTGTTTCAGCCCCTCTGTTTCTCGCCCTCTGTTTCTTCCCCTCTGTTTCTCGCCCTCTGTTTCAGGCTTCTGTTTCTCGCCCTCTGTTTCAGCCCCTCTGTTTCAGCCCCTCTGTTTCAGCCCCTCTGTTTCAGCCCCTCTGTTTCTCGCCCTCTGTTTCAGCTCCTCTGTTTCTCGCCCTCTTTTTCAGCCCCTCTGTTTCTCGCCCTCTGTTTCAGCCCCTCTGTTTCAGCCCCTCTGATTCAGCCCCTCTGATTCAGCCCCTCTGTTTCTCGCTCTCTGTTTCAGCCCCTCTGTTTCAGCCCTTCTGTTTTAGCCCCTCTGTTTCACCCCTCTGTTTCTCGCCCTCTGTTTCAGCCCCTCTGTTTCTCGCCCTCTGTTTCAGCCCCTCTGTTTCAGCCCCTCTGTTTCAGCTCCTCTGTTTCTCGCCCTCTGTTTCAGCCCCTCTGTTTCTCGCCCTCTGTTTCATCCCCTCTGATTTAGCCCCTCTGTTTCAGCCCTTCTGTTTCGGCCCCACTGTTTCTCGCCCTCTGTTTCAGCCACTCTGTTTCGCGCCCTGTGTTTCAGCCGCTCGGTTTCTTGCCCTTTGTTTCAGCCCCTCTGTTTCAGCCCCTCTGTTTCAGCCCCTCTGTTTCTCGCCCTCTGTTTCAGCCCTTCTGTTTCTCGCCCTCTGTTTCAGCCCCTCTGTTTCTCGCCCTCTGTTTCAGCCCCTCTGATTCAGCACCTCTGTTTCAGCCCCTCTGATTCAGCCCCTCTGTTTCAGCCCCTCTGTTTCAGCCCCTCTGTTTCATTCCCTCTGATTCTCGCCCTCTGTTTCAGCCCCACTGTTTCTCGCCCTCTGTTTCAGCCCCTCTGTTTCTCGCCCTCTGTTTCAGCCCCTCTGTTTCAGCCCCTCTGTTTCAGCCCCTCTGTTTCTCGCCCTCTGTTTCAGCCCCACTTTTTCTCGCCCTCTGTTTCAGCCCCTCTGTTTCAGCCCCTCTGTTTCTCGCCCTCTGTTTCTGCCCCACTGTTTCTCGCCCTCTGTTTCAGCCCTCTGTTTCTCGTCGTCTGTTTCAGCCCTGCGGATTCAGCCCCTCTGTTTCAGCCCCTCTGAATCAGCCCCTCTGATTCAGCCCCTCTGTTTCAGCCCCTCTGTTTCAGCCCCTCTGTTTCTCGCCCACTCTATCAGCCCCTCCGTTTCTCGCCCTCTGTTTCAGCCACTCTGTTTCTCGCCCTCTGTTTCAGCCCCTCTGATTCAGCCCCTCTTATTCAGCCCCTCTGATTCAGCCCCTCTGATTCAGCCCCTCTGTTTCTCGCCCTCTGTTTCAGCACCTCTGTTTCTGCCCCTCTGTTTCACACCCTCTGGTTCAGCCCCTCTGATTCAGCCCCTCAGATTCAGCCCCTCTGATTCAGCCCCTCTTATTCAGCCCCTCTGTTTCCCGCCCCTCTGTTTCAGCCCCTCTGTTTCACGCCCTCTGTTTCAGCCCCTCTGTTTCAGCCCCTCTGTTTCAGCCCCTCTGTTTCTCGCCCTCTGTTTCAGCCCCTCTGTTTCTCGCCCTCTGTTTCAGCCCCTCTGTGTCTCGCCCTCTGCTTCAGCCCCTCTGTTTCTCGCCCTCTGTTTCAGCCCCTCTGTTTTAGCCCCTCTGTTTCAGCCCCTCTGTTTCAGCCCCACTGTTTCAACCCCTCTGTTTCACGCCCTCTTTGTCAGCCCCTCAGTTTCAGCCACTCTGTTTCAGCCCCTCTGTTTCTCGCCCTCTGTTTATGCCCCTCTGATTCAGCCCCTCTGTTTCAGCCCGTCTCATTCAGCCCGTCTGATTCAGCCCCTCTGTTTCTCGACCTCTGTTTCAGCCCCTCTGTTTCAGCCCCTCTGTTTCAGCCCCTCTGTTTCTCGCCCTCTGTTTCAGCCCCTCTGTTAGTCGCTCTCTGTTTCAGCCCCACTGTATCAGCCCCTCTGTTTCAGCCCCTCTGTTTTTCGCCCTCTGTTTCAGCCCCTCTGTTTCTCGCCCTCTGTATCAGACCCTCTGTTTCAGCCCCTCTGTTTCAGCCCCTCTGTTTCAGCCCCTCTGTTTCAGCCCCTCTGTTTCTCGCCCTCTGTTTCTCGTTCTCTGTTTCAGCCCCTCTGTTTCTCGTCCTCTGATTCAGCCCCTCTGTTTCGCGCTCTCTGTTTCAGCCCCTCTGTTTCAGCCCCTCTGTTTCTCGCCCTCTGTTTCTGCCCCTCTGTTTCTCGCCCTCTGTTTCATCCCCTCTGTTTCTCGCCCTCTGTTTCAGCCCCGCTGATTCAGCCCCTCTGTTTCAGCCCCTCTGTTTCAGCCCCTCTGTTTCTCGCTCTCTGTTTCAGCCCCACTGTTTCAGCCCCTCTGTTTCAGCCCCTCTGTTTCTTGACCTCTGTTTCAGCCCCTCTGATTTAGCCCCTCTGTTTCAGCCCCTCTGTTTCAGCCCCTCTGTTTCTCGCCCTCTGTTTCAGCTCCACTGTTTCACGCTCTCTGTTTCAGCCCCTCTGTTTCAGCCCCTCTGTTTCTCACCCTCTGTTTCTGCCCCTCTGTTTCTCACCCTCTGTTTCTGCCACTCTGTTTTTCGCCCTCTGTTTCAGCCCCTCTGATTCAGCCCCTCTGATTCAGCCCCTCTGATTCAGCCCCTCTGTTTTAGCCCCTCTGTTTCAGCCCCTCTGTTTCTCGCGCTCTGTTTCAGCCCCTCTGTTTCTCGCCCTCTGTTTCTGCCACTCTGTTTCTCGCCCTCTGTTTCAGGCTTCTGTTTCTCGCCCGCTGTTTCAGCCCCTCTGTTTCAGCCCCTCTGTTTCAGCCCCTCTGTTTCTCGCCCTCTGTTTCAGCCCCTCTGTTTCTCGCCCTCTGTTTCAGCCCCTCTGTTTCAGCCCCTCTGATTCAGCCCCTCTGATTCAGCACCTCTGATTCAGCCCCTCTTATTCAGCCCCTCTGTTTCCCGCCCCTCTGTTTCAGCCCCTCTGTTTCTCGCACTCTGTTTCAACCCCTCTGTTTCAGCCCCTCTGTTTCAGCCCTTCTGTTTCAGCCCCTCTGTTTCTCGCCCTCTGTTTCAACCCCTCTGTTTCTCGCCCTCTGTTTCAGCCCCTCTGATTCAGCCCCTCTGATTCAGCCCCTCTGTTTCAGCCCTTCTGTTTCAGCCCCTCTGTTTCTCGCCCTCTGTTTCTCACCCTCTGTTTCTCACCCTCTGTTTCAGCCCCTCTGTTTCTCGCCCTCTGTATCAGCCCCTCTGTTTCTCGCCCTCTGCTTCAGCCCCTCTGTTTCTCGCCCTCTGTTTCAGCCCCTCTGTTTTAGCCCCTCTGTTTCAGCCCCTCTGTTTCAGCCCCACTGTTTCAGCCCCTCTGTTTCACGCCCTCTTTGTCAGCCCCTCAGTTTCAGCCACTCTGTTTCAGCCCCTCTTATTCTCGCCCTCTGTTTCAGCCCCTCTGATTCAGCCCCTCTGTTTCTCGCCCTCTGTTTCAGCCCCTCTGTTTCAGCCCGTCTCATTCAGCCCGTCTGATTCAGCCCCTCTGTTTCTCGCCCTCTGTTTCTCACCCACTGTTTCAGCCCCTCTGTTTTTCGCCCTCTGTTTCAGCCCCTCTGTTTCTCGCCCTCTGTATCAGACCCTCTTTTTCAGCCCCTCTGTTTCAGCCACTCTGTTTCAGCCCCTCTGTTTCTCGCCCTCTGTTTCTCGCCCTCTGTTTCAGCCCCTCTGTTTCTCGCCCTCTGATTCAGCCCCTCTGTTTCGCGCTCTCTGTTTCAGCCCCTCTGATTCAGCCCCTCTGTTTCAGCCCCTCTGATTCAGCCCCTCTGTTTCTCGCCCTCTGTTTCAGCCCCTCTGTTTCAGCCCTTCGGTTTCAACCCCTCTGTATCAGCCCCTCTGTTTCTCGCCCTCTGTTTCAGCCCCTCTGTTTCTCACCCTCTGTTTCAGCCCCTCTGATTCAGCCCCTCTGTTTCAGCCCCTCTGTTTCTCGCCCTCTGTTTCAGCCCCTCTGTTTCTCGCCCTCTGTTTCACACCTCTGATTTAGCCCCTCTGTTTCAGCCCCTCTGTTTCAGCCCCTCTGTTTCAGCCCATCTGTTTCTCAACCTCTGTTTATGCCCCTCTGTTTCTCACCCTCTGTTTCAGCCCCTCTGTTTCTCGCCCTCTGTTTCAGCCCCTCTGATTCAGCCCCTCTGATTCAGCCCCTCTGTTTTAGCCCCTCTGTTTCTGCCCCTCTGTTTCAGCCCCTCTGTTTTAGCCCCTCTGTTTCAGCCCCTCTGTTTCAGCCCCTCTGTTTCTCGCCCTCTGTTTCAGGCTTCTGTTTCTCGCCCTCTGTTTCAGCTCCTCTGTTTCTCGCCCTCTTTTTCAGCCCCTCTGTTTCTCGCCCTCTGTTTCAGCCCCTCTGTTTCAGCCCCTCTGATTCAGCCCCTCTGATTCAGCCCCTCTGTTTCTCGCTCTCTGTTTCAGCCCCTCTGTTTCAGCCCTTCTGTTTCAGCCCCTCTGTTTCACCCCTCTGTTTCTCGCCCTCTGCTTCAGCCCCTCTGTTTCTCGCCCTCTGTTTCAGCCCCTCTGTTTTAGCCCCTCTGTTTCAGCCCCTCTGTTTCAGCCCCACTGTTTCAGCCCCTCTGTTTCACGCCCTCTTTGTCAGCCCCTCAGTTTCAGCCACTCTGTTTCAGCCCCTCTTATTCTCGCCCTCTGTTTCAGCCCCTCTGATTCAGCCCCTCTGTTTCTCGCCCTCTGTTTCAGCCCCTCTGTTTCAGCCCGTCTCATTCAGCCCGTCTGATTCAGCCCCTCTGTTTCTCGCCCTCTGTTTCTCACCCACTGTTTCAGCCCCTCTGTTTTTCGCCCTCTGTTTCAGCCCCTCTGTTTCTCGCCCTCTGTATCAGACCCTCTTTTTCAGCCCCTCTGTTTCAGCCACTCTGTTTCAGCCCCTCTGTTTCTCGCCCTCTGTTTCTCGCCCTCTGTTTCAGCCCCTCTGTTTCTCGCCCTCTGATTCAGCCCCTCTGTTTCGCGCTCTCTGTTTCAGCCCCTCTGATTCAGCCCCTCTGTTTCAGCCCCTCTGATTCAGCCCCTCTGTTTCTCGCCCTCTGTTTCAGCCCCTCTGTTTCAGCCCTTCGGTTTCAACCCCTCTGTATCAGCCCCTCTGTTTCTCGCCCTCTGTTTCAGCCCCTCTGTTTCTCACCCTCTGTTTCAGCCCCTCTGATTCAGCCCCTCTGTTTCAGCCCCTCTGTTTCTCGCCCTCTGTTTCAGCCCCTCTGTTTCTCGCCCTCTGTTTCACACCTCTGATTTAGCCCCTCTGTTTCAGCCCCTCTGTTTCAGCCCCTCTGTTTCAGCCCATCTGTTTCTCAACCTCTGTTTATGCCCCTCTGTTTCTCACCCTCTGTTTCAGCCCCTCTGTTTCTCGCCCTCTGTTTCAGCCCCTCTGATTCAGCCCCTCTGATTCAGCCCCTCTGTTTTAGCCCCTCTGTTTCTGCCCCTCTGTTTCAGCCCCTCTGTTTTAGCCCCTCTGTTTCAGCCCCTCTGTTTCTTCCCCTCTGTTTCTCGCCCTCTGTTTCAGGCTTCTGTTTCTCGCCCTCTGTTTCAGCTCCTCTGTTTCTCGCCCTCTTTTTCAGCCCCTCTGTTTCTCGCCCTCTGTTTCAGCCCCTCTGTTTCAGCCCCTCTGATTCAGCCCCTCTGATTCAGCCCCTCTGTTTCTCGCTCTCTGTTTCAGCCCCTCTGTTTCAGCCCTTCTGTTTCAGCCCCTCTGTTTCACCCCTCTGTTTCTCGCCCTCTGTTTCAGCCCCTCTGTTTCTCGCCCTCTGTTTCAGCCCCTCTGTTTCAGCCCCTCTGTTTCAGCCCCTCTGTTTCTCGCCCTCTGTTTCTCACCCTCTGTTTCTCACCCTCTGTTTCAGCCCCTCTGTTTCTCGCCCTCTGTATCAGCCCCTCTGTTTCTCGCCCTCTGCTTCAGCCCCTCTGTTTCTCGCCCTCTGTTTCAGCCCCTCTGTTTTAGCCCCTCTGTTTCAGCCCCTCTGTTTCAGCCCCACTGTTTCAGCCCCTCTGTTTCACGCCCTCTTTGTCAGCCCCTCAGTTTCAGCCACTCTGTTTCAGCCCCTCTTATTCTCGCCCTCTGTTTCAGCCCCTCTGATTCAGCCCCTCTGTTTCTCGCCCTCTGTTTCAGCCCCTCTGTTTCAGCCCGTCTGATTCAGCCCGTCTGATTCAGCCCCTCTGTTTCTTGCCCTCTGTTTCTCACCCTCTGTTTCAGCCCCTCTGTTTTTCGCCCTCTGTTTCAGCCCCTCTGTTTCTCCCCCTCTGTTTCAGCCCCTCTGATTCAGCCCCTCTGATTCAGCCCCTCTGTTTTAGCCCCTCTGTTTCTGCCCCTCTGTTTCAGCCCCTCTGTTTTAGCCCCTCTGTTTCAGCCCCTCTGTTTCAGCCCCTCTGTTTCTCGCGCTCTGTTTCAGCCCCTCTGTTTCTCGCCCTCTGTTTCTTCCCCTCTGTTTCTCGCCCTCTGTTTCAGGCTTCTGTTTCTCGCCCTCTGTTTCAGCCCCTCTGTTTCAGCCCCTCTGTTTCAGCCCCTCTGTTTCAGCCCCTCTGTTTCTCGCCCTCTGTTTCAGCTCCTCTGTTTCTCGCCCTCTTTTTCAGCCCCTCTGTTTCTCGCCCTCTGTTTCAGCCCCTCTGTTTCAGCCCCTCTGATTCAGCCCCTCTGATTCAGCCCCTCTGTTTCTCGCTCTCTGTTTCAGCCCCTCTGTTTCAGCCCTTCTGTTTTAGCCCCTCTGTTTCACCCCTCTGTTTCTCGCCCTCTGTTTCAGCCCCTCTGTTTCTCGCCCTCTGTTTCAGCCCCTCTGTTTCAGCCCCTCTGTTTCAGCTCCTCTGTTTCTCGCCCTCTGTTTCAGCCCCTCTGTTTCTCACCCTCTGTTTCATCCCCTCTGATTTAGCCCCTCTGTTTCAGCCCTTCTGTTTCGGCCCCACTGTTTCTCGCCCTCTGTTTCAGCCACTCTGTTTCGCGCCCTGTGTTTCAGCCGCTCGGTTTCTTGCCCTTTGTTTCAGCCCCTCTGTTTCAGCCCCTCTGTTTCAGCCCCTCTGTTTCTCGCCCTCTGTTTCAGCCCTTCTGTTTCTCGCCCTCTGTTTCAGCCCCTCTGTTTCTCGCCCTCTGTTTCAGCCCCTCTGATTCAGCACCTCTGTTTCAGCCCCTCTGATTCAGCCCCTCTGTTTCAGCCCCTCTGTTTCAGCCCCTCTGTTTCATTCCCTCTGATTCTCGCCCTCTGTTTCAGCCCCACTGTTTCTCGCCCTCTGTTTCAGCCCCTCTGTTTCTCGCCCTCTGTTTCAGCCCCTCTGTTTCAGCCCCTCTGTTTCAGCCCCTCTGTTTCTCGCCCTCTGTTTCAGCCCCACTTTTTCTCGCCCTCTGTTTCAGCCCCTCTGTTTCAGCCCCTCTGTTTCTCGCCCTCTGTTTCTGCCCCACTGTTTCTCGCCCTCTGTTTCAGCCCTCTGTTTCTCGTCGTCTGTTTCAGCCCTGCGGATTCAGCCCCTCTGTTTCAGCCCCTCTGAATCAGCCCCTCTGATTCAGCCCCTCTGTTTCAGCCCCTCTGTTTCAGCCCCTCTGTTTCTCGCCCACTCTATCAGCCCCTCCGTTTCTCGCCCTCTGTTTCAGCCACTCTGTTTCTCGCCCTCTGTTTCAGCCCCTCTGATTCAGCCCCTCTTATTCAGCCCCTCTGATTCAGCCCCTCTGATTCAGCCCCTCTGTTTCTCGCCCTCTGTTTCAGCACCTCTGTTTCTGCCCCTCTGTTTCACACCCTCTGGTTCAGCCCCTCTGATTCAGCCCCTCAGATTCAGCCCCTCTGATTCAGCCCCTCTTATTCAGCCCCTCTGTTTCCCGCCCCTCTGTTTCAGCCCCTCTGTTTCACGCCCTCTGTTTCAGCCCCTCTGTTTCAGCCCCTCTGTTTCAGCCCCTCTGTTTCTCGCCCTCTGTTTCAGCCCCTCTGTTTCTCGCCCTCTGTTTCAGCCCCTCTGTGTCTCGCCCTCTGCTTCAGCCCCTCTGTTTCTCGCCCTCTGTTTCAGCCCCTCTGTTTTAGCCCCTCTGTTTCAGCCCCTCTGTTTCAGCCCCACTGTTTCAACCCCTCTGTTTCACGCCCTCTTTGTCAGCCCCTCAGTTTCAGCCACTCTGTTTCAGCCCCTCTGTTTCTCGCCCTCTGTTTATGCCCCTCTGATTCAGCCCCTCTGTTTCAGCCCGTCTCATTCAGCCCGTCTGATTCAGCCCCTCTGTTTCTCGACCTCTGTTTCAGCCCCTCTGTTTCAGCCCCTCTGTTTCAGCCCCTCTGTTTCTCGCCCTCTGTTTCAGCCCCTCTGTTAGTCGCTCTCTGTTTCAGCCCCACTGTATCAGCCCCTCTGTTTCAGCCCCTCTGTTTTTCGCCCTCTGTTTCAGCCCCTCTGTTTCTCGCCCTCTGTATCAGACCCTCTGTTTCAGCCCCTCTGTTTCAGCCCCTCTGTTTCAGCCCCTCTGTTTCAGCCCCTCTGTTTCTCGCCCTCTGTTTCTCGTTCTCTGTTTCAGCCCCTCTGTTTCTCGTCCTCTGATTCAGCCCCTCTGTTTCGCGCTCTCTGTTTCAGCCCCTCTGTTTCAGCCCCTCTGTTTCTCGCCCTCTGTTTCTGCCCCTCTGTTTCTCGCCCTCTGTTTCATCCCCTCTGTTTCTCGCCCTCTGTTTCAGCCCCGCTGATTCAGCCCCTCTGTTTCAGCCCCTCTGTTTCAGCCCCTCTGTTTCTCGCTCTCTGTTTCAGCCCCACTGTTTCAGCCCCTCTGTTTCAGCCCCTCTGTTTCTTGACCTCTGTTTCAGCCCCTCTGATTTAGCCCCTCTGTTTCAGCCCCTCTGTTTCAGCCCCTCTGTTTCTCGCCCTCTGTTTCAGCTCCACTGATTCACGCTCTCTGTTTTTCAGCCCCTCTGTTTCAGCCCCTCTGTTTCTCACCCTCTGTTTCTGCCCCTCTGTTTCTCACCCTCTGTTTCTGCCACTCTGTTTTTCGCCCTCTGTTTCAGCCCCTCTGATTCAGCCCCTCTGATTCAGCCCCTCTGATTCAGCCCCTCTGTTTTAGCCCCTCTGTTTCAGCCCCTCTGTTTCTCGCGCTCTGTTTCAGCCCCTCTGTTTCTCGCCCTCTGTTTCTGCCACTCTGTTTCTCGCCCTCTGTTTCAGGCTTCTGTTTCTCGCCCGCTGTTTCAGCCCCTCTGTTTCAGCCCCTCTGTTTCAGCCCCTCTGTTTCTCGCCCTCTGTTTCAGCCCCTCTGTTTCTCGCCCTCTGTTTCAGCCCCTCTGTTTCAGCCCCTCTGATTCAGCCCCTCTGATTCAGCACCTCTGATTCAGCCCCTCTTATTCAGCCCCTCTGTTTCCCGCCCCTCTGTTTCAGCCCCTCTGTTTCTCGCACTCTGTTTCAACCCCTCTGTTTCAGCCCCTCTGTTTCAGCCCTTCTGTTTCAGCCCCTCTGTTTCTCGCCCTCTGTTTCAACCCCTCTGTTTCTCGCCCTCTGTTTCAGCCCCTCTGATTCAGCCCCTCTGATTCAGCCCCTCTGTTTCAGCCCTTCTGTTTCAGCCCCTCTGTTTCTCGCCCTCTGTTTCTCACCCTCTGTTTCTCACCCTCTGTTTCAGCCCCTCTGTTTCTCGCCCTCTGTATCAGCCCCTCTGTTTCTCGCCCTCTGCTTCAGCCCCTCTGTTTCTCGCCCTCTGTTTCAGCCCCTCTGTTTTAGCCCCTCTGTTTCAGCCCCTCTGTTTCAGCCCCACTGTTTCAGCCCCTCTGTTTCACGCCCTCTTTGTCAGCCCCTCAGTTTCAGCCACTCTGTTTCAGCCCCTCTTATTCTCGCCCTCTGTTTCAGCCCCTCTGATTCAGCCCCTCTGTTTCTCGCCCTCTGTTTCAGCCCCTCTGTTTCAGCCCGTCTCATTCAGCCCGTCTGATTCAGCCCCTCTGTTTCTCGCCCTCTGTTTCTCACCCACTGTTTCAGCCCCTCTGTTTTTCGCCCTCTGTTTCAGCCCCTCTGTTTCTCGCCCTCTGTATCAGACCCTCTTTTTCAGCCCCTCTGTTTCAGCCACTCTGTTTCAGCCCCTCTGTTTCTCGCCCTCTGTTTCTCGCCCTCTGTTTCAGCCCCTCTGTTTCTCGCCCTCTGATTCAGCCCCTCTGTTTCGCGCTCTCTGTTTCAGCCCCTCTGATTCAGCCCCTCTGTTTCAGCCCCTCTGATTCAGCCCCTCTGTTTCTCGCCCTCTGTTTCAGCCCCTCTGTTTCAGCCCTTCGGTTTCAACCCCTCTGTATCAGCCCCTCTGTTTCTCGCCCTCTGTTTCAGCCCCTCTGTTTCTCACCCTCTGTTTCAGCCCCTCTGATTCAGCCCCTCTGTTTCAGCCCCTCTGTTTCTCGCCCTCTGTTTCAGCCCCTCTGTTTCTCGCCCTCTGTTTCACACCTCTGATTTAGCCCCTCTGTTTCAGCCCCTCTGTTTCAGCCCCTCTGTTTCAGCCCATCTGTTTCTCAACCTCTGTTTATGCCCCTCTGTTTCTCACCCTCTGTTTCAGCCCCTCTGTTTCTCGCCCTCTGTTTCAGCCCCTCTGATTCAGCCCCTCTGATTCAGCCCCTCTGTTTTAGCCCCTCTGTTTCTGCCCCTCTGTTTCAGCCCCTCTGTTTTAGCCCCTCTGTTTCAGACCCTCTGTTTCAGCCCCTCTGTTTCTCGCCCTCTGTTTCAGGCTTCTGTTTCTCGCCCTCTGTTTCAGCTCCTCTGTTTCTCGCCCTCTTTTTCAGCCCCTCTGTTTCTCGCCCTCTGTTTCAGCCCCTCTGTTTCAGCCCCTCTGATTCAGCCCCTCTGATTCAGCCCCTCTGTTTCTCGCTCTCTGTTTCAGCCCCTCTGTTTCAGCCCTTCTGTTTCAGCCCCTCTGTTTCACCCCTCTGTTTCTCGCCCTCTGCTTCAGCCCCTCTGTTTCTCGCCCTCTGTTTCAGCCCCTCTGTTTTAGCCCCTCTGTTTCAGCCCCTCTGTTTCAGCCCCACTGTTTCAGCCCCTCTGTTTCACGCCCTCTTTGTCAGCCCCTCAGTTTCAGCCACTCTGTTTCAGCCCCTCTTATTCTCGCCCTCTGTTTCAGCCCCTCTGATTCAGCCCCTCTGTTTCTCGCCCTCTGTTTCAGCCCCTCTGTTTCAGCCCGTCTCATTCAGCCCGTCTGATTCAGCCCCTCTGTTTCTCGCCCTCTGTTTCTCACCCACTGTTTCAGCCCCTCTGTTTTTCGCCCTCTGTTTCAGCCCCTCTGTTTCTCGCCCTCTGTATCAGACCCTCTTTTTCAGCCCCTCTGTTTCAGCCACTCTGTTTCAGCCCCTCTGTTTCTCGCCCTCTGTTTCTCGCCCTCTGTTTCAGCCCCTCTGTTTCTCGCCCTCTGATTCAGCCCCTCTGTTTCGCGCTCTCTGTTTCAGCCCCTCTGATTCAGCCCCTCTGTTTCAGCCCCACTGATTCAGCCCCTCTGTTTCTCGCCCTCTGTTTCAGCCCCTCTGTTTCAGCCCTTCGGTTTCAACCCCTCTGTATCAGCCCCTCTGTTTCTCGCCCTCTGTTTCAGCCCCTCTGTTTCTCACCCTCTGTTTCAGCCCCTCTGATTCAGCCCCTCTGTTTCAGCCCCTCTGTTTCTCGCCCTCTGTTTCAGCCCCTCTGTTTCTCGCCCTCTGTTTCACACCTCTGATTTAGCCCCTCTGTTTCAGCCCCTCTGTTTCAGCCCCTCTGTTTCAGCCCATCTGTTTCTCAACCTCTGTTTATGCCCCTCTGTTTCTCACCCTCTGTTTCAGCCCCTCTGTTTCTCGCCCTCTGTTTCAGCCCCTCTGATTCAGCCCCTCTGATTCAGCCCCTCTGTTTTAGCCCCTCTGTTTCTGCCCCTCTGTTTCAGCCCCTCTGTTTTAGCCCCTCTGTTTCAGCCCCTCTGTTTCTTCCCCTCTGTTTCTCGCCCTCTGTTTCAGGCTTCTGTTTCTCGCCCTCTGTTTCAGCTCCTCTGTTTCTCGCCCTCTTTTTCAGCCCCTCTGTTTCTCGCCCTCTGTTTCAGCCCCTCTGTTTCAGCCCCTCTGATTCAGCCCCTCTGATTCAGCCCCTCTGTTTCTCGCTCTCTGTTTCAGCCCCTCTGTTTCAGCCCTTCTGTTTCAGCCCCTCTGTTTCACCCCTCTGTTTCTCGCCCTCTGTTTCAGCCCCTCTGTTTCTCGCCCTCTGTTTCAGCCCCTCTGTTTCAGCCCCTCTGTTTCAGCCCCTCTGTTTCTCGCCCTCTGTTTCTCACCCTCTGTTTCTCACCCTCTGTTTCAGCCCCTCTGTTTCTCGCCCTCTGTATCAGCCCCTCTGTTTCTCGCCCTCTGCTTCAGCCCCTCTGTTTCTCGCCCTCTGTTTCAGCCCCTCTGTTTTAGCCCCTCTGTTTCAGCCCCTCTGTTTCAGCCCCACTGTTTCAGCCCCTCTGTTTCACGCCCTCTTTGTCAGCCCCTCAGTTTCAGCCACTCTGTTTCAGCCCCTCTTATTCTCGCCCTCTGTTTCAGCCCCTCTGATTCAGCCCCTCTGTTTCTCGCCCTCTGTTTCAGCCCCTCTGTTTCAGCCCGTCTGATTCAGCCCGTCTGATTCAGCCCCTCTGTTTCTTGCCCTCTGTTTCTCACCCTCTGTTTCAGCCCCTCTGTTTTTCGCCCTCTGTTTCAGCCCCTCTGTTTCTCGCCCTCTGTTTCTCGCCCTCTGTTTCAGCCCCTCTGTTTCTCGCCCTCTGATTCAGCCCCTCTGTTTCGCGCTCTCTGTTTCAGACCCTCTGTTTTAGCCCCTCTGTTTCTCGCCCTCTGTTTCTGCCCCTCTGTTTCTCGCCCTCTGTTTCATCCCCTCTGTTTCTCGCCCTCTGTTTCAGCCCCGCTGATTCAGCCCCTCTGTTTCAGCCCCTCTGATTCAGCCCCTCTGTTTCTCGCCCTCTGTTTCAGCCCCTCTGTTTCAACACTTCGGTTTCAACCCCTCTGTATCAGCCCCTCTATTTCTCGCCCTCTGTTTCAGCCCCTCTGTTTCTCACCCTCTGTTTCAGCCCCTCTGATTCAGCCCCTCTGTTTCAGCCCCTCTGTTTCTCGCCCTCTGTTTCAGCCCCTCTGTTTCTCGCCCTCTGTTTCACCCCTCTGATTTAGCCCCTCTGTTTCAGCCCCTCTGTTTCAGCCCCTCTGTTTCTCGCTCTCTGTTTCAGCCCCTCTGTTTCGCGCTCTCTGTTTCAGCCCCTCTGTTTCAGCCCCTCTGTTTCTCACCCTCTGTTTATGCCCCTCTGTTTCTCACCCTCTGTTTCAGCCCCTCTGTTTCTCGCCCTCTGTTTCAGTCCCTCTGATTCAGCCCCTCTGATTCAGCCCCTCTGTTTTAGCCCCTCTGTTTCTGACCCTCTGTTTCAGCCCCTCTGTTTTAGCCCCTCTGTTTCAGCCCCTCTGTTTCAGCCCCTCTGTTTCTCGCGCTCTGTTTCAGCCCCTCTGTTTCTCGCCCTCTGTTTCTTCCCCTCTGTTTCTCGCCCTCTGTTTCAGGCTTCTGTTTCTCGCCCTCTGTTTCAGCCCCTCTGTTTCAGCCCCTCTGTTTCAGCCCCTCTGTTTCTCGCCCTCTGTTTCAGCTCCTCTGTTTCTCGCCCTCTTTTTCAGCCCCTCTGTTTCTCGCCCTCTGTTTCAGCCCCTCTGTTTCAGCCCCTCTGATTCAGCCCCTCTGATTCAGCCCCTCTGTTTCTCGCTCTCTGTTTCAGCCCCTCTGTTTCAGCCCTTCTGTTTCAGCCCCTCTGTTTCACCCCTCTGTTTCTCGCCCTCTGTTTCAGCCCCTCTGTTTCTCGCCCTCTGTTTCAGCCCCTCTGTTTCAGCCCCTCTGTTTCAGCTCCTCTGTTTCTCGCCCTCTGTTTCAGCCCCTCTGTTTCTCGCCCTCTGTTTCATCCCCTCCGATTTAGCCCCTCTGTTTCAGCCCCTCTGTTTCAGCCCCTCTGTTTCATTCCCTCTGATTCTCGCCCTCTGTTTCAGCCCCACTGTTTCTCGCCCTCTGTTTCAGCCCCTCTGTTTCTCGCCCTCTGTTT
The DNA here is from genome assembly GCF_047496795.1 of Chiloscyllium punctatum. Lineage (NCBI taxonomy): Eukaryota > Metazoa > Chordata > Chondrichthyes > Orectolobiformes > Hemiscylliidae > Chiloscyllium > Chiloscyllium punctatum. The sequence continues at coordinate 93,282,843 of NC_092758.1, forward strand.
CAGCCCCTCTGTTTCAGCCCCTCTGTTTCAGCCCCTCTGTTTCTCGCCCTCTGTTTCAGCCCCACTTTTTCTCGCCCTCTGTTTCAGCCCCTCTGTTTCAGCCCCTCTGTTTCTCGCCCTCTGTTTCTGCCCCACTGTTTCTCGCCCTCTGTTTCAGCCCTCTGTTTCTCGTCGTCTGTTTCAGCCCTCCGGATTCAGCCCCTCTGTTTCAGCCCCTCCGAATCAGCCCCTCTGATTCAGCCCCTCTGTTTCAGCCCCTCTGTTTCAGCCCCTCTGTTTCTCGCCCACTCTTTCAGCCCCTCCGTTTCTCGCCCTCTGTTTCAGCCACTCTGTTTCTCGCCCTCTGTTTCAGCCCCTCTGATTCAGCCCCTCTTATTCAGCCCCTCTGATTCAGCCCCTCTGATTCAGCCCCTCTGTTTCTCGCCCTCTGTTTCAGCACCTCTGTTTCTGCCCCTCTGTTTCACACCCTCTGGTTCAGCCCCTCTGATTCAGCCCCTCAGATTCAGCCCCTCTGATTCAGCCCCTCTTATTCAGCCCCTCTGTTTCCCGCCCCTCTGTTTCAGCCCCTCTGTTTCACGCCCTCTGTTTCAGCCCCTCTGTTTCAGCCCCTCTGTTTCAGCCCCTCTGTTTCAGCCCCTCTGTTTCTCGCCCTCTGTTTCAGCCCCTCTGTGTCTCGCCCTCTGCTTCAGCCCCTCTGTTTCTCGCCCTCTGTTTCAGCCCCTCTGTTTTAGCCCCTCTGTTTCAGCCCCTCTGTTTCAGCCCCACTGTTTCAACCCCTCTGTTTCACGCCTTCTTTGTCAGCCCCTCAGTTTCAGCCACTCTGTTTCAGCCCCTCTGTTTCTCGCCCTCTGTTTATGCCCCTCTGATTCAGCCCCTCTGTTTCAGCCCGTCTCATTCAGCCCGTCTGATTCAGCCCCTCTGTTTCTCGACCTCTGTTTCAGCCCCTCTGTTTCAGCCCCTCTGTTTCAGCCCCTCTGTTTCTCGCCCTCTGTTTCAGCCCCTCTGTTAGTCGCTCTCTGTTTCAGCCCCACTGTATCAGCCCCTCTGTTTCAGCCCCTCTGTTTTTCGCCCTCTGTTTCAGCCCCTCTGTTTCTCGCCCTCTGTATCAGACCCTCTGTTTCAGCCCCTCTGTTTCTGCCCCTCTGTTTCAGCCCCTCTGTTTCTCGCCCTCTGTTTCTCGTTCTCTGTTTCAGCCCCTCTGTTTCTCGTCCTCTGATTCAGCCCCTCTGTTTCGCGCTCTCTGTTTCAGCCCCTCTGTTTCAGCCCCTCTGTTTCTCGCCCTCTGTTTCTGCCCCTCTGTTTCTCGCCCTCTGTTTCAGCCCCTCTGTTTCTCGCCCTCTGTTTCAGCCCCGCTGATTCAGCCCCTCTGTTTCAGCCCCTCTGATTCAGCCCCTCTGTTTCTCGCCCTCTGTTTCAGCCCCTCTGTTTCAGCCCTTCGGTTTCAACCCCTCTGTATCAGCCCCTCTGTTTCTCGCCCTCTGTTTCAGCCCCTCTGTTTCTCGCTCTCTGTTTCAGCCCCACTGTTTCAGCCCCTCTGTTTCAGCCCCTCTGTTTCTCGACCTCTGTTTCAGCCCCTCTGATTTAGCCCCTCTGTTTCAGCACCTCTGTTTCAGCCCCTCTGTTTCTCGCCCTCTGTTTCAGCGCCACTGTTTCGCGCTCTCTGTTTCAGCCCCTCTGTTTCAGCCCCTCTGTTTCTCACCCTCTGTTTCCGCCCCTCTGTTTCTCACCCTCTGTTTCTGCCACTCTGTTTTTCGCCCTCTGTTTCAGCCCCTCTGATTCAGCCCCTCTGATTCTGCCCCTCTGTTTTAGCCCCTCTGTTTCAGCCCCTCTGTTTCAGCCCCTCTGTTTCTCGCGCTCTGTTTCAGCCCCTCTGTTTCTCGCCCTCTGTTTCTGCCCCTCTGTTTCTCGCCCTCTGTTTCAGGCTTCTGTTTCTCGCCCGCTGTTTCAGCCTCTCTGTTTCAGCCACTCTGTTTCAGCCCCTCTGTTTCAGCCCCTCTGATTCAGACCCTCTCATTCAGCACCTCTGATTCAGCCCCTCTTATTCAGCCCCTCTGTTTCCCGCCCCTCTGTTTCAGCCCCTCTGTTTCTCGCACTCTGTTTCAACCCCTCTGTTTCAGCCCCTCTGTTTCAGCCCTTCTGTTTCAGCCCCTCTGTTTCTCGCCCTCTGTTTCAGCCCCTCTGTTTCTCGCCCTCTGTTTCAGCCCCTCTGATTCAGCCCCTCTGATTCAGCCCCTCTGTTTCAGCCCCTCTGTTTCAGCCCCTCTGTTTCTCGCCCTCTGTTTCTCACCCTCTGTTTCTCACCCTCTGTTTCAGCCCCTCTGTTTCAGCCCTCTGTTTCTCGTCGTCTGTTTCAGCCCTGCGGATTCAGCCCCTCTGTTTCAGCCCCTCTGAATCAGCCCCTCTGATTCAGCCCCTCTGTTTCAGCCCCTCTGTTTCAGCCCCTCTGTTTCTCGCCCACTCTTTCAGCCCCTGCGTTTCTCGCCCTCTGTTTCAGCCACTCTGTTTCTCGCCCTCTGTTTCAGCCCCTCTGATTCAGCCCCTCTTATTCAGCCCCTCTGATTCAGCCCCTCTGATTCAGCCCCTCTGTTTCTCGCCCTCTGTTTCAGCACCTCTGTTTCTGCCCCTCTGTTTCACACCCTCTGGTTCAGCCCCTCTGATTCAGCCCCTCAGATTCAGCCCCTCTGATTCAGCCCCTCTTATTCAGCCCCTCTGTTTCCCGCCCCTCTGTTTCAGCCCCTCTGTTTCTCGCCCTCTGTTTCAGCCCCTCTGTTTCAGCCCCTCTGTTTCAGCCCCTCTGTTTCAGCCCCTCTGTTTCTCGCCCTCTGTTTCAGCCCCTCTGTTTCTCGCCCTCTGTTTCAGCCCCTCTGTTTCTCGCCCTCTGCTTCAGCCCCTCTGTTTCTCGCCCTCTGTTTCAGCCCCTCTGTTTTAGCCCCTCTGTTTCAGCCCCTCTGTTTCAGCCCCACTGTTTCAACCCCTCTGTTTCACGCCCTCTTTGTCAGCCACTCAGTTTCAGCCACTCTGTTTCAGCCCCTCTGTTTCTCGCCCTCTGTTTATGCCCCTCTGATTCAGCCCCTCTGTTTCTCGCCCTCTGTTTCAGCCCCTCTGTTTCAGCCCATCTCATTCAGCCCGTCTGATTCAGCCCCTCTGTTTCTCGACCTCTGTTTCAGCCCCTCTGTTTCAGCCCCTCTGTTTCAGCCCCTCTGTTTCTCGCCCTCTGTTTCTCACCCTCTGTTTCTCGCCCTCTGTTTCAGCCCCTCTGTTTTTCGCCCTCTGTTTCAGCCCCTCTGTTTCTCGCCCTCTGTATCAGACCCTCTGTTTCAGCCCCTCTGTTTCAGCCCCTCTGTTTCAGCCCCTCTGTTTCTCGCCCTGTTTCTCGCCCTCTGTTTCAGCCCCTCTGTTTCTCGTCCTCTGATTCAGCCCCTCTGTTTCGCGCTCTGTTTCAGCCCCTCTGTTTCAGCCGCTCTGTTTCTCGCCCTCTGATTCAGCCCCTCTGTTTCTCGCCCTCTGTTTCGCGCTCTGTTTCAGCCCCTCTGTTTCAGCCGCTCTGTTTCTCGCCCTCTGATTCAGCCCCTCTGTTTCTCGCCGTCTGTTTCAGCCCCTCTGTTTCAGCCCTTCGGTTTCAACCCCTCTGTATCAGCCCCTCTGTTTCTCGCCCTCTGTTTCAGCCCCTCTGTTAGTCGCTCTCTGTTTCAGCCCCACTGTATCAGCCCCTCTGTTTCAGCCCCTCTGTTTTTCGCCCTCTTTTTCAGCCCCTCTGTTTCTCGCCCTCTGTATCAGACCCTCTGTTTCAGCCCCTCTGTTTCAGCCCCTCTGTTTCTCGCACTCTGTTTCAACCCCTCTGTTTCAGCCCCTCTGTTTCAGCCCTTCTGTTTCAGCCCCTCTGTTTCTCGCCCTCTGTTTCAACCCCTCTGTTTCTCGCCCTCTGTTTCAGCCCCTCTGATTCAGCCCCTCTGATTCAGCCCCTCTGTTTCAGCCCCTCTGTTTCAGCCCCTCTGTTTCTCGCCCTCTGTTTCTCACCCTCTGTTTCTCACCCTCTGTTTCAGCCCCTCTGTTTCTCGCCCTCTGTATCAGCCCCTCTGTTTCTCGCCCTCTGCTTCAGCCCCTCTGTTTCTCGCCCTCTGTTTCAGCCCCTCTGTTTTAGCCCCTCTGTTTCAGCCTCTCTGTTTCAGCCCCACTGTTTCAGCCCCTCTGTTTCACGCCCTCTTTGTCAGCCCCTCAGTTTCAGCCACTCTGTTTCAGCCCCTCTTATTCTCGCCCTCTGTTTCAGCCCCTCTGATTCAGCCCCTCTGTTTCTCGCCCTCTGTTTCAGCCCCTCTGTTTCAGCCCGTCTCATTCAGCCCGTCTGATTCAGCCCCTCTGTTTCTCGCCCTCTGTTTCTCACCCACTGTTTCAGCCCCTCTGTTTTTCGCCCTCTGTTTCAGCCCCTCTGTTTCTCGCCCTCTGTATCAGACCCACTTTTTCAGCCCCTCTGTTTCAGCCACTCTGTTTCAGCCCCTCTGTTTCTCGCCCTCTGTTTCTCGCCCTCTGTTTCAGCCCCTCTGTTTCTCGCCCTCTGATTCAGCCCCTCTGTTTCGCGCTCTCTGTTTCAGCCCCTCTGATTCAGCCCCTCTGTTTCTCGCCCTCTGTTTCAGCCCCTCTGTTTCAGCCCTTCGGTTTCAACCCCTCTGTATCAGCCCCTCTGTTTCTCGCCCTCTGTTTCAGCCCCTCTGTTTCTCACCCTCTGTTTCAGCCCCTCTGATTCAGCCCCTCTGTTTCAGCCCCTCTGTTTCTCGCCCTCTGTTTCAGCCCCTCTGTTTCTCGCCCTCTGTTTCACCCCTCTGATTTAGCCCCTCTGTTTCAGCCCCTCTGTTTCAGCCCCTCTGTTTCTCGCTCTCTGTTTCAGCCCCTCTGTTTCGCGCTCTCTGTTTCAGCCCCTCTGTTTCAGCCCATCTGTTTCTCAACCTCTGTTTATGCCCCTCTGTTTCTCACCCTCTGTTTCAGCCCCTCTGTTTCTCGCCCTCTGTTTCAGCCCCTCTGATTCAGCCCCTCTGATTCAGCCCCTCTGTTTTAGCCCCTCTGTTTCTGCCCCTCTGTTTCAGCCCCTCTGTTTTAGCCCCTCTGTTTCAGCCCCTCTGTTTCAGCCCCTCTGTTTCTCGCGCTCTGTTTCAGCCCCTCTGTTTCTCGCCCTCTGTTTCTTCCCCTCTGTTTCTCGCCCTCTGTTTCAGGCTTCTGTTTCTCGCCCTCTGTTTCAGCCCCTCTGTTTCAGCCCCTCTGTTTCAGCCCCTCTGTTTCTCGCCCTCTGTTTCAGCTCCTCTGTTTCTCGCCCTCTTTTTCAGCCCCTCTGTTTCTCGCCCTCTGTTTCAGCCCCTCTGTTTCAGCCCCTCTGATTCAGCCCCTCTGATTCAGCCCCTCTGTTTCTCGCTCTCTGTTTCAGCCCCTCTGTTTCAGCCCTTCTGTTTCAGCCTCTCTGTTTCACCCCTATGTTTCTCGCCCTCTGTTTCAGCCCCTCTGTTTCTCGCCCTCTGTTTCAGCCCCTCTGTTTCAGCCCCTCTGTTTCAGCCCCTCTGTTTCTCGCCCTCTGTTTCAGCCCCTCTGTTTCTCGCCCTCTGTTTCATCCCCTCCGATTTAGCCCCTCTGTTTCAGCCCTTCTGTTTCGGCCCCACTGTTTCTCGCCCTCTGTTTCAGCCACTCTGTTTCGCGCTCTGTGTTTCAGCCGCTCGGTTTCTTGCCCTTTGTTTCAGCCCCGCTGTTTCAGCCCCTCTGTTTCAGCCCCTCTGTTTCTCGCCCTCTGTTTCAGCCCCTCTGATTCAGCCCCTCTGATTCAGCCCCTCTGTTTCAGCCCCTCTGTTTCAGCCCCTCTGTTTCTCGCCCTCTGTTTCTCACCCTCTGTTTCTCACCCTCTGTTTCAGCCCCTCTGTTTCTCGCCCTCTGTATCAGCCCCACTGTTTCTCGCCCTCTGCTTCAGCCCCTCTGTTTCTCGCCCTCTGTTTCAGCCCCTCTGTTTTAGCCACTCTGTTTCAGCCCCTCTGTTTCAGCCCCACTGTTTCAGCCCCTCTGTTTCACGCCCTCTTTGTCAGCCCCTCAGTTTCAGCCACTCTGTTTCAGCCCCTCTTATTCTCGCCCTCTGTTTCAGCCCCTCTGATTCAGCCCCTCTGTTTCTCGCCCTCTGTTTCAGCCCCTCTGTTTCAGCCCGTCTGATTCAGCCCGTCTGATTCAGCCCCTCTGTTTCTCGCCCTCTGTTTCTCACGCTCTGTTTCAGCCCCTCTGTTTTTCGCCCTCTGTTTCAGCCCCTCTGTTTCTCGCCCTCTGTATCAGACCCTCTGTTTCAGCCCCTCTGTTTCAGCCACTCTGTTTCAGCCCCTCTGTTTCTCGCCCTCTGTTTCTCGCCCTCTGTTTCAGCCCCTCTGTTTCTCGCCCTCTGATTCAGCCCCTCTGTTTCGCGCTCTCTGTTTCAGACCCTCTGTTTCAGCCCCTCTGTTTCTCGCCCTCTGTTTCTGCCCCTCTGTTTCTCGCCCTCTGTTTCATCCCCTCTGTTTCTCGCCCTCTGTTTCAGCCCCGCTGATTCAGCCCCTCTGTTTCAGCCCCTCTGATTCAGCCCCTCTGTTTCTCGCCCTCTGTTTCAGCCCCTCTGTTTCAACCCTTCGGTTTCAACCCCTCTGTATCAGCCCCTCTGTTTCTCGCCCTCTGTTTCAGCCCCTCTGTTTCTCACCCTCTGTTTCAGCCCCTCTGATTCAGCCCCTCTGTTTCAGCCCCTCTGTTTCTCGCCCTCTGTTTCAGCCCCTCTGTTTCTCGCCCTCTGTTTCACCCCTCTGATTTAGCCCCTCTGTTTCAGCCCCTCTGTTTCAGCCCCTCTGTTTCTCGCTCTCTGTTTCAGCCCCTCTGTTTCGCGCTCTCTGTTTCAGCCCCTCTGTTTCAGCCCCTCTGTTTCTCACCCTCTGTTTATGCCCCTCTGTTTCTCACCCTCTGTTTCAGCCCCTCTGTTTCTCGCCCTCTGTTTCAGCCCCTCTGATTCAGCCCCTCTGATTCAGCCCCTCTGTTTTAGCCCCTCTGTTTCTGCCCCTCTGTTTCAGCCCCTCTGTTTTAGCCCCTCTGTTTCAGCCCCTCTGTTTCAGCCCCTCTGTTTCTCGCGCTCTGTTTCAGCCCCTCTGTTTCTCGCCCTCTGTTTCTTCCCCTCTGTTTCTCGCCCTCTGTTTCAGCCCCTCTGTTTTAGCCCCTCTGTTTCAGCCCCTCTGTTTTAGCCCCTCTGTTTCAGCCCCTCTGTTTCAGCCCCTCTGTTTCTCGCCCTCTGTTTCAGCTCCTCTGTTTCTCGCCCTCTTTTTCAGCCCCTCTGTTTCTCGCCCTCTGTTTCAGCCCCTCTGTTTCAGCCCCTCTGATTCAGCCCCTCTGATTCAGCCCCTCTGTTTCTCGCTCTCTGTTTCAGCCCCTCTGTTTCAGCCCTTCTGTTTTAGCCCCTCTGTTTCACCCCTCTGTTTCTCGCCCTCTGTTTCAGCCCCTCTGTTTCTCGCCCTCTGTTTCAGCCCCTCTGTTTCAGCCCCTCTGTTTCAGCTCCTCTGTTTCTCGCCCTCTGTTTCAGCCCCTCTGTTTCTCGCCCTCTGTTTCATCCCCTCTGATTTAGCCCCTCTGTTTCAGCCCTTCTGTTTCGGCCCCACTGTTTCTCGCCCTCTGTTTCAGCCACTCTGTTTTGCGCTCTGTGTTTCAGCCGCTCGGTTTCTTGCCCTTTGTTTCAGCCCCTCTGTTTCAGCCCCTCTGTTTCAGCCCCTCTGTTTCTCGCCCTCTGTTTCAGCCCTTCTGTTTCTCGCCCTCTGTTTCAGCCCCTCTGTTTCTCGCCCTCTGTTTCAGCCCCTCTGATTCAGCACCTCTGTTTCAGCCCCTCTGATTCCGCCCCTCTGTTTCAGCCCCTCTGTTTCAGCCCCTCTGTTTCATTCCCTCTGATTCTCGCCCTCTGTTTCAGCCCCACTGTTTCTCGCCCTCTGTTTCAGCCCCTCTGTTTCTCGCCCTCTGTTTCAGCCCCTCTGTTTCAGCCCCTCTGTTTCAGCCCCTCTGTTTCTCGCCCTCTGTTTCAGCCCCACTTTTTCTCGCCCTCTGTTTCAGCCCCTCTGTTTCAGCCCCTCTGTTTCTCGCCCTCTGTTTCTGCCCCACTGTTTCTCGCCCTCTGTTTCAGCCCTCTGTTTCTCGTCGTCTGTTTCAGCCCTGCGGATTCAGCCCCTCTGTTTCAGCCCCTCTGAATCAGCCCCTCTGATTCAGCCCCTCTGTTTCAGCCCCTCTGTTTCAGCCCCTCTGTTTCTCGCCCACTCTTTCAGCCCCTCCGTTTCTCGCCCTCTGTTTCAGCCACTCTGTTTCTCGCCCTCTGTTTCAGCCCCTCTGATTCAGCCCCTCTTATTCAGCCCCTCTGATTCAGCCCCTCTGATTCAGCCCCTCTGTTTCTCGCCCTCTGTTTCAGCACCTCTGTTTCTGCCCCTCTGTTTCACACCCTCTGGTTCAGCCCCTCTGATTCAGCCCCTCAGATTCAGCCCCTCTGATTCAGCCCCTCTTATTCAGCCCCTCTGTTTCCCGCCCCTCTGTTTCAGCGCCTCTGTTTCACGCCCTCTGTTTCAGCCCCTCTGTTTCAGCCCCTCTGTTTCAGCCCCTCTGTTTCTCGCCCTCTGTTTCAGCCCCTCTGTTTCTCGCCCTCTGTTTCAGCCCCTCTGTGTCTCGCCCTCTGCTTCAGCCCCTCTGTTTCTCGCCCTCTGTTTCAGCCCCTCTGTTTTAGCCCCTCTGTTTCAGCCCCTCTGTTTCAGCCCCACTGTTTCAACCCCTCTGTTTCACGCCCTCTTTGTCATCCCCTCAGTTTCAGCCACTCTGTTTCAGCCCCTCTGTTTCTCGCCCTCTGTTTATGCCCCTCTGATTCAGCCCCTCTGTTTCAGCCCGTCTCATTCAGCCCGTCTGATTCAGCCCCTCTGTTTCTCGACCTCTGTTTCAGCCCCTCTGTTTCAGCCCCTCTGTTTCTCGCCCTCTGTTTCAGCCCCTCTGTTAGTCGCTCTCTGTTTCAGCCCCACTGTATCAGCCCCTCTGTTTCAGCCCCTCTGTTTTTCACCCTCTGTTTCAGCCCCTCTGTTTCTCGCCCTCTGTATCAGACCCTCTGTTTCAGCCCCTCTGTTTCAGCCCCTCTGTTTCAGCCCCTCTGTTTCAGCCCCTCTGTTTCTCGCCCTCTGTTTCTCGTTCTCTGTTTCAAAACCTCTGTTTCTCGTCCTCTGATTCAGCCCCTCTGTTTCGCGCTCTCTGTTTCAGCCCCTCTGTTTCAGCCCCTCTGTTTCTCGCCCTCTGTTTCTGCCCCTCTGTTTCTCGCCCTCTGTTTCAGCCCCTCTGTTTCTCGCCCTCTGTTTCAGCCCCGCTGATTCAGCCCCTCTGTTTCAGCCCCTCTGATTCAGCCCCTCTGTTTCTCGCCCTCTGTTTCAGCCCCTCTGTTTCAGCCCTTCGGTTTCAACCCCTCTGTATCAGCCCCTCTGTTTCTCGCCCTCTGTTTCAGCCCCTCTGTTTCTCGCTCTCTGTTTCAGCCCCACTGTTTCAGCCCCTCTGTTTCAGCCCCTCTGTTTCTCGACCTCTGTTTCAGCCCCTCTGATTTAGCCCCTCTGTTTCAGCCCCTCTGTTTCAGCCTCTCTGTTTCTCGCCCTCTGTTTCAGCGCCACTGTTTCGCGCTCTCTGTTTCAGCCCCTCTGTTTCAGCCCCTCTGTTTCTCACCCTCTGTTTCTGCCCCTCTGTTTCTCACCCTCTGTTTCTGCCACTCTGTTTTTCGCCCTCTGTTTCAGCCCCTCTGATTCAGCCCCTCTGATTCAGCCCCTCTGTTTTAGCCCCTCTGTTTCAGCCCCTCTGTTTCAGCCCCTCTGTTTCTCGCGCTCTGTTTCAGCCCCTCTGTTTCTCGCCCTCTGTTTCTGCCCCTCTGTTTCTCGCCCTCTGTTTCAGGCTTCTGTTTCTCGCCCGCTGTTTCAGACCCTCTGTTTCAGCCCCTCTGTTTCAGCCCCTCTGTTTCAGCCCCTCTGATTCAGCCCCTCTGATTCAGCACCTCTGATTCAGCCCCTCTTATTCAGCCCCTCTGTTTCCCGCCCCTCTGTTTCAGCCCCTCTGTTTCTCGCACTCTGTTTCAACCCCTCTGTTTCAGCCCCTCTGTTTCAGACCTTCTGTTTCAGCCACTCTGTTTCTCGCCCTCTGTTTCAGCCCCTCTGTTTCTCGCCCTCTGTTTCAGCCCCTCTGATTCAGCCCCTCTGATTCAGCCCCTCTGTTTCAGCCCCTCTGTTTCAGCCCCTCTGTTTCTCGCCCTCTGTTTCTCACCCTCTGTTTCTCACCCTCTGTTTCAGCCCCTCTGTTTCAGCCCTCTGTTTCTCGTCGTCTGTTTCAGCCCTGCGGATTCAGCCCCTCTGTTTCAGCCCCTCTGAATCAGCCCCTCTGATTCAGCCCCTCTGTTTCAGCCCCTCTGTTTCAGCCCCTCTGTTTCTCGCCCACTTTTTCAGCCCCTCTGTTTCTCGCCCTCTGTTTCAGCCCCTCTGTTTCTCGCCCTCTGTTTCACCCCTCTGATTTAGCCCCTCTGTTTCAGCCCCTCTGTTTCAGCCCCTCTGTTTCTCGCTCTCTGTTTCAGCCCCTCTGTTTCGCGCTCTCTGTTTCAGCCCCTCTGTTTCAGCCCCTCTGTTTCTCACCCTCTGTTTATGCCCCTCTGTTTCTCACCCTCTGTTTCAGCCCCTCTGTTTCTCGCCCTCTGTTTCAGCCCCTCTGATTCAGCCCCTCTGATTCAGCCCCTCTGTTTTAGCCCCTCTGTTTCTGCCCCTCTGTTTCAGCCCCTCTGTTTTAGCCCCTCTGTTTCAGCCCCTCTGTTTCAGCCCCTCTGTTTCTCGCGCTCTGTTTCAGCCCCTCTGTTTCTCGCCCTCTGTTTCTTCCCCTCTGTTTCTCGCCCTCTGTTTCAGGCTTCTGTTTCTCGCCCTCTGTTTCAGCCCCTCTGTTTCAGCCCCTCTGTTTCAGCCCCTCTGTTTCAGCCCCTCTGTTTCTCGCCCTCTGTTTCAGCTCCTCTGTTTCTCGCCCTCTTTTTCAGCCCCTCTGTTTCTCGCCCTCTGTTTCAGCCCCTCTGTTTCAGCCCCTCTGATTCAGCCCCTCTGATTCAGCCCCTCTGTTTCTCGCTCTCTGTTTCAGCCCCTCTGTTTCAGCCCTTCTGTTTTAGCCCCTCTGTTTCACCCCTCTGTTTCTCGCCCTCTGTTTCAGCCCCTCTGTTTCTCGCCCTCTGTTTCAGCCCCTCTGTTTCAGCCCCTCTGTTTCAGCTCCTCTGTTTCTCGCCCTCTGTTTCAGCCCCTCTGTTTCTCGCCCTCTGTTTCATCCCCTCTGATTTAGCCCCTCTGTTTCAGCCCTTCTGTTTCGGCCCCACTGTTTCTCGCCCTCTGTTTCAGCCACTCTGTTTTGCGCTCTGTGTTTCAGCCGCTCGGTTTCTTGCCCTTTGTTTCAGCCCCTCTGTTTCAGCCCCTCTGTTTCAGCCCCTCTGTTTCTCGCCCTCTGTTTCAGCCCTTCTGTTTCTCGCCCTCTGTTTCAGCCCCTCTGTTTCTCGCCCTCTGTTTCAGCCCCTCTGATTCAGCACCTCTGTTTCAGCCCCTCTGATTCCGCCCCTCTGTTTCAGCCCCTCTGTTTCAGCCCCTCTGTTTCATTCCCTCTGATTCTCGCCCTCTGTTTCAGCCCCACTGTTTCTCGCCCTCTGTTTCAGCCCCTCTGTTTCTCGCCCTCTGTTTCAGCCCCTCTGTTTCAGCCCCTCTGTTTCAGCCCCTCTGTTTCTCGCCCTCTGTTTCAGCCCCACTTTTTCTCGCCCTCTGTTTCAGCCCCTCTGTTTCAGCCCCTCTGTTTCTCGCCCTCTGTTTCTGCCCCACTGTTTCTCGCCCTCTGTTTCAGCCCTCTGTTTCTCGTCGTCTGTTTCAGCCCTGCGGATTCAGCCCCTCTGTTTCAGCCCCTCTGAATCAGCCCCTCTGATTCAGCCCCTCTGTTTCAGCCCCTCTGTTTCAGCCCCTCTGTTTCTCGCCCACTCTTTCAGCCCCTCCGTTTCTCGCCCTCTGTTTCAGCCACTCTGTTTCTCGCCCTCTGTTTCAGCCCCTCTGATTCAGCCCCTCTTATTCAGCCCCTCTGATTCAGCCCCTCTGATTCAGCCCCTCTGTTTCTCGCCCTCTGTTTCAGCACCTCTGTTTCTGCCCCTCTGTTTCACACCCTCTGGTTCAGCCCCTCTGATTCAGCCCCTCAGATTCAGCCCCTCTGATTCAGCCCCTCTTATTCAGCCCCTCTGTTTCCCGCCCCTCTGTTTCAGCGCCTCTGTTTCACGCCCTCTGTTTCAGCCCCTCTGTTTCAGCCCCTCTGTTTCAGCCCCTCTGTTTCTCGCCCTCTGTTTCAGCCCCTCTGTTTCTCGCCCTCTGTTTCAGCCCCTCTGTGTCTCGCCCTCTGCTTCAGCCCCTCTGTTTCTCGCCCTCTGTTTCAGCCCCTCTGTTTTAGCCCCTCTGTTTCAGCCCCTCTGTTTCAGCCCCACTGTTTCAACCCCTCTGTTTCACGCCCTCTTTGTCATCCCCTCAGTTTCAGCCACTCTGTTTCAGCCCCTCTGTTTCTCGCCCTCTGTTTATGCCCCTCTGATTCAGCCCCTCTGTTTCAGCCCGTCTCATTCAGCCCGTCTGATTCAGCCCCTCTGTTTCTCGACCTCTGTTTCAGCCCCTCTGTTTCAGCCCCTCTGTTTCTCGCCCTCTGTTTCAGCCCCTCTGTTAGTCGCTCTCTGTTTCAGCCCCACTGTATCAGCCCCTCTGTTTCAGCCCCTCTGTTTTTCACCCTCTGTTTCAGCCCCTCTGTTTCTCGCCCTCTGTATCAGACCCTCTGTTTCAGCCCCTCTGTTTCAGCCCCTCTGTTTCAGCCCCTCTGTTTCAGCCCCTCTGTTTCTCGCCCTCTGTTTCTCGTTCTCTGTTTCAAAACCTCTGTTTCTCGTCCTCTGATTCAGCCCCTCTGTTTCGCGCTCTCTGTTTCAGCCCCTCTGTTTCAGCCCCTCTGTTTCTCGCCCTCTGTTTCTGCCCCTCTGTTTCTCGCCCTCTGTTTCAGCCCCTCTGTTTCTCGCCCTCTGTTTCAGCCCCGCTGATTCAGCCCCTCTGTTTCAGCCCCTCTGATTCAGCCCCTCTGTTTCTCGCCCTCTGTTTCAGCCCCTCTGTTTCAGCCCTTCGGTTTCAACCCCTCTGTATCAGCCCCTCTGTTTCTCGCCCTCTGTTTCAGCCCCTCTGTTTCTCGCTCTCTGTTTCAGCCCCACTGTTTCAGCCCCTCTGTTTCAGCCCCTCTGTTTCTCGACCTCTGTTTCAGCCCCTCTGATTTAGCCCCTCTGTTTCAGCCCCTCTGTTTCAGCCTCTCTGTTTCTCGCCCTCTGTTTCAGCGCCTCTGTTTCACGCCCTCTGTTTCAGCCCCTCTGTTTCAGCCCCTCTGTTTCAGCCCCTCTGTTTCTCGCCCTCTGTTTCAGCCCCTCTGTTTCTCGCCCTCTGTTTCAGCCCCTCTGTGTCTCGCCCTCTGCTTCAGCCCCTCTGTTTCTCGCCCTCTGTTTCAGCCCCTCTGTTTTAGCCCCTCTGTTTCAGCCCCTCTGTTTCAGCCCCACTGTTTCAACCCCTCTGTTTCACGCCCTCTTTGTCATCCCCTCAGTTTCAGCCACTCTGTTTCAGCCCCTCTGTTTCTCGCCCTCTGTTTATGCCCCTCTGATTCAGCCCCTCTGTTTCAGCCCGTCTCATTCAGCCCGTCTGATTCAGCCCCTCTGTTTCTCGACCTCTGTTTCAGCCCCTCTGTTTCAGCCCCTCTGTTTCTCGCCCTCTGTTTCAGCCCCTCTGTTAGTCGCTCTCTGTTTCAGCCCCACTGTATCAGCCCCTCTGTTTCAGCCCCTCTGTTTTTCACCCTCTGTTTCAGCCCCTCTGTTTCTCGCCCTCTGTATCAGACCCTCTGTTTCAGCCCCTCTGTTTCAGCCCCTCTGTTTCAGCCCCTCTGTTTCAGCCCCTCTGTTTCTCGCCCTCTGTTTCTCGTTCTCTGTTTCAAAACCTCTGTTTCTCGTCCTCTGATTCAGCCCCTCTGTTTCGCGCTCTCTGTTTCAGCCCCTCTGTTTCAGCCCCTCTGTTTCTCGCCCTCTGTTTCTGCCCCTCTGTTTCTCGCCCTCTGTTTCAGCCCCTCTGTTTCTCGCCCTCTGTTTCAGCCCCGCTGATTCAGCCCCTCTGTTTCAGCCCCTCTGATTCAGCCCCTCTGTTTCTCGCCCTCTGTTTCAGCCCCTCTGTTTCAGCCCTTCGGTTTCAACCCCTCTGTATCAGCCCCTCTGTTTCTCGCCCTCTGTTTCAGCCCCTCTGTTTCTCGCTCTCTGTTTCAGCCCCACTGTTTCAGCCCCTCTGTTTCAGCCCCTCTGTTTCTCGACCTCTGTTTCAGCCCCTCTGATTTAGCCCCTCTGTTTCAGCCCCTCTGTTTCAGCCTCTCTGTTTCTCGCCCTCTGTTTCAGCGCCACTGTTTCGCGCTCTCTGTTTCAGCCCCTCTGTTTCAGCCCCTCTGTTTCTCACCCTCTGTTTCTGCCCCTCTGTTTCTCACCCTCTGTTTCTGCCACTCTGTTTTTCGCCCTCTGTTTCAGCCCCTCTGATTCAGCCCCTCTGATTCAGCCCCTCTGTTTTAGCCCCTCTGTTTCAGCCCCTCTGTTTCAGCCCCTCTGTTTCTCGCGCTCTGTTTCAGCCCCTCTGTTTCTCGCCCTCTGTTTCTGCCCCTCTGTTTCTCGCCCTCTGTTTCAGGCTTCTGTTTCTCGCCCGCTGTTTCAGACCCTCTGTTTCAGCCCCTCTGTTTCAGCCCCTCTGTTTCAGCCCCTCTGATTCAGCCCCTCTGATTCAGCACCTCTGATTCAGCCCCTCTTATTCAGCCCCTCTGTTTCCCGCCCCTCTGTTTCAGCCCCTCTGTTTCTCGCACTCTGTTTCAACCCCTCTGTTTCAGCCCCTCTGTTTCAGACCTTCTGTTTCAGCCACTCTGTTTCTCGCCCTCTGTTTCAGCCCCTCTGTTTCTCGCCCTCTGTTTCAGCCCCTCTGATTCAGCCCCTCTGATTCAGCCCCTCTGTTTCAGCCCCTCTGTTTCAGCCCCTCTGTTTCTCGCCCTCTGTTTCTCACCCTCTGTTTCTCACCCTCTGTTTCAGCCCCTCTGTTTCAGCCCTCTGTTTCTCGTCGTCTGTTTCAGCCCTGCGGATTCAGCCCCTCTGTTTCAGCCCCTCTGAATCAGCCCCTCTGATTCAGCCCCTCTGTTTCAGCCCCTCTGTTTCAGCCCCTCTGTTTCTCGCCCACTTTTTCAGCCCCTCCGTTTCTCGCCCTCTGTTTCAGCCACTCTGTTTCTCGCCCTCTGTTTCAGCCCCTCTGATTCAGCCCCTCTTATTCAGCCCCTCTGATTCAGCCCCTCTGATTCAGCCCCTCTGTTTCTCGCCCTCTGTTTCAGCACCTCTGTTTCTGCCCCTCTGTTTCACACCCTCTGGTTCAGCCCCTCTGATTCAGCCCCTCAGATTCAGCCCCTCTGATTCAGCCCCTCTTATTCAGCCCCTCTGTTTCCCGCCCCTCTGTTTCAGCCCCTCTGTTTCTCGCCCTCTGTTTCAGCCCCTCTGTTTCAGCCCCTCTGTTTCAGCCCCTCTGTTTCAGCCCCTCTGTTTCTCGCCCTCTGTTTCAGCCCCTCTGTTTCTCGCCCTCTGTTTCAGCCCCTCTGTTTCTCGCCCTCTGCTTCAGCCCCTCTGTTTCTCGCCCTCTGTTTCAGCCCCTCTGTTTTAGACCCTCTGTTTCAGCCCCTCTGTTTCAGCCCCACTGTTTCAACCCCTCTGTTTCACGCCCTCTTTGTCAGCCCCTCAGTTTCAGCCACTCTGTTTCAGCCCCTCTGTTTCTCGCCCTCTGTTTATGCCCCTCTGATTCAGCCCCTCTGTTTCTCGCCCTCTGTTTCAGCCCCTCTGTTTCAGCCCGTCTCATTCAGCCCGTCTGATTCAGCCCCCCTGTTTCTCGACCTCTGTTTCAGCCCCTCTGTTTCAGCCCCTCTGTTTCAGCCCCTCTGTTTCTCGCCCTCTGTTTCTCACCCTCTGTTTCTCGCCCTCTGTTTCAGCCCCTCTGTTTTTCGCCCTCTGTTTCAGCCCCTCTGTTTCTCGCCCTCTGTATCAGACCCTCTGTTTCAGCCCCTCTGTTTCAGCCCCTCTGTTTCAGCCCCTCTGTTTCTCGCCCTCTGTTTCTCGCCCTCTGTTTCAGCCCCTCTGTTTCTCGTCCTCTGATTCAGCCCCTCTGTTTCGCGCTCTGTTTCAGCCCCTCTGTTTCAGCCGCTCTGTTTCTCGCCCTCTGATTCAGCCCCTCTGTTTCGCGCTCTGTTTCAGACCCTCTGTTTCAGCCCCTCTGTTTCTCGCCCTCTGTTTCGCGCTCTGTTTCAGCCCCTCTGTTTCAGCCGCTCTGTTTCTCGCCCTCTGATTCAGCCCCTCTGTTTCTCGCCCTCTGTTTCAGCCCCTCTGTTTCAGCCCTTCGGTTTCAACCCCTCTGTATCAGCCCCTCTGTTTCTCGCCCTCTGTTTCAGCCCCTCTGTTAGTCGCTCTCTGTTTCAGCCCCACTGTATCAGCCCCTCTGTTTCAGCCCCTCTGTTTTTCGCCCTCTTTTTCAGCCCCTCTGTTTCTCGCCCTCTGTATCAGACCCTCTGTTTCAGCCCCTCTGTTTCAGCCCCTCTGTTTCAGCCCCTCTGTTTCTCGCCCTCTGTTTCTCGTTCTCTGTTTCAGCCCCTCTGTTTCTCGTCCTCTGATTCAGCCCCTCTGTTTCGCGCTCTCTGTTTCAGCCCCTCTGTTTCAGCCCCTCTGTTTCTCGCCCTCTGTTTCTGCCCCTCTGTTTCTCGCCCTCTGTTTCAGCCCCTCTGTTTCTCGCCCTCTGTTTCAGCCCCGCTGATTCAGCCCCTCTGTTTCAGCCCCTCTGATTCAGCCCCTCTCTTTCTCGCCCTCTGTTTCAGCCCCTCTGTTTCAGCCCTTCGGTTTCAACCCCTCTGTATCAGCCCCTCTGTTTCTCGCCCTCTGTTTCAGCCCCTCTGTTTCTCGCTCTCTGTTTCAGCCCCACTGTTTCAGCCCCTCTGTTTCAGCCCCTCTGTTTCTTGACCTCTGTTTCAGCCCCTCTGATTTAGCCCCTCTGTTTCAGCCCCTCTGTTTCAGCCCCTCTGTTTCTCGCCCTCTGTTTCAGCGCCACTGTTTCGCGCTCTCTGTTTCAGCCCCTCTGTTTCAGCCCCTCTGTTTCTCACCCTCTGTTTCTGCCCCTCTGTTTCTCACCCTCTGTTTCTGCCACTCTGTTTTTCGCCCTCTGTTTCAGCCCCTCTGATTCAGCCCCTCTGATTCAGCCCCTCTGATTCAGCCCCTCTGTTTCTCGCCCTCTGTTTCAGCACCTCTGTTTCTGCCCCTCTGTTTCACACCCTCTGGTTCAGCCCCTCTGATTCAACCCCTCAGATTCAGCCCCTCTGTTTCAGCCCCTCTGTTTCAGCCCCTCTGTTTCCCGCCCCTCTGTTTCAGCCCCTCTGTTTCACGCCCTCTGTTTCAGCCCCTCTGTTTCAGCCCCTCTGTTTCAGCCCCTCTGTTTCAGCCCCTCTGTTTCTCGCCCTCTGTTTCAGCCCCTCTGTTTCTCGCCCTCTGTTTCAGCCCCTCTGTGTCTCGCCCTCTGCTTCAGCCCCTCTGTTTCTCGCCCTCTGCTTCAGCCCCTCTGTTTTAGTCCCTCTCTTTCAGCCCCTCTGTTTCAGCCCCACTGTTTCAACCCCTCTGTTTCACGCCCTCTTTGTCAGCCCCTCAGTTTCAGCCACTCTGTTTCAGCCCCTCTGTTTCTCGCCCTCTGTTTATGCCCCTCTGATTCAGCCCCTCTGTTTCAGCCCGTCTCATTCAGCCCGTCTGATTCAGCCCCTCTGTTTCTCGACCTCTGTTTCAGCCCCTCTGTTTCAGCCCCTCTGTTTCAGCCCCTCTGTTTCTCGCCCTCTGTTTCAGCCCCTCTGTTAGTCGCTCTCTGTTTCAGCCCCACTGTATCAGCCCCTCTGTTTCAGCCCCTCTGTTTTTCACCCTCTGTTTCAGCCCCTCTGTTTCTCGCCCTCTGTATCAGACCCTCTGTTTCAGCCCCTCTGTTTCAGCCCCTCTGTTTCAGCCCCTCTGTTTCTCGCCCTCTGTTTCTCGTTCTCTGTTTCAGCCCCTCTGTTTCTCGTCCTCTGATTCAGCCCCTCTGTTTCGCGCTCTCTGTTTCAGCCCCTCTGTTTCAGCCCCTCTGTTTCTCGCCCTCTGTTTCTGCCCCTCTGTTTCTCGCCCTCTGTTTCAGCCCCTCTGTTTCTCGCCCTCTGTTTCAGCCCCGCTGATTCAGCCCCTCTGTTTCAGCCCCTCTGATTCAGCCCCTCTGTTTCTCGCCCTCTGTTTCAGCCCCTCTGTTTCAGCCCTTCGGTTTCAACCCCTCTGTATCAGCCCCTCTGTTTCTCGCCCTCTGTTTCAGCCCCTCTGTTTCTCGCTCTCTGTTTCAGCCCCACTGTTTCAGCCCCTCTGTTTCAGCCCCTCTGTTTCTCGACCTCTGTTTCAGCCCCTCTGATTTAGCCCCTCTGTTTCAGCCCCTCTGTTTCAGCCCCTCTGTTTCTCGCCCTCTGTTTCAGCGCCACTGTTTCGCGCTCTCTGTTTCAGCCCCTCTGTTTCAGCCCCTCTGTTTCTCATCCTCTGTTTCTGCCCCTCTGTTTCTCACCCTCTGTTTCTGCCACTCTGTTTTTCGCCCTCTGTTTCAGCCCCTCTGATTCAGCCCCTCTGATTCAGCCCCTCTGTTTTAGCCCCTCTGTTTCAGCCCCTCTGTTTCAGCCCCTCTGTTTCTCGCGCTCTGTTTCAGCCCCTCTGTTTCTCGCCCTCTGTTTCTGCCCCTCTGTTTCTCGCCCTCTGTTTCAGGCTTCTGTTTCTCGCCCGCTGTTTCAGCCCCTCTGTTTCAGCCCCTCTGTTTCAGCCCCTCTGTTTCAGCCCCTCTGTTTCAGCCCCTCTGATTCAGCCCCTCTGATTCAGCACCTCTGATTCAGCCCCTCTTATTCAGCCCCTCTGTTTCCCGCCCCTCTGTTTCAGCCCCTCTGTTTCTCGCACTCTGTTTCAACCCCTCTGTTTCAGCCCCTCTGTTTCAGCCCTTCTGTTTCAGCCCCTCTGTTTCTCGCCCTCTGTTTCAGCCCCTCTGTTTCTCGCCCTCTGTTTCAGCCCCTCTGATTCAGCCCCTCTGATTCAGCCCCTCTGTTTCAGCCCCTCTGTTTCAGCCCCTCTGTTTCTCGCCCTCTGTTTCTCACCCTCTGTTTCTCACCCTCTGTTTCAGCCCCTCTGTTTCAGCCCTCTGTTTCTCGTCGTCTGTTTCAGCCCTGCGGATTCAGCCCCTCTGTTTCAGCCCTTCTGAATCAGCCCCTCTGATTCAGCCCCTCTGTTTCAGCCCCTCTGTTTCAGCCCCTCTGTTTCTCGCCCACTCTTTCAGCCCCTCCGTTTCTCGCCCTCTGTTTCAGCCACTCTGTTTCTCGCCCTCTGTTTCAGCCCCTCTGATTCAGCCCCTCTTATTCAGCCCCTCTGATTCAGCCCCTCTGATTCAGCCCCTCTGTTTCTCGCCCTCTGTTTCAGCACCTCTGTTTCTGCCCCTCTGTTTCACACCCTCTGGTTCAGCCCCTCTGGTTCAGCCCCTCTGATTCAGCCCCTCAGATTCAGCCCCTCTGATTCAGCCCCTCTTATTCAGCCCCTCTGTTTCCCGCCCCTCTGTTTCAGCCCCTCTGTTTCTCGCCCTCTGTTTCAGCCTCTCTGTTTCAGCCCCTCTGTTTCAGCCCCTCTGTTTCAGCCCCTCTGTTTCTCGCCCTCTGTTTCAGCCCCTCTGTTTCTCGCCCTCTGTTTCAGCCCCTCTGTTTTAGCCCCTCTGTTTCAGCCCCTCTTTTTCAGCCCCACTGTTTCAACCCCTCTGTTTCACGCCCTCTTTGTCAGCCCCTCAGTTTCAGCCACTCTGTTTCAGCCCCTCTGTTTCTCGCCCTCTGTTTATGCCCCTCTGATTCAGCCCCTCTGTTTCTCGCCCTCTGTTTCAGCCCCTCTGTTTCAGCCCGTCTCATTCAGCCCGTCTGATTCAGCCCCTCTGTTTCTCGACCTCTGTTTCAGCCCCTCTGTTTCAGCCCCTCTGTTTCAGCCCCTCTGTTTCTCGCCCTCTGTTTCTCACCCTCTGTTTCTCGCCCTCTGTTTCAGCCCCTCTGTTTTTCGCCCTCTGTTTCAGCCCCTCTGTTTCTCGCCCTCTGTATCAGACCCTCTGTTTCAGCCCCTCTGTTTCAGCCCCTCTGTTTCAGCCCCTCTGTTTCTCGCCCTCTGTTTCTCGCCCTCTGTTTCAGCCCCTCTGTTTCTCGTCCTCTGATTCAGCCCCTCTGTTTCGCGCTCTGTTTCAGCCCCTCTGTTTCAGCCGCTCTGTTTCTCGCCCTCTGATTCAGCCCCTCTGTTTCTCGCCCTCTGTTTCGCGCTCTGTTTCAGCCCCTCTGTTTCAGCCGCTCTGTTTCTCGCCCTCTGATTCAGCCCCTCTGTTTCTCGCCCTCTGTTTCAGCCCCTCTGTTTCAGCCCTTCGGTTTCAACCCCTCTGTATCAGCCCCTCTGTTTCTCGCCCTCTGTTTCAGCCCCTCTGTTAGTCGCTCTCTGTTTCAGCCCCACTGTATCAGCCCCTCTGTTTCAGCCCCTCTGTTTTTCGACCTCTTTTTCAGCCCCTCTGTTTCTCGCCCTCTGTATCAGACCCTCTGTTTCAGCCCCTCTGTTTCAGCCCCTCTGTTTCAGCCCCTCTGTTTCTCGCCCTCTGTTTCTCGTTCTCTGTTTCAGCCCCTCTGTTTCTCGTCCTCTGATTCAGCCCCTCTGTTTCGCGCTCTCTGTTTCAGCCCCTCTGTTTCAGCCCCTCTGTTTCTCGCCCTCTGTTTCTGCCCCTCTGTTTCTCGCCCTCTGTTTCAGCCCCTCTGTTTCTCGCCCTCTGTTTCAGCCCCGCTGATTCAGCCCCTCTGTTTCAGCCCCTCTGATTCAGCCCCTCTCTTTCTCGCCCTCTGTTTCAGCCCCTCTGTTTCAGCCCTTCGGTTTCAACCCCTCTGTATCAGCCCCTCTGTTTCTCGCCCTCTGTTTCAGCCCCTCTGTTTCTCGCTCTCTGTTTCAGCCCCACTGTTTCAGCCCCTCTGTTTCAGCCCCTCTGTTTCTTGACCTCTGTTTCAGCCCCTCTGATTTAGCCCCTCTGTTTCAGCCCCTCTGTTTCAGCCCCTCTGTTTCTCGCCCTCTGTTTCAGCGCCACTGTTTCGCGCTCTCTGTTTCAGCCCCTCTGTTTCAGCCCCTCTGTTTCTCACCCTCTGTTTCTGCCCCTCTGTTTCTCACCCTCTGTTTCTGCCACTCTGTTTTTCGCCCTCTGTTTCAGCCCCTCTGATTCAGCCCCTCTGATTCAGCCCCTCTGATTCAGCCCCTCTGTTTTAGCCCCTCTGTTTCAGCCCCTCTGTTTCTCGCGCTCTGTTTCAGCCCCTCTGTTTCTCGCCCTCTGTTTCTGCCCCTCTGTTTCTCGCCCTCTGTTTCAGGCTTCTGTTTCTCGCCCGCTGTTTCAGCCCCTCTGTTTCAGCCCCTCTGTTTCAGCCCCTCTGTTTCAGCCCCTCTGTTTCTCGCCCTCTGTTTCAGCCCCTCTGTTTCTCGCCCTCTGTTTCAGCCCCTCTGTTTCAGCCCCTCTGATTCAGCCCCTCTGATTCAGCACCTCTGATTCAGCCCCTCTTATTCAGCCCCTCTGTTTCCCGCCCCTCTGTTTCAGCCCCTCTGTTTCTCGCACTCTGTTTCAACCCCTCTGTTTCAGCCCCTCTGTTTCAGCCCTTCTGTTTCAGCCCCTCTGTTTCTCGCCCTCTGTTTCAACCCCTCTGTTTCTCGCCCTCTGTTTCAGCCCCTCTGATTCAGCCCCTCTGATTCAGCCCCTCTGTTTCAGCCCCTCTGTTTCAGCCCCTCTGTTTCTCGCCCTCTGTTTCTCACCCTCTGTTTCTCACCCTCTGTTTCAGCCCCTCTGTTTCTCGCCCTCTGTATCAGCCCCTCTGTTTCTCGCCCTCTGCTTCAGCCCCTCTGTTTCTCGCCCTCTGTTTCAGCCCCTCTGTTTTAGCCCCTCTGTTTCAGCCCCTCTGTTTCAGCCCCACTGTTTCAGCCCCTCTGTTTCACGCCCTCTTTGTCAGCCCCTCAGTTTCAGCCACTCTGTTTCAGCTCCTCTGTTTCAGCCCCTCTGTTTCTCGCCCACTGTTTCAGCCCCTCTGTTTCTCGCCCTCTGTTTCAGCCCATCTGTTTCTCGCCCTCTGTTTCAGCCCCTCTGTTTCAGCCCCTCTGTTTCAGCCCCACTGTTTCAGCCCCTCTGTTTCTCGCCCTCTGTTTCAGCCCCTCTGTTTCTCCCCCTCTGTTTCAGCCCCTCTGTTTCTCGCCCTCTGTTTCAGCCCCTCTGTTCCTCGCCCTCGGTTTCAGCCCCTCTGTTTCAGCCCCTCTGTTTCTCGCCCTCTGTTTCTGCCCCTCTGTTTCTCGCCCTCTGTTTCAGCCCCGCTGTTTCTCGCCCTCTGTTTCAGCCCCGCTGATTCAGCCCCTCTGTTTCAGCCCCTCTGAATCAGCCCCTCTGATTCAGCCCCTCTGTTTCAGCCCCTCTATTTCAGCCCCTCTGTTTCAGCCCCTCTGTTTCGGCCCTCTGTTTCAGCCCCTCTGATTCTCGCCCTCTGTTTCAGCGCCTGGGTTTCTCATCCTCTGTTTAAGCCCCTCTGATTCAGCCCAACTGTTTCAGCCCCTCTGATTCAGCCCCTCTGATTCAGCCCCTCTGTTTCTCGCCCTCTTTTTCAGCCCCTCTGTTTCAGCCCCTCTGTTTCAGCCACTCTGTTTCTCACCCTCTGTTTCAGCCCACTGATTCAGCCCCTCTGATTCAGCCCCTCTGATTCAGCCCCTCTGTCTCTCGCCCCTCTGTTTCAGCCCCTCTGTTTCTCGCCCTCTGTTTCAGCCCCTCTGTTTCTCGCCTTCTGTTTCAGCCCCTCTGTTTCAGCCCCTCTGTTTCAGTCCCTCTGTTTCTCGCCCTCTGTTTCAGCCCCTCTGTTTCTCGCCCTCTGTTTCAGCCCCTCTGTTTCAGCCCCTCTGTTTCAGTCCCTCTGTTTCTCGCCCTCTGTTTCTCGCCCTCTGTTTCAGCCCCTCTTTTTCTCGCCCTCTGTTTCAGCCCCTCTGTCTCTCGCCCTCTGCTTCAGCCCCTCTGTTTCAGCCCCTCTGTTTCAGCCCCTCTGTTTCAGCCCCTCTGTTTCTCGCCCTCTGTTTCAACCCCTCTGTTTCTCGCCCTCTGTTTCATCCCCTCTGTTTCAGCCCCTATATTTCAGACCCTCTGTTTCTCGTCCTCTGTTTCAGCCCCTCTGTTTCTCGCCCTCTGTTTCAGCCCCTCTGTTTCTCGCACTCTGTTTCAGCCCCTCTGATTCAGCCCCTCTGTTTCAGCCCCTCTGATTCAGCCCTTCTGTTTCATCCCCTGTGTTTCAGCCCCTCTGTTTCAGCCCCTCTGTTTCTCGCCCTCTGTTTCAGCCCCTCTGTTTCTCGCCCTCTGTTTCAGCCCCTCTGTTTCAGCCCCTCTGATTCAGCCCCTCTGATTCAGCACCTCTGATTCAGCCCCTCTTATTCAGCCCCTCTGTTTCCCGCCCCTCTGTTTCAGCCCCTCTGTTTCTCGCACTCTGTTTCAACCCCTCTGTTTCAGCCCCTCTGTTTCAGCCCTTCTGTTTCAGCCCCTCTGTTTCTCGCCCTCTGTTTCAACCCCTCTGTTTCTCGCCCTCTGTTTCAGCCCCTCTGATTCAGCCCCTCTGATTCAGCCCCTCTGTTTCAGCCCCTCTGTTTCAGCCCCTCTGTTTCTCGCCCTCTGTTTCTCACCCTCTGTTTCTCACCCTCTGTTTCAGCCCCTCTGTTTCTCGCCCTCTGTATCAGCCCCTCTGTTTCTCGCCCTCTGCTTCAGCCCCTCTGTTTCTCGCCCTCTGTTTCAGCCCCTCTGTTTTAGCCCCTCTGTTTCAGCCCCTCTGTTTCAGCCCCACTGTTTCAGCCCCTCTGTTTCACGCCCTCTTTGTCAGCCCCTCAGTTTCAGCCACTCTGTTTCAGCTCCTCTGTTTCAGCCCCTCTGTTTCTCGCCCACTGTTTCAGCCCCTCTGTTTCTCGCCCTCTGTTTCAGCCCATCTGTTTCTCGCCCTCTGTTTCAGCCCCTCTGTTTCAGCCCCTCTGTTTCAGCCCCACTGTTTCAGCCCCTCTGTTTCTCGCCCTCTGTTTCAGCCCCTCTGTTTCTCCACCTCTGTTTCAGCCCCTCTGTTTCTCGCCCTCTGTTTCAGCCCCTCTGTTCCTCGCCCTCGGTTTCAGCCCCTCTGTTTCAGCCCCTCTGTTTCTCGCCCTCTGTTTCTGCCCCTCTGTTTCTCGCCCTCTGTTTCAGCCCCGCTGTTTCTCGCCCTCTGTTTCAGCCCCGCTGATTCAGCCCCTCTGTTTCAGCCCCTCTGAATCAGCCCCTCTGATTCAGCCCCTCTGTTTCAGCCCCTCTGTTTCAGCCCCTCTGTTTCAGCCCCTCTGTTTCGGCCCTCTGTTTCAGCCCCTCTGATTCTCGCCCTCTGTTTCAGCGCCTGGGTTTCTCATCCTCTGTTTAAGCCCCTCTGATTCAGCCCAACTGTTTCAGCCCCTCTGATTCAGCCCCTCTGATTCAGCCCCTCTGTTTCTCGCCCTCTTTTTCAGCCCCTCTGTTTCAGCCCCTCTGTTTCAGCCACTCTGTTTCTCACCCTCTGTTTCAGCCCACTGATTCAGCCCCTCTGATTCAGCCCCTCTGATTCAGCCCCTCTGTCTCTCGCCCCTCTGTTTCAGCCCCTCTGTTTCTCGCCCTCTGTTTCAGCCCCTCTGTTTCTCGCCTTCTGTTTCAGCCCCTCTGTTTCAGCCCCTCTGTTTCAGTCCCTCTGTTTCTCGCCCTCTGTTTCAGCCCCTCTGTTTCTCGCCCTCTGTTTCAGCCCCTCTGTTTCAGCCCCTCTGTTTCAGTCCCTCTGTTTCTCGCCCTCTGTTTCTCGCCCTCTGTTTCAGCCCCTCTTTTTCTCGCCCTCTGTTTCAGCCCCTCTGTCTCTCGCCCTCTGCTTCAGCCCCTCTGTTTCAGCCCCTCTGTTTCAGCCCCTCTGTTTCAGCCCCTCTGTTTCTCGCCCTCTGTTTCAACCCCTCTGTTTCTCGCCCTCTGTTTCATCCCCTCTGTTTCAGCCCCTATATTTCAGACCCTCTGTTTCTCGTCCTCTGTTTCAGCCCCTCTGTTTCTCGCCCTCTGTTTCAGCCCCTCTGTTTCTCGCACTCTGTTTCAGCCCCTCTGATTCAGCCCCTCTGTTTCAGCCCCTCTGATTCAGCCCTTCTGTTTCAGCCCCTGTGTTTCAGCCCCTCTGTTTCAGCCCCTCTGTTTCTTGCCCTATATTTCTCACCCTCTGTTTCTCGCCCTCTGTTTCAGCCCCTCTGTTTTTCGCCCTCTGTTTCAGCCCCTCTGTTTCTCGACCTCTGTTTCAGGCTCTCTGTTTCAGCCTGTCTGTTTCAGCCCCTTTGTTTCTCGCCCTCTGTTTCAGCCCCTCTGTTTCAGCCCCTCTGATTCAGCCCATCTGATTCAGCCCCTCTGTTTCTCGCCATCTGTTTCAGCCCCTCTGTTTCAGCCTCTCTGTTTCAGCTCCTCTGTTTCAGCGCCTCTGTTTCTCGCCCTCTGATTCAGCCCCTCTGTTTCTCGCCCTCTGTTTCAGCCCCTCTGTTTCAGCCCCTCTGTTTCAGCCCCACTGTTTCTCGCCCTCTGTTTCAGCCCCTCTGTTTCTCGCCCTCTGTTTCAGCCCCTCTGTTTCAGCCCCTCTGTTTCAGCCCCTCTGTTTCTCGCCCTCTGTTTCAGCCCCTCTGTTTCAGCCCCTCTGTTTCAGCCCCTCTGTTTCAGCTCCTCTGTTTCTCGCCCTCTGTTTCAGACCCCTCTGTTTCTCGCCCTCTGTTCAGCCCCTATGTTTCTCGCCCTCTGTTTCAGCCCCTCTGTTTCTCGCCCTCTGTTTCTGCCCCTCTGTTTCTCGCCCTCTGTTTCAGCCCCTCTGTTTCTCGCCCTCTGTTTCAGCCCCGCTGATTCAGCCCCTCTGTTTCAGCCCCTCTGAATCAGCCCCTCTGATTCAGCCCCTCTGTTTCAGCCCCTCTGTTTCAGCCCCTCTGTTTCTCGCCCTCTGTTTCAGCCCATCTGATTCTCGCCCTCTGTTTCAGCCCTTCTGATTCTCGCCCTCTTTTTCAGCCCCTCTGATTCAGCCCCTCTGTTTCAGCCCCTCTGATTCAGCCCCTCTGATTCAGCCCCTCTGATTCAGCCCCTCTGTTTCTCGCCCTCTGTTTCAGCCCCTCTGTTTCTGCCCCTCTGTTTCAGCGCCTCTGTTTCTCGCCCTCTGTTTCTGTCCCTCTGGTTCTCGCCCTCTGTTTCAGCCCCTCTGATTCAGCCCCTCTGTTTCAGCTCCTATGTTTCTCCCCCTCTGTTCCAGCCCCTCTGTTTCAGCCCCTCTGTTTCAGCCACTCTGTTTCAGCCCCTCTGTTTCAGCCCCTCTGTTTCAGCCCCTCTGTTCCTCGCCCTCTGTTTCAGCCCCTCTGTTTCTCGCCCTCTGTTTCAGCCCCTCTGTTTCAGCCCGTCTGTTTCAGCCACTCTGTTTCTCGCCCTCTGTTTCAGCCCCTCTGTTTCTCACCCTCTGATTCAGCCCCTCTGTTTCAGCCCCTCTGATTCAGCCCCTCTGATTCAGCCCCTGTGATTCAGCCCCTCTGTTTCTCGCCCTATGTTTCAGCCCCTCTGTTTCTGCCCCTCTGTTTCAGAGCCTCTGTTTCTCGCCCTCTGTTTCTGTCCCTCTGTTTCTCGCCCTCTGTTTCAGCCCCTCTGATTCAGCCGCTCTGATTCAGCCCCTCTGTTTCAGCCCCTCTGTTTCAGCCCCTCTGTTTCTCGCCCTCTGTTTCTGCCCCTCTGTTTCTCGCCCTCTGTTTCAGCCCTGCTGACTCAGCCCCTCTGTTTCAGCCCCTCTGAATCAGCCCCTCTGATTCAGCCCCTCTGTTTCAGCCCCTCTGTTTCAGCCCCTCTGTTTCAGCCGCTCTGTTTCTCGCCCTCTGTTTCAGCCCATCTGATTCTCGCGCTCTGTTTCAGCGCCTGGGTTTCTCGTCCTCTGTTTAAGCACCTCTGATTCAGCCCCTCTGTTTCAGCCCCTCTGATTCAGCCCCTCTGATTCAGCCCCTCTGTTTCTCGCTCTCTTTTTCAGCCCCTCAGTTTCAGCCCCTCTGTTTCAGCCCCTCTGTTTCTCACCCTCTGTTTCAGCCCACTGATTCAGCCCCTCTGATTCAGCCCCTCTGATTCAGCCCCTCTGTCTCCCGCCCCTCTGTTTCAGCCCCTCTGTTTCTCGCCCTCTGTTTCAGCCCCTCTGTTTCTCGCCTTCTGTTTCAGCCCCTCTGTTTCAGCCCCTCTGTTTCAGTCCCTCTGTTTCTCGCCCTCTGTTTCAGCCCCTCTGTTTCTCGCCCTCTGTTTCAGCCCATCTGTTTCAGCCCCTCTGTTTCAGTCCCTCTGTTTCTCGCCCTCTGTTTCTCGCCCTCTGTTTCAGCCCCTCTGTTTCTCGCCCTCTGTTTCAGCCCCTCTGTTTCTCGCCCTCTGCTTCAGCCCCTCTGTTTCAGCCCCTCTGTTTCAGCCCCTCTGTTTCAGCCCCTCTGTTTCTCGCCCTCTGTTTCAGCCCCTCTGTTTCTCGCTCTCTGTTTCATCCCCTCTGTTTCTCGCCCTCTGTTTCAGCCCCTCTGTTTCTGCCCCTATATTTCAGACCCTCTGTTTCTCGTCCTCTGTTTCAGCCCCTCTGTTTCTCGCCCTCTGTTTCAGCCCCTCTGTTTCTCGCCCTCTGTTTCAGCCCCTCTGATTCAGCCCCTCTGTTTCAGCCCCTCTAATTCAGGCCCTCTGTTTCAGCCCCTGTGTTTCAGCCCCACTGTTTCAGCCTCTCTGTTTCTTGCCCACTATTTCTCAACCTCTGTTTCTCGCCCTCTGTTTCATTCCCTCTGTTTTTCGCCCTCTGTTTCAGCCCCTCTGTTTCGCGCCCTCTGTTTCTCGCTCGCTGTTTCAGCCCCTTTGTTTCTCGCCCTCTGTTTCAGCCCCTCTGTTTCTCGCCATCTGTTTCAGCCCCTCTGTTTCAGCCTCTCTGTTTCAGCACCTCTGTTTCAGCGCCTCTGTTTCTCGCCCTCTGATTCAGCCCCTCTGTTTCTCGCCCTCTGTTTCTGCACCTCTGTTTCAGCCCCTCTGTTTCAGCCCCGCTGTTTCTCGCCCTCTGTTTCAGCCCCTCTGTTTCTCGCCCTCTATTTCAACCCCTCTGTTTCAGCCCCTCTGTTTCAGCCCCTCTGTTTCTCGCCCTCTGTTTCAGACCCTCTGTTTCAGCCCCTCTGTTTCAGCCCCTCTGTTTCAGCCCCTCTGTTTCTCGCCCTCTGTTTCAGACCCCTCTGTTTCTCGCCCTCTGTTCAGCCCCTATGCTTCTCGCCCTCTGTTTCAGCCCCTCTGTTTCTCGCCCTCTGTTTCTGCCCCTCTGTTTCTCACCCTCTGTTTCAGCCCCTCTGTTTCTCGCCCTCTGTTTCAGCCCCGCTGATTCAGCCCCTCTGTTTCAGCCCCTCTGAATCAGCCCCTCTGATTCAGCCCCTCTGTTTCCGCCCCTCTGTTTCAGCCCCTCTGTTTCTCGCCCTCTGTTTCAGCCCATCTGATTCTCGCACTCTGTTTCAGCCCTTCTGATTCTCGCCCTCTGTTTCAGCGCCTCTGATTCAGCCCCTCTGTTTCAGCCCCTCTGATTCAGCCCCTCTGATTCAGCCCCTCTGATTCAGCCCCTCTGTTTCTCGCCCTCTGTTTCAGCCCCTCTGTTTCTGCCCCTCTGTTTCAGCGCCTCTGTTTCTCGCCCTCTGTTTCTGTCCCTCTGTTTCTCGCCCTCTGTTTCAGCCCCTCTGATTCATCCCCTCTGTTTCATCTCCTATGTTTCTCCCCCTCTGTTCCAGCCCCTCTGTTTCAGCCCCTTTGTTTCAGCCACTCTGTTTCAGCCCCTCTGTTTCAGCCCCTCTGTTTCAGCCCCTCTGTTTCTCGCCCTCTGTTTCAGCCCCTCTGTTTCTCGCCCTCTGTTTCAGCCCCCCTGTTTCAGCCCTTCTGTTTCAGCCACTCTGTTTCTCGCCCTCTGTTTCAGCCCCTCTGTTTCTCACCCTCTGATTCAACCCCTCTGTTTCAGCCCCTCTGATTCAGCCCCTCTGATTCAGCCCCTCTGATTCAGCCCCTCTGTTTCTCGCCCTCTGTTTCAGCCCCTCTGTTTGTGCCCCTCTGTTTCAGCCCCTCTGTTTCTCGCCCTCTGTTTCTGTCCCTCTGTTTCTCGCCCTCTGTTTCAGCCCCTCTGATTCAGCCCCTCTGATTCAGCCCCTCTGTTTCAGCCCCTCTGATTCAGCCCCTCTGTTTCAGCCCCTCTGTTTCAGCCCCTCTGTTTCAGCCACTCTGTTTCTCGCCCTCTATTTCCCTCCCTCTGTTTCTCGCCCTCTGTTTCAGCCCCTCTGTTTTTCGCCCTCTGTTTCAGCCCCTCTGTTTCTTGCCCTCTGTTTCAGGCTCTCTGTTTCAGCCCGTCTGTTTCAGCCCCTCTGTTTCAGCCCCTCTGTTTCTCGCCCTCTGTTTGAGCCCCTCTGATTCTCGCCCTCTGTTTCAGCCCCTCTGTTTCTCGCACTCTGTTTCTGCCCCTCTGTTTCTCGCCCTCTGTTTCAGCACCTCTGTTTCTCGCCCTCTGTTTCAGCCCCGCTGATTCAGCCCCTCTGTTTCAGCCCCTCTGAATCACCCCCTCTGATTCAGCCCCTCTGTTTCAGCCCCTCTGTTTCAGCCCCTGTGTTTCTCGCCCTCTGTTTCAGCCCACCTGTTTCTCGCTCTCTGTTTCAGCCCCTCTGATTCTCGCCCTCTGTTTCAGCCCCTCTATTACAGCCCCTCTGATTCAGCCCCTCTAATTCAGCCCCTCTGATTCAGCCCCTCTGTTTCTCGCCCTCTGTTTCAGCCCCTCTGTTTCAGCCCCTCGGTTTCAGCCCCTCTGTTTCTCACCCTCTGTTTCAGCCCCTCTGATTCAGCACCTCTGATTCAGCCCCTCTGATTCAGCCCCTCTGTTTCAGCGCCTCTGATTCAGCCCCTCTGTTTCTCGCCCTCTCTTTCAGCCCCTCTGTTTCAGCCCCTCTGTTTCAGCCCCTCTGTTTCAGTCCCTCTGTTTCTCGCCCTCTGTTTCAGACCCTCTGTTTCAGCCCCTCTGTTTCAGTCCCTATGTTTCTCGCCTTCTGTTTCTCGCCCTCTGTTTCAGCCCCTCTGTTTCTCGCCCTCTGTTTCAGCCCCTCTGTTTCTCGCCCTCTGCTTCAGCCCCTCTGTTTCAGCCCCTCTGTTTCAGCCCCTCTGTTTCAGCCCCTCTGTTTCTCGCCCTCTGTTTCAGCCCCTCTGTTTCTCGCCCTCTGTTTCATCCCCTCTGTTTCTCGCCATCTGTTTCAGCGCCTCTGTTTCATGCCCTCTGTTTCAGCCCCTCTGTTTCAGCCCCTATATTTCAGCCCCTCTGTTTCTCGTCCTCTGCTTCAGACCCTCTGTTTCTCGCCCTCTGTTTCAGACCCTCTGTTTCTCGCCCTCTGTTTCAGCCCCTCTGATTCAGCCCCTCTGATTCAGCCCCTCTGATGTAGCCCCTCTGTTTCAGACCCTCTGATTCAGCCCCTCTGTTTCAGCCCCTCTGTTTCAGTACCTCTGTTTCTCGCCCTCTGTTTCAGCCCCTCTGTTTTTCGCCCTCTGTTTCAGCCCCTCTGTTTCTCGACCTCTGTTTCAGGCTCTCTGTTTTAGCCCGTCTGTTTCAGCCCCTCTGTTTCAGCCCCTCTGCTTCGCGCCCTCTGTTTGTCGCCCGCTGTTTCAGCCCCTTTGTTTCTCGCCCTCTGTTTTAGCCCCTCTGTTTCAGCCCCTCTGATTCAGCCCCTCTGTTTCAGCCCCTCTGTTTCAGCCTCTCTGTTTCAGCTCCTCTGTTTCAGCCCCTCTGTTTCTTGCCCTCTGTTTCAGCCCCTCTGTTTCTCGCCCTCTGTTTCTCGCACTCTGTTTCAGCCCCTCTGTTTCAGCCGCTCTGTTTCTCGCCCTCTGTTTCAGCCCCTCTGTTTCTCGCCCTCTGTTTCAGCCCCTCTGTTTCAGCCCCTCTGTTTCAGCCCCTCTGTTTCTCGCCCTCTGTTTCAGCCCCTCTGTTTCAGCCCCTCTGTTTCAGCCCCTTTGTTTCAGCCCCTCAGTTTCTCGCCCTCTGTTTCAGACCCCTCTGTTTCTCGCCCTCTGTTCAGCCCCTATGTTTCTCGCCCTCTGTTTCAGCACCTCTGTTTCTCGCCCTCTGTTTCAGCCCCTCTGTTTCAGCCCTTCTGTTTCTCGCCCTCTGTTTCTGCCCCTCTGTTTCTCGCCCTCTGTTTCAGTCACTCTATTTCTCGCCCTCTGTTTCAGCCCCGCTGATTCAGCCCCTCTGTTTCATCCCCTCTGAATCAGCCCCTCTGATTCAGCACCTCTGTTTCAGCTCCTCTGTTTCAGCCCCTCTGTTTCTCGCCCTCTGTTTCAGCGCATCTGATTCTCGCCCTCTGTTTCAGCCCTTCTGATTCTCGCCCTCTGTTTCAGCCCCTCTGATTCAGCCCCTCTGTTTCAGCCCCTCTCTTTCAGCCCCTCTGTTTCTCGCCCTCTGTTTCAGCCCCTCTGTTTCTCGCCCTCTGTTTCAGCCCCTCTGTTTCAGCCCGTCTGTTTCAGCCACTCTGTTTCTCGCCCACTGTTTCAGCCCCTCTGTTTCTCACCCTCTGTTTCATCCCCTCTGATTCAGACCCTCTGTTTCTCGCCCTCTGTTTCAGCCCCTCTGTTTCTCGCCGTCTGTTTCAGCCCCTCTGTTTCATCCCCTCTGTTTCAGCCCCTCTGTTTCTCGCCCTCTGTTTCAGGCCCTCTGTTTCTCGCCCTCTGTTTCAGCCCCTCTGATTCAGCCCCTCTGTTTGAGCCCCTCTGATTCAGCCCCTCTGTTTCAGCCCCTCTGTTTCAGCCCCTCTGTTTCAGCCCCTCTGTTTCTCGCCCTCTATTTCTCACCCTCTGTTTCTCGCCCTCTGTTTCAGCCCCTCTGTTTTTCGCCCTCTGTTTCAGCCCCTCTGTTTCTTGCCCTCTGTTTCAGGCTCTCTGTTTCAGCCCGTCTGTTTCAGCCCCTCTGTTTCAGCCCCTCTGTTTCTCGCCCTCTGTTTCAGCCCCTCTGATTCTCGCCCTCTGTTTCAGCCTCTCTGTTTCTCGCCCTCTGTTTCAGCCCCTCTGATTCAGCCCCTCTGTTTCAGCCCCTCTGATTCATCCCCTCTGAATCAGCCCCTCTGATTCAGCCTCTCTGTTTCTCGCCCTCTGTTTCAGCCCCTCTGTTTCTGCCCCTCTGTTTCAGCCCCTCTGTTTCTCGCCCTCTGTTTCAGCCCCTCTGATTCAGCCCCTCTGATTCAACCCCTCTGATTCAGCCCCTCTGTTTCCCGCCCCTCTGTTTCAGCTTTTCTGTTTCTCGCCCTCTGTTTCAGTCCCTCTGTTTCTCGCCCTCTGTTTCAGCCCCACTGTTTCAGCCCCTCTGTTTCAGCCCCTCTGTTTCAGCGCCTCTGTTTCTCGCCCTCTGTTTCAGCCCCTCTGTTTCTCGCCCTCTGTTTCAGCCCCTCTGATTCAGCCCCTCTGTTTCAGACCCTCTGTTTCTCCGCCTCTGTTCCAGCCCCTCTGTTTCAGCCCCTCTGTTTCAGCCACTCTGTTTCAGCCACTCTGTTTCAGCCCCTCGGTTTCAGCCCCTCTGTTTCTCGCCCTCTGTTTCAGCCCCTCTGTTTCTCGCCCTCTGTTTCAGCCCCACTGTTTCAGCCCGTCTGTTTCAGCCACTCTGTTTCCCGCCCTCTGTTTCAGCCCCTCTGTTTCTCACCCTCTGTTTCAGCCCCTCTGATTCAGCGCCTCTGTTTCTCGCCCTCTGTTTCAGCCCCTCTGTTTCTCGCCCTCTGTTTCAGCCCCTCTGTTTCAGCCCCTCTGTTTCTCGCCCTCTGATTCAGCCCCTCTGATTCAGCCCCTCTGTTTCAGCCCCTCTGTTTCAGCCCCTCTGTTTCTCGCCCTCTGTTTCTCGCCCGCTGTTTCAGCCCCTTTTTTTCTCGCCCTCTGTTTCAGCCCCACTGTTTCAGCCCCTCTGATTCAACCCCTCTGATTCAGCCCCTCTGT
The DNA here is from genome assembly GCF_047496795.1 of Chiloscyllium punctatum. NCBI lineage: Eukaryota > Metazoa > Chordata > Chondrichthyes > Orectolobiformes > Hemiscylliidae > Chiloscyllium > Chiloscyllium punctatum. The sequence continues at coordinate 93,316,025 of NC_092758.1, forward strand.
TTCTCGCCCTCTGTTTCAGCCCCTCTGTTTCAGCCCCTCTGTTTCAGCCCCTCTCTTTCTCGCCCTCTGTTTCAGCCCCTCTGTTTCTCGCCCTCTGTTTCAGCCGTCTCTGTTTCTCGCCCTCTGTTTCTGCCCCTCTGTTTCTCGCCCTGTGTTTCAGCCCCGCTGCTTCTCGCCCTCTGTTTCAGCCCCGCTGATTCAGCCCCTCTGTTTCAGCCCCTCTGAATCAGCCCCTCTGATTCAGCCCCTCTGTTTCAGCCCCTCTGTTTCAGCCCCTCTGTTTCTCGCCCTCTGTTTCAGCCCCTCTGATTCTCGCCCGCTGTTTCAGCCCCTCTGTTTCTTGCCGTCTGTTTTAGCCCCTCTGATTCAGCCCCTCTGTTTCAGCCCCTCTGATTCAGCCCCTCTGATTCGGCCCTTCGGTTTCTTGCCCTCTGTTTCAGCCCCTCTGTTTCAGCCCCTCTGTTTCTCACCCTCTGTTTCAGCCCCTCTGATTCAGTTCCTCTGATTCAGCCCCTCTGATTCAGCCGCTCTGTTTCCCGCCCCTCTGTTTCAGCCCCTCTGTTTCTCGCCCTCTGTTTCAGCCCCTCTGTTTCTCGCCCTCTGTTCCAGCCCCTCTGTTTCAGCCCCTCTGTTTCAGCCCCTCTGTTTCAGCGCCTCTGTTCCAGCCCCTCTGTTTCAGCCCCTCTGTTTCAGCCACTCTGTTTCAGCCCCTCTCTTTCAAACCCTCTGTTTCAGCCCCTCTGTTTCTCGCCCTCTGTTTCAGCCCCTCTGTTTCTCGCCCTGTGTTTCAGCCCCTCTCTTTCAGCCCGTCTGTTTCACGCACTCTGTTTCTCGCCCTCTGTTTCAGCCCCTCTGTTTCTCACCCTCTGTTCCAGCCCCTCTGATTCAGCCCCTCTGTTTCTCGCCCTCTGTTTCAGCCCCTCTGTTTCTCGCACTCTGTTTCAGCCCCTCTGTTTCTCGCCCTCTGTTTCAGCCCCTCTGTTTCAGCCCCTCTGATTCAGCACCTCTGTTTCTCGCCCTCTGTTTCAGCCCCTCTGTTTCTCGCCCTCTGTTTCAGCCCCTCTGTTTCTCGCCCTCTATTTCAGCCCCTCTGATTCAACCCCTCTGTTTCAGCCCCTCTGATTCAGCCCCTCTGTTTCACCCCCTCTGTTTCAGCCCCTCTGTTTCGCCCCCCTGTTTCTCGCCCTCCCTTTCTCACCCTCTGTTTCAGCTCCTCTGTTTCAGCCGCTCTGTTTCTCGCCCTCTGTTTCAGCCCCTCTGTTTCTCGCCCTCTGTTTCAGCCCCTCTGTTTCTTGCCCTCTGTTTCAGCCCCTCTGTTTCAGCCCCTCTGTTTCAGCCCCTCTGTTTCTGCCCCTCTGTTTCTCGCCCTGTGTTTCAGCCCCTCTGTTTCAGCCCCTCTGTTTCAGCCCCACTGTTTCGCGGCCTCTGTTTCAGCCCCTCTGTTTCAGCCCCTCTGTTTCAGCCCCTCTGTTTCTCGCCCTCTGTTTCAGACCCCTCTGTTTCTCGCCCTCTGTTTAGCCCCTATGTTTCTCGCCCTCTGTTTCAGCCCCTCTGTTTCCCGCCCTCTGTTTCAGCCCCTCTGTTTCTCACCCTCTGTTTCTGCTCCTCTGTTTGTCGCCCTCTGTTTCAGCCCCTCTGTTTCTCGCCCTCTGTTTCAGCCCCGCTGATTCAGCCCCTCTGTTTCAGCCCCTCTGAATCAGCCCCTCTGATTCAGCCCCTCTGTTTCAACCCCTCTGTTTCAGCCCCTCTGTTTCTCGCCCTCTGTTTCAGCCCATCTGATTCTCGCCCTCTGTTTCAGCCCTTCTGATTCTCGCCCTCTGTTTCAGCCCCTCTGATTCAGCCCCTCCTATTCAGCCCCTCTCATTCAGCCCCTCTGTTTCTCGCCCTCTGTTTCAGCCCCTCTGTTTCAGCCACTCTGTTTCAGCCCCTCTGTTACAGCCCCTCTGTTTCAGCCCCTCTTTTTCTCGCCCTCTGTTTCAGCCCATCTGTTTCTCGCCCTCTGTTTCAGCCACTCTGTTTCTCGCCCTCTGTTTCAGCCCCTCTGTTTCTCACCCTCTGTTTCAGCCCCTCTGATTCAGCCCCTCTGTTTCTTGCCCTCTGTTTCAGCCCCTCTGTTTCTCGCCCTCTGTTTCAGCCCCTCTGTTTCAGCCCCTCTGTTTCAGCCCCTCTGTTTCTCGCCCTCTGTTTCAGACCCGTCTGTTTCTCGCCCTCTGTTCAGCCCCTATGTTTCTCGCCCTCTGTTTCAGCCCCTCTGTTTCCCGCTCTCTGTTTCAGCCCCTCTGTTTCAGCCCCTCTGTTTCTCGCCCTCTGTTTCTGCTCCTCTGTTTCTCGCCCTCTGTTTCAGCCCCTCTGTTTCTCGCCCTCTGTTTCAGCCCCTCTGAATCAGCCCCTCTGATTCAGCCCCTCTGTTTCAGCCCCTCTGTTTCAGCCCCTCTGTTTCTCGCCCTCTGTTTCAGCCCATCTGATTCTCGCCCTCTGTTTCAGCCCTTCTGATTCTCGCCCTCTGTTTCAGCCCCTCTGATTCAGCCCCTCTGTTTCAGCCCCTCTGATTCAGCCCCTCTGATTCAGCCCCTCTGATTCAGCCCCTCTGCTTCTCGCCCTCGGTTTCAGCCCCTCTGTTTCAGCCCCTCTGTTTCAGCGCCTCTGTTTCTCGCCCTCTGTTTCAGCCCCTCTGTTTCTCGCCCTCTGTTTCAGCCCCTCTGTTTCAGCCCCTCTGTTTCAGCCCCTATGTTTCTCCCCCTCTGTTCCAGCCCCTCTGTTTCAGCCCCTCTGTTTCAGCCCCTCTGTTTCAGCCCCTCTGTTTCAGCGCCTCTGTTTCTCGCCCTCTGTTTCAGCCCCTCTGTTTCTCACCCACTGTTTCAGCCCCTCTGATTCAGCCCCTCTGTTTCTCGCCCTCTGTTTCAGCCCCTCTGTTTCTCGCCCTCTGTTTCAGCCCCTCTGTTTCAGCCCCTCTGTTTCAGCCCCTCTGTTTCTCGCCCTCTGTTTCAGCCCCTCTGTTTCTCGTCCTCTGTTTCAGCCCCTCTGTTTCAGCCCCTCTGTTTCAGCCCCTCTGTTTCTCGCCCTCTGTTTCAGCCCCTCTGTTTCTCGCCCTCTGTTCCAGCCCCTCTGTTTCAGCCCGTCTGTTTCAGCCACTCTGTTTCTCGCCCTCTGTTTCAGCCCCTCTGTTTCTCACCCTCTGTTTCAGCCCCTCTGATTCAGCCCCTCTGTTTCTCGCCCTCTGTTTCAGCCCCTTGTTTCTCGCCCTCTGTTTCAGCCCCTCTGTTTCAGCCCCTCTGTTTCAGCCCCTCTGTTTCTCGCCCTCTGTTTCAGCCACTCTGTTTCTCGCCCTCTGTTTCAGGCCCCCTGTTTCTCGCCCTCTGTTTCAGCCACTCTGATTCAGCCCCTCTGTTTCAGCCCAACTGATTCAGCCCCTCTGTTTCAGCCCCTCTGTTTCAGCCCCTCTGTTTCAGCCCCTCTGTTTCTCGCCCTCTGTTTCTCGCCCGCTGTTTCAGCCCCTTTGTTTCTCGCCCTCTGTTTCAGCCCCACTGTTTCAGCCCCTCTGATTCAGCCCCTCTGATTCAGCCCCTCTGTTTCTCGCCCTCTGTTTCAGCCCCTCTGTTTCAGCCCCTCTGTTTCAGCCCCTCTGTTTCTCGCCCTCTGTTTCAGCCCCTCTGTTTCTCGCCCTCTGTTTCAGCCCCTCTGTTTCAGCCCCTCTGTTTCTCGCCCTCTGTTTCGGCCCCTCTGTTTCTCGCCCTCTGTTTCAGCCCCTCTGTTTCTCGCCCCCTGTTCCAGCCCCTCTGAATCAGCCCCTCTGATTCAGCCCCTCTGTTTCAGCCCCTCTGTTTCAGCCCCTCTGTTTCTCGCCCTCTGTTTCTGCCCATCTGATTCTCGCCCTCTGTTTCATTCCCTCTGATTCTCGCCCTCTGTTTCAGCGCCTCTGATTCAGCCCCTCTGTTTCAGCCTCTCTGATTCAGCCCCTCTGATTCAGCCCCTCTGATTCAGCCCCTCTGTTTCTCGCCCTCTGTTTCAGCCCCTCTGTTTCAGCCACTCCGTTTCTCACCCTCTGTTTCAGCCCCTCTGATTCAGCACCTCTGATTCAGCCCCTCTGATTCAGCCCCTCTGTTTCAGCGCCTCTGTTTCTCGCCCTCTCTTTCAGCCCCTCTGTTTCAGCCCCTCTGTTTCAGCTCCTCTGTTTCAGCCCCTCTGTTTCTCGCCCTCTGTTTCAGCCCCTCTGTTTCTCGCCCTCTGTTTCAGCCCCTCTGTTTCTCGCCCTCTGTTTCAGCCCCTCTGTTTCAGCCCCTCTGTTTCAGCCCCACTGTTTCAGCCCCTCTGTTTCTCGACCTCTGTTTCAGCCCCTCTGTTTCTCCCCCTCTGTTTCAGCCCCTCTGTTTCTCGCCCTCTGTTTCAGCCCCTCTGTTCCTCGCCCTCTGTTTCAGCCCCTCTGTTTCAGCCCCTCTGTTTCTCGCCCTCTGTTTCTGCCCCTCTGTTTCTCGCCCTCTGTTTCAGCCCCGCTGTTTTTTTCGCCCTCTGTTTCAGCCCCGCTGATTCAGCCCCTCTGTTTCAGCCCCTCTGAATCAGCCCCTCTGATTCAGCCCCTCTGTTTCAGCCCCTCTGTTTCAGCCCCTCTGTTTCAGCCCCTCTGTTTCTCGCCCTCTGTTTCAGCCCCTCTGATTCTCGCCATCTGTTTCAGCGCCTGGGTTTCTCATCCTCTGTTTAAGCCCCTCTGATTCAGCCCAACTGTTTCAGCCCCTCTGATTCAGCCCCTCTGATTCAGCCCCTCTGTTTCTCGCCCTCTTTTTCAGCCCCTCTGTTTCAGCCCGTCTGTTTCAGCCCCTCTGTTTCTCACCCTCTGTTTCAGCCCACTGATTCAGCCCCTCTGATTCAGCCCCTCTGATTCAGCCCCTCTGTCTCCCGCCCCTCTGTTTCAGCCCATCTGTTTCTCGCCCTCTGTTTCAGCCCCTCTGTTTCTCGCCCTCTGTTTCAGCCCCTCTGTTTCAGCCCCTCTGTTTCAGTCCCTCTGTTTCTCGCCCTCTGTTTCTCGCCCTCTGTTTCAGCCCCTCTGTTTCAGCCCCTCTGTTTCAGCCCCTCTGTTTCTCGCCCTCTGTTTCAGCCCCTCTGTTTCTCGCCCTCTGTTTCATCCCTTCTGTTTCTCGCCCTCTGTTTCAGCCCCTCTGTTTCAGCCCCTATATTTCAGACCCTCTGTTTCTCGTCCTCTGTTTCAGCCCCTCTGTTTCTCGCCCTCTGTTTCAGCCCCTCTGTTTCTCGCCCTCTGTTTCAGCCCCTCTGATTCAGCCCCTCTGTTTCAGCCCCTCTGATTCAGCCCCTCTGTTTCAGCCTCTCTGTTTCAGCACCTCTGTTTCAGCCCCTCTGTTTCTTGCCCTCTATTTCTCACCCTCTGTTTCTCGCCCTCTGTTTCATCCCCTCTATTTCTCCCCCTCTGTTTCAGCCCCTCTGTTTCAGCCCCTATATTTCAGACCCTCTGTTTCTCGTCCTCTGTTTCAGCCCCTCTGATTCAGCCCCTCTGTTTCAGCCCCTCTGTTTCTAGCCCTCTGTTTCAGCCCCTCTGTTTCAGCCCCTCTGTTTCAGCCCCTCTGTTTCAGCCCCTCTGTTTCTCGCCCTCTGTTTCAGACCCCTCTGTTTCTCGCCCTCTGTTCAGCCCCTATGTTTCTCGCCCTCTGTTTCAGCCCCTCTGTTTCTCGCCCTCTGTTTCAGCCCCTCTGTTTCAGCCCCTCTCTTTCTCGCCCTCTGTTTCTGCTCCTCTGTTTCTCGCCCTCTGTTTCAGCCCCTCTGTTTCTCGCCCTCTGTTTCAGCCGCGCTGATTTAGCCCCTCTGTTTCAGCCCCTCTGAATCAGCCCCTCTGATTCAGCCCCTCTGTTTCAGCCCCTCTGTTTCAGCCCCTCTGTTTCTCGCCCTCTGTTTCAGCCCATCTGATTCTCGCCCTCTGTTTCAGCCCCTCTGTTTCAGCCCCTCTGTTTCAGCCCCTCTGATTCATCCCCTCTGTTTCAGCCCCTCTGATTCAGCCCCTCTGATTCAGCCCCTCTGATTCAGCCCCTCTGTTTCTCGCCCTCTGTTTCAGCCCCTCTGTTTCAGCCCCTCTGTTTCAGCGCCTCTGTTTCTCGCCCTCTGTTTCAGCCCCTCTGTTTCTTGCCCTCTGTTTCAGCCCCTCTGATTCAGCCCCGCTGTTTCAGCCCCTATGTTTCTCCCCCTCTGTTCCAGCCCCTCTGTTTCAGCCCCTCTGTTTCAGCCACTCTGTTTCAGCCCCTCTGTTTCAGCCCCTCTGTTTCAGCCCCTCTGTTTCTCGCCCTCTGTTTCAGCCCCTCTGTTTCTCGCCCTCTGTTTCAGCCCCTCTGTTTCAGACCGTCTGTTTCAGCCACTCTGTTTCTCGCCCTCTGTTTCAGCCCCTCTGTTTCTCACCCTCTGTTTCAGCCCCTCTGATTCAGCCCCTCTGTTTCTCGCCCTCTGTTTCAGCCCCTCTGTTTCTCGCCCTCTGTTTCAGCCCCTCTGTTTCAGCCCCTCTGTTTCTCGCCCTCTGTTTCAGCCCCTCTGTTTCTCGCCCTCTGTTCCAGCCCCTCTGTTTCAGCCCGTCTGTTTCAGCCACTCTGTTTCTCGCCCTCTGTTTCAGCCCCTCTGTTTCTCACCCACTGTTTCAGCCCCTCTGATTCAGCCCCTCTGTTTCTCGCCCTCTGTTTCAGCCCCTCTGTTTCAGCCCCTCTGTTTCAGCCCCTCTGTTTCTCGCCCTCTGTTTCTCGCCCGCTGTTTCAGCCCCTTTGTTTCTCGCCCTCTGTTTCAGCCCCACTGTTTCAGCCCCTCTGATTCAGCCCCTCTGATTCAGCCCCTCTGTTTCTCGCCCTCTGTTTCAGCCCCTCTGTTTCAGCCCCTCTGTTTCAGCCCCTCTGTTTCTCGCCCTCTGTTTCAGCCCCTCTGTTTCTCGCCCTCTGTTTCAGCCCCTCTGTTTCAGCCCCTCTGTTTCTCGCCCTCTGTTTCGGCCCCTCTGTTTCTCGCCCTCTGTTTCAGCCCCTCTGTTTCTCGCCCTCTGTTCCAGCCCCTCTGAATCAGCCCCTCTGATTCAGCCCCTCTGTTTCAGCCCCTCTGTTTCAGCCCCTCTGTTTCTCGCCCTCTGTTTCTGCCCATCTGATTCTCGCCCTCTGTTTCATTCCCTCTGATTCTCGCCCTCTGTTTCAGCGCCTCTGATTCAGCCCCTCTGTTTCAGCCCCTCTGATTCAGCCCCTCTGATTCAGCCCCTCTGATTCAGCCCCTCTGTTTCTCGCCCTCTGTTTCAGCCCCTCTGTTTCAGCCACTCCGTTTCTCACCCTCTGTTTCAGCCCCTCTGATTCAGCACCTCTGATTCAGCCCCTCTGATTCAGCCCCTCTGTTTCAGCGCCTCTGTTTCTCGCCCTCTCTTTCAGCCCCTCTGTTTCAGCCCCTCTGTTTCAGCTCCTCTGTTTCAGCCCCTCTGTTTCTCGCCCTCTGTTTCAGCCCCTCTGTTTCTCGCCCTCTGTTTCAGCCCCTCTGTTTCTTGCCCTCTGTTTCAGCCCCTCTGTTTCAGCCCCTCTGTTTCAGCCCCTCTGTTTCTGCCCCTCTGTTTCTCGCCCTGTGTTTCAGCCCCTCTGTTTCAGCCCCTCTGTTTCAGCCCCACTGTTTCGCGGCCTCTGTTTCAGCCCCTCTGTTTCAGCCCCTCTGTTTCAGCCCCTCTGATTCAGCCCCTCTGTTTCACCCCCTCTGTTTCAGCCCCTCTGTTTCGCCCCCCTGTTTCTCGCCCTCCCTTTCTCACCCTCTGTTTCAGCTCCTCTGTTTCAGCCGCTCTGTTTCTCGCCCTCTGTTTCAGCCCCTCTGTTTCTCGCCCTCTGTTTCAGCCCCTCTGTTTCTTGCCCTCTGTTTCAGCCCCTCTGTTTCAGCCCCTCTGTTTCAGCCCCTCTGTTTCTGCCCCTCTGTTTCTCGCCCTGTGTTTCAGCCCCTCTGTTTCAGCCCCTCTGTTTCAGCCCCACTGTTTCGCGGCCTCTGTTTCAGCCCCTCTGTTTCAGCCCCTCTGTTTCAGCCCCTCTGTTTCTCGCCCTCTGTTTCAGACCCCTCTGTTTCTCGCCCTCTGTTTAGCCCCTATGTTTCTCGCCCTCTGTTTCAGCCCCTCTGTTTCCCGCCCTCTGTTTCAGCCCCTCTGTTTCTCACCCTCTGTTTCTGCTCCTCTGTTTGTCGCCCTCTGTTTCAGCCCCTCTGTTTCTCGCCCTCTGTTTCAGCCCCGCTGATTCAGCCCCTCTGTTTCAGCCCCTCTGAATCAGCCCCTCTGATTCAGCCCCTCTGTTTCAACCCCTCTGTTTCAGCCCCTCTGTTTCTCGCCCTCTGTTTCAGCCCATCTGATTCTCGCCCTCTGTTTCAGCCCTTCTGATTCTCGCCCTCTGTTTCAGCCCCTCTGATTCAGCCCCTCCTATTCAGCCCCTCTCATTCAGCCCCTCTGTTTCTCGCCCTCTGTTTCAGCCCCTCTGTTTCAGCCACTCTGTTTCAGCCCCTCTGTTACAGCCCCTCTGTTTCAGCCCCTCTTTTTCTCGCCCTCTGTTTCAGCCCATCTGTTTCTCGCCCTCTGTTTCAGCCACTCTGTTTCTCGCCCTCTGTTTCAGCCCCTCTGTTTCTCACCCTCTGTTTCAGCCCCTCTGATTCAGCCCCTCTGTTTCTTGCCCTCTGTTTCAGCCCCTCTGTTTCTCGCCCTCTGTTTCAGCCCCTCTGTTTCAGCCCCTCTGTTTCATCTCCTCTGTTTCTCGTCCTCTGTTTCAGCCTCTCTGTTTCTTGCCCTCTGTTTCAGCCCCTCTGCTTCTCGCCCTCTGTTTCAGCCCCTCTGTTTCAGCCCCTCTGTTTCAGCCCCTCTGTTTCAGCCCCTCTGTTTCTCGCCCTCTGTTTCAGACCCGTCTGTTTCTCGCCCTCTGTTCAGCCCCTATGTTTCTCGCCCTCTGTTTCAGCCCCTCTGTTTCCCGCTCTCTGTTTCAGCCCCTCTGTTTCAGCCCCTCTGTTTCTCGCCCTCTGTTTCTGCTCCTCTGTTTCTCGCCCTCTGTTTCAGCCCCTCTGTTTCTCGCCCTCTGTTTCAGCCCCGCTGATTTAGCCCCTCTGTTTCAGCCCCTCTGAATCAGCCCCTCTGATTCAGCCCCTCTGTTTCAGCCCCTCTGTTTCAGCCCCTCTGTTTCTCGCCCTCTGTTTCAGCCCATCTGATTCTCGCCCTCTGTTTCAGCCCTTCTGATTCTCGCCCTCTGTTTCAGCCCCTCTGATTCAGCCCCTCTGTTTCAGCCCCTCTGATTCAGCCCCTCTGATTCAGCCCCTCTGATTCAGCCCCTCTGCTTCTCGCCCTCGGTTTCAGCCCCTCTGTTTCAGCCCCTCTGTTTCAGCGCCTCTGTTTCTCGCCCTCTGTTTCAGCCCCTCTGTTTCTCGCCCTCTGTTTCAGCCCCTCTGTTTCAGCCCCTCTGTTTCAGCCCCTATGTTTCTCCCCCTCTGTTCCAGCCCCTCTGTTTCAGCCCCTCTGTTTCAGCCCCTCTGTTTCAGCGCCTCTGTTTCTCGCCCTCTGTTTCAGCCCCTCTGTTTCTCACCCTCTGTTTCAGCCCCTCTGATTCAGCCCCTCTGTTTCTCGCCCTCTGTTTCAGCCCCTCTGTTTCTCGCCCTCTGTTTCAGCCCCTCTGTTTCAGCCCCTCTGTTTCAGCCCCTCTGTTTCTCGCCCTCTGTTTCAGCCCCTCTGTTTCTCGTCCTCTGTTTCAGCCCCTCTGTTTCAGCCCCTCTGTTTCAGCCCCTCTGTTTCTCGCCCTCTGTTTCAGCCCCTCTGTTTCTCGCCCTCTGTTCCAGCCCCTCTGTTTCAGCCCGTCTGTTTCAGCCACTCTGTTTCTCGCCCTCTGTTTCAGCCCCTCTGTTTCTCACCCTCTGTTTCAGCCCCTCTGATTCAGCCCCTCTGTTTCTCGCCCTCTGTTTCAGCCCCTTGTTTCTCGCCCTCTGTTTCAGCCCCTCTGTTTCAGCCCCTCTGTTTCAGCCCCTCTGTTTCTCGCCCTCTGTTTCAGCCACTCTGTTTCTCGCCCTCTGTTTCAGGCCCCCTGTTTCTCGCCCTCTGTTTCAGCCACTCTGATTCAGCCCCTCTGTTTCAGCCCAACTGATTCAGCCCCTCTGTTTCAGCCCCTCTGTTTCAGCCCCTCTGTTTCAGCCCCTCTGTTTCTCGCCCTCTGTTTCTCGCCCGCTGTTTCAGCCCCTTTGTTTCTCGCCCTCTGTTTCAGCCCCACTGTTTCAGCCCCTCTGATTCAGCCCCTCTGATTCAGCCCCTCTGTTTCTCGCCCTCTGTTTCAGCCCCTCTGTTTCAGCCCCTCTGTTTCAGCCCCTCTGTTTCTCGCCCTCTGTTTCAGCCCCTCTGTTTCTCGCCCTCTGTTTCAGCCCCTCTGTTTCAGCCCCTCTGTTTCTCGCCCTCTGTTTCGGCCCCTCTGTTTCTCGCCCCCTGTTCCAGCCCCTCTGAATCAGCCCCTCTGATTCAGCCCCTCTGTTTCAGCCCCTCTGTTTCAGCCCCTCTGTTTCTCGCCCTCTGTTTCTGCCCATCTGATTCTCGCCCTCTGTTTCATTCCCTCTGATTCTCGCCCTCTGTTTCAGCGCCTCTGATTCAGCCCCTCTGTTTCAGCCCCTCTGATTCAGCCCCTCTGATTCAGCCCCTCTGATTCAGCCCCTCTGTTTCTCGCCCTCTGTTTCAGCCCCTCTGTTTCAGCCACTCCGTTTCTCACCCTCTGTTTCAGCCCCTCTGATTCAGCACCTCTGATTCAGCCCCTCTGATTCAGCCCCTCTGTTTCAGCGCCTCTGTTTCTCGCCCTCTCTTTCAGCCCCTCTGTTTCAGCCCCTCTGTTTCAGCTCCTCTGTTTCAGCCCCTCTGTTTCTCGCCCTCTGTTTCAGCCCCTCTGTTTCTCGCCCTCTGTTTCAGCCCCTCTGTTTCTCGCCCTCTGTTTCAGCCCCTCTGTTTCAGCCCCTCTGTTTCAGCCCCACTGTTTCAGCCCCTCTGTTTCTCGACCTCTGTTTCAGCCCCTCTGTTTCTCCCCCTCTGTTTCAGCCCCTCTGTTTCTCGCCCTCTGTTTCAGCCCCTCTGTTCCTCGCCCTCTGTTTCAGCCCCTCTGTTTCAGCCCCTCTGTTTCTCGCCCTCTGTTTCTGCCCCTCTGTTTCTCGCCCTCTGTTTCAGCCCCGCTGTTTTTTTCGCCCTCTGTTTCAGCCCCGCTGATTCAGCCCCTCTGTTTCAGCCCCTCTGAATCAGCCCCTCTGATTCAGCCCCTCTGTTTCAGCCCCTCTGTTTCAGCCCCTCTGTTTCAGCCCCTCTGTTTCTCGCCCTCTGTTTCAGCCCCTCTGATTCTCGCCATCTGTTTCAGCGCCTGGGTTTCTCATCCTCTGTTTAAGCCCCTCTGATTCAGCCCAACTGTTTCAGCCCCTCTGATTCAGCCCCTCTGATTCAGCCCCTCTGTTTCTCGCCCTCTTTTTCAGCCCCTCTGTTTCAGCCCGTCTGTTTCAGCCCCTCTGTTTCTCACCCTCTGTTTCAGCCCACTGATTCAGCCCCTCTGATTCAGCCCCTCTGATTCAGCCCCTCTGTCTCCCGCCCCTCTGTTTCAGCCCATCTGTTTCTCGCCCTCTGTTTCAGCCCCTCTGTTTCTCGCCCTCTGTTTCAGCCCCTCTGTTTCAGCCCCTCTGTTTCAGTCCCTCTGTTTCTCGCCCTCTGTTTCTCGCCCTCTGTTTCAGCCCCTCTGTTTCAGCCCCTCTGTTTCAGCCCCTCTGTTTCTCGCCCTCTGTTTCAGCCCCTCTGTTTCTCGCCCTCTGTTTCATCCCTTCTGTTTCTCGCCCTCTGTTTCAGCCCCTCTGTTTCAGCCCCTATATTTCAGACCCTCTGTTTCTCGTCCTCTGTTTCAGCCCCTCTGTTTCTCGCCCTCTGTTTCAGCCCCTCTGTTTCTCGCCCTCTGTTTCAGCCCCTCTGATTCAGCCCCTCTGTTTCAGCCCCTCTGATTCAGCCCCTCTGTTTCAGCCTCTCTGTTTCAGCACCTCTGTTTCAGCCCCTCTGTTTCTTGCCCTCTATTTCTCACCCTCTGTTTCTCGCCCTCTGTTTCATCCCCTCTATTTCTCCCCCTCTGTTTCAGCCCCTCTGTTTCAGCCCCTATATTTCAGACCCTCTGTTTCTCGTCCTCTGTTTCAGCCCCTCTGATTCAGCCCCTCTGTTTCAGCCCCTCTGTTTCTAGCCCTCTGTTTCAGCCCCTCTGTTTCAGCCCCTCTGTTTCAGCCCCTCTGTTTCAGCCCCTCTGTTTCTCGCCCTCTGTTTCAGACCCCTCTGTTTCTCGCCCTCTGTTCAGCCCCTATGTTTCTCGCCCTCTGTTTCAGCCCCTCTGTTTCTCGCCCTCTGTTTCAGCCCCTCTGTTTCAGCCCCTCTCTTTCTCGCCCTCTGTTTCTGCTCCTCTGTTTCTCGCCCTCTGTTTCAGCCCCTCTGTTTCTCGCCCTCTGTTTCAGCCGCGCTGATTTAGCCCCTCTGTTTCAGCCCCTCTGAATCAGCCCCTCTGATTCAGCCCCTCTGTTTCAGCCCCTCTGTTTCAGCCCCTCTGTTTCTCGCCCTCTGTTTCAGCCCATCTGATTCTCGCCCTCTGTTTCAGCCCCTCTGTTTCAGCCCCTCTGTTTCAGCCCCTCTGATTCATCCCCTCTGTTTCAGCCCCTCTGATTCAGCCCCTCTGATTCAGCCCCTCTGATTCAGCCCCTCTGTTTCTCGCCCTCTGTTTCAGCCCCTCTGTTTCAGCCCCTCTGTTTCAGCGCCTCTGTTTCTCGCCCTCTGTTTCAGCCCCTCTGTTTCTTGCCCTCTGTTTCAGCCCCTCTGATTCAGCCCCGCTGTTTCAGCCCCTATGTTTCTCCCCCTCTGTTCCAGCCCCTCTGTTTCAGCCCCTCTGTTTCAGCCACTCTGTTTCAGCCCCTCTGTTTCAGCCCCTCTGTTTCAGCCCCTCTGTTTCTCGCCCTCTGTTTCAGCCCCTCTGTTTCTCGCCCTCTGTTTCAGCCCCTCTGTTTCAGACCGTCTGTTTCAGCCACTCTGTTTCTCGCCCTCTGTTTCAGCCCCTCTGTTTCTCACCCTCTGTTTCAGCCCCTCTGATTCAGCCCCTCTGTTTCTCGCCCTCTGTTTCAGCCCCTCTGTTTCTCGCCCTCTGTTTCAGCCCCTCTGTTTCAGCCCCTCTGTTTCTCGCCCTCTGTTTCAGCCCCTCTGTTTCTCGCCCTCTGTTCCAGCCCCTCTGTTTCAGCCCGTCTGTTTCAGCCACTCTGTTTCTCGCCCTCTGTTTCAGCCCCTCTGTTTCTCACCCACTGTTTCAGCCCCTCTGATTCAGCCCCTCTGTTTCTCGCCCTCTGTTTCAGCCCCTCTGTTTCAGCCCCTCTGTTTCAGCCCCTCTGTTTCTCGCCCTCTGTTTCTCGCCCGCTGTTTCAGCCCCTTTGTTTCTCGCCCTCTGTTTCAGCCCCACTGTTTCAGCCCCTCTGATTCAGCCCCTCTGATTCAGCCCCTCTGTTTCTCGCCCTCTGTTTCAGCCCCTCTGTTTCAGCCCCTCTGTTTCAGCCCCTCTGTTTCTCGCCCTCTGTTTCAGCCCCTCTGTTTCTCGCCCTCTGTTTCAGCCCCTCTGTTTCAGCCCCTCTGTTTCTCGCCCTCTGTTTCGGCCCCTCTGTTTCTCGCCCTCTGTTTCAGCCCCTCTGTTTCTCGCCCTCTGTTCCAGCCCCTCTGAATCAGCCCCTCTGATTCAGCCCCTCTGTTTCAGCCCCTCTGTTTCAGCCCCTCTGTTTCTCGCCCTCTGTTTCTGCCCATCTGATTCTCGCCCTCTGTTTCATTCCCTCTGATTCTCGCCCTCTGTTTCAGCGCCTCTGATTCAGCCCCTCTGTTTCAGCCCCTCTGATTCAGCCCCTCTGATTCAGCCCCTCTGATTCAGCCCCTCTGTTTCTCGCCCTCTGTTTCAGCCCCTCTGTTTCAGCCACTCCGTTTCTCACCCTCTGTTTCAGCCCCTCTGATTCAGCACCTCTGATTCAGCCCCTCTGATTCAGCCCCTCTGTTTCAGCGCCTCTGTTTCTCGCCCTCTCTTTCAGCCCCTCTGTTTCAGCCCCTCTGTTTCAGCTCCTCTGTTTCAGCCCCTCTGTTTCTCGCCCTCTGTTTCAGCCCCTCTGTTTCTCGCCCTCTGTTTCAGCCCCTCTGTTTCTCGCCCTCTGTTTCAGCCCCTCTGTTTCAGCCCCTCTGTTTCAGCCCCACTGTTTCAGCCCCTCTGTTTCTCGCCCTCTGTTTCAGCCCCTCTGTTTCTCCCCCTCTATTTCAGCCCCTCTGTTTCTCGCCCTCTGTTTCAGCCCCTCTGTTCCTCGCCCTCTGTTTCAGCCCCTCTGTTTCAGCCCCTCTGTTTCTCGCCCTCTGTTTCTGCCCCTCTGTTTCTCGCCCTCTGTTTCAGCCCCGCTGTTTTTTTCGCCCTCTGTTTCAGCCCCGCTGATTCAGCCCCTCTGTTTCAGCCCCTCTGAATCAGCCCCTCTGATTCAGCCCCTCTGTTTCAGCCCCTCTGTTTCAGCCCCTCTGTTTCAGCCCCTCTGTTTCTGCCCTCTGTTTCAGCCCCTCCGATTCTCGCCATCTGTTTCAGCGCCTGGGTTTCTCATCCTCTGTTTAAGCCCCTCTGATTCAGCCCAACTGTTTCAGCCCCTCTGATTCAGCCCCTCTGATTCAGCCCCTCTGTTTCTCGCCCTCTTTTTCAGCCCCTCTGTTTCAGCCCGTCTGTTTCAGCCCCTCTGTTTCTCACCCTCTGTTTCAGCCCCCTGATTCAGCCCCTCTGATTCAGCCCCTCTGATTCAGCCCCTCAGTCTCCCGCCCCTCTGTTTCAGCCCATCTGTTTCTCGCCCTCTGTTTCAGCCCCTCTGTTTCTCGCCCTCTGTTTCAGCCCCTCTGTTTCAGCCCCTCTGTTTCAGTCCCTCTGTTTCTCGCCCTCTGTTTCTCGCCCTCTGTTTCAGCCCCTCTGTTTCAGCCCCTCTGTTTCAGCCCCTCTGTTTCTCGCCCTCTGTTTCAGCCCCTCTGTTTCTCGCCCTCTGTTTCATCCCTTCTGTTTCTCGCCCTCTGTTTCAGCCCCTCTGTTTCAGCCCCTATATTTCAGACCCTCTGTTTCTCGTCCTCTGTTTCAGCCCCTCTGTTTCTCGCCCTCTGTTTCAGCCCCTCTGTTTCTCGCCCTCTGTTTCAGCCCCTCTGATTCAGCCCCTCTGTTTCAGCCCCTCTGATTCAGCCCCTCTGTTTCAGCCCCTGTGTTTCAGCCCCTCTGTTTCAGCCCCTCTGTTTCTCGCCCTCTGTTTCAGCCCCTCTGTTTCAGCCCCTCTGTTTCTCGCCCTCTGTTTCGGCCCCTCTGTTTCTCGCCCTCTGTTTCAGCCCCTCTGTTTCTCGCCCTCTGTTCCAGCCCCTCTGAATCAGCCCCTCTGATTCAGCCCCTCTGTTTCAGCCCCTCTGTTTCAGCCCCTCTGTTTCTCGCCCTCTGTTTCTGCCCATCTGATTCTCGCCCTCTGTTTCATTCCCTCTGATTCTCGCCCTCTGTTTCAGCGCCTCTGATTCAGCCCCTCTGTTTCAGCCCCTCTGATTCAGCCCCTCTGATTCAGCCCCTCTGATTCAGCCCCTCTGTTTCTCGCCCTCTGTTTCAGCCCCTCTGTTTCAGCCACTCCGTTTCTCACCCTCTGTTTCAGCCCCTCTGATTCAGCACCTCTGATTCAGCCCCTCTGATTCAGCCCCTCTGTTTCAGCGCCTCTGTTTCTCGCCCTCTCTTTCAGCCCCTCTGTTTCAGCCCCTCTGTTTCAGCTCCTCTGTTTCAGCCCCTCTGTTTCTCGCCCTCTGTTTCAGCCCCTCTGTTTCTCGCCCTCTGTTTCAGCCCCTCTGTTTCTCGCCCTCTGTTTCAGCCCCTCTGTTTCAGCCCCTCTGTTTCAGCCCCACTGTTTCAGCCCCTCTGTTTCTCGCCCTCTGTTTCAGCCCCTCTGTTTCTCCCCCTCTATTTCAGCCCCTCTGTTTCTCGCCCTCTGTTTCAGCCCCTCTGTTCCTCGCCCTCTGTTTCAGCCCCTCTGTTTCAGCCCCTCTGATTCTCGCCCTCTGTTTCTGCCCCTCTGTTTCTCGCCCTCTGTTTCAGCCCCGCTGTTTTTTTCGCCCTCTGTTTCAGCCCCGCTGATTCAGCCCCTCTGTTTCAGCCCCTCTGAATCAGCCCCTCTGATTCAGCCCCTCTGTTTCAGCCCCTCTGTTTCAGCCCCTCTGTTTCAGCCCCTCTGTTTCTCGCCCTCTGTTTCAGCCCCTCCGATTCTCGCCATCTGTTTCAGCGCCTGGGTTTCTCATCCTCTGTTTAAGCCCCTCTGATTCAGCCCAACTGTTTCAACCCCTCTGATTCAGCCCCTCTGATTCAGCCCCTCTGTTTCTCGCCCTCTTTTTCAGCCCCTCTGTTTCAGCCCGTCTGTTTCAGCCCCTCTGTTTCTCACCCTCTGTTTCAGCCCCCTGATTCAGCCCCTCTGATTCAGCCCCTCTGATTCAGCCCCTCTGTCTCCCGCCCCTCTGTTTCAGCCCATCTGTTTCTCACCCTCTGTTTCAGCCCCTCTGTTTCTCGCCCTCTGTTTCAGCCCCTCTGTTTCAGCCCCTCTGTTTCAGTCCCTCTGTTTCTCGCCCTCTGTTTCTCGCCCTCTGTTTCAGCCCCTCTGTTTCAGCCCCTCTGTTTCAGCCCCTCTGTTTCTCGCCCTCTGTTTCAGCCCCTCTGTTTCTCGCCCTCTGTTTCATCCCTTCTGTTTCTCGCCCTCTGTTTCAGCCCCTCTGTTTCAGCCCCTATATTTCAGACCCTCTGTTTCTCGTCCTCTGTTTCAGCCCCTCTGTTTCTCGCCCTCTGTTTCAGCCCCTCTGTTTCTCGCCATCTGTTTCAGCCCCTCTGATTCAGCCCCTCTGTTTCAGCCCCTCTGATTCAGCCCCTCTGTTTCAGCCCCTGTGTTTCAGCCCCTCTGTTTCAGCCCCTCTGTTTCTTGCCCTCTATTTCTCACCCTCTGTTTCTCGCCCTCTGTTTCATCCCCTCTATTTCTCCCCCTCTGTTTCAGCCCCTCTGTTTCAGCCCCTATATTTCAGACCCTCTGTTTCTCGTCCTCTGTTTCAGCCCCTCTGTTTCTCGCCCTCTGTTTCAGCCCCTCTGTTTCTAGCCCTCTGTTTCAGCCCCTCTGTTTCAGCCCCTCTGTTTCAGCCCCTCTGTTTCTCGCCCTCTGTTTCAGACCCCTCTGTTTCTCGCCCTCTGTTCAGCCCCTATGTTTCTCGCCCTCTGTTTCAGCCCCTCTGTTTCTCGCCCTCTGTTTCAGCCCCTCTGTTTCAGCCCCTCTCTTTCTCGCCCTCTGTTTCTGCTCCTCTGTTTCTCGCCCTCTGTTTCAGCCCCTCTGTTTCTCGCCCTCTGTTTCAGCCGCGCTGATTTAGCCCCTCTGTTTCAGCCCCTCTGAATCAGCCCCTCTGATTCAGCCCCTCTGTTTCAGCCCCTCTGTTTCAGCCCCTCTGTTTCTCGCCCTCTGTTTCAGCCCATCTGATTCTCGCCCTCTGTTTCAGCCCCTCTGTTTCAGCCCCTCTGTTTCAGCCCCTCTGATTCATCCCCTCTGTTTCAGACCCTCTGATTCAGCCCCTCTGATTCAGCCCCTCTGATTCAGCCCCTCTGTTTCTCGCCCTCTGTTTCAGCCCCTGTTTCAGCCCCTCTGTTTCAGCGCCTCTGTTTCTCGCCCTCTGTTTCAGCCCCTCTGTTTCTTGCCCTCTGTTTCAGCCCCTCTGATTCAGCCCCGCTGTTTCAGCCCCTATGTTTCTCCCCCTCTGTTCCAGCCCCTCTGTTTCAGCCCCTCTGTTTCAGCCACTCAGTTTCAGCCCCTCTGTTTCAGCCCCTCTGTTTCAGCCCCTCTGTTTCTCGCCCTCTGTTTCAGCCCCTCTGTTTCTCGCCCTCTGTTTCAGCCCCTCTGTTTCAGACCGTCTGTTTCAGCCACTCTGTTTCTCGCCCTCTGTTTCAGCCCCTCTGTTTCTCACCCTCTGTTTCAGCCCCTCTGATTCAGCCCCTCTGTTTCTCGCCCTCTGTTTCAGCCCCTCTGTTTCTCGCCCTCTGTTTCAGCCCCTCTGTTTCAGCCCCTCTGTTTCTCGCCCTCTGTTTCAGCCCCTCTGTTTCTCGCCCTCTGTTCCAGCCCCTCTGTTTCAGCCCGTCTGTTTCAGCCACTCTGTTTCTCGCCCTCTGTTTCAGCCCCTCTGTTTCTCACCCACTGTTTCAGCCCCTCTGATTCAGCCCCTCTGTTTCTCGCCCTCTGTTTCAGCCCCTCTGTTTCAGCCCCTCTGTTTCAGCCCCTCTGTTTCTCGCCCTCTGTTTCAGCCCCTCTGTTTCTCGCCCTCTGTTTCATCCCCTCTGTTTCTCGCCCTCTGTTTCAGCCCCTCTGTTTCAGCCCCTATATTTCAGACCCTCTGTTTCTCGTCCTCTGTTTCAGCCCCTCTGTTTCTCGCCCTCTGTTTCAGCCCCTCTGTTTCTCGCCCTCTGTTTCAGCCCCGCTGATTCAGCCCCTCTGTTTCAGCCCCTCTGAATCAGCCCCTCTGATTCAGCCCCTCTGTTTCAGCCCCTCTGTTTCAGCCCCTCTGTTTCTCGCCCTCTGTTTCAGCCCATCTGATTCTCGCCCTCTGTTTCATTCCCTCTGATTCTCGCCCTCTGTTTCAGCCCCTCTGATTCAGCCCCTCTGTTTCAGCCCCTCTGATTCAGCCCCTCTGATTCAGCCCCTCTGATTCAGCCCCTCTGTTTCTCGCCCTCTGTTTCAGCCCCTCTGTTTCAGCCCCTCCGTTTCTCACCCTCTGTTTCAGCCCCTCTGATTCAGCACCTCTGATTCAGCCACTCTGATTCAGCCCCTCTGTTTCAGCGTCTCTGTTTCTGGCCCTCTCTTTCAGCACCTCTGTTTCAGCCCCTCTGTTTCAGCTCCTCTGTTTCAGCCCCTCTGTTTCTCGCCCTCTGTTTCAGCCCCTCTGTTTCTCGCCCTCTGTTTCAGCCCATCTGTTTCTCGCCCTCTGTTTCAGCCCCTCTGTTTCAGCCCCTCTGTTTCTCCCCCTCTGTTTCAGCCCCTCTGTTTCTCGCCCTCTGTTTCAGCCCCTCTGTTTCAGCCCCTCTGTTTCTCCCCCTCTGTTTCAGCCCCTCTGTTCCTCGCCCTCTGTTTCAGCCCCTCTGTTTCAGCCCCTCTGTTTCTCGCCCTCTGTTTCTGCCCCTCTGTTTCTCGCCCTCTGTTTCAGCCCTGCTGTTTCTCGCCCTCTGTTTCAGCCCCGCTGATTCAGCCCCTCTGAATCAGCCCCTCTGATTCAGCCCCTCTGTTTCAGCCCCTCTGTTTCAGCCCCTCTGTTTCAGCCCCTCTGTTTCTCGCCCTCTGTTTCAGCCCCTCTGATTCTCGCCCTCTGTTTCAGCGCCTGGATTTCTCATCCTCTGTTTAAGCCCCTCTGATTCAGCCCAACTGTTTCAGCCCCTCTGATTCAGCCCCTCTGATTCAGCCCCTCTGTTTCTCGCCCTCTGATTCAGCCCCTCTGTTTCAGCCCGTCTGTTTCAGCCCCTCTGTTTCTCACCCTCTGTTTCAGCCCCCTGATTCAGCCCCTCTGATTCAGCCCCTCTGATTCAGCCCCTCTGTCTCCCGCCCCTCTGTTTCAGCCCCTCTGTTTCTCGCCCTCTGTTTCAGCCCCTCTGTTTCTCACCCTCTGTTTCAGCCCCTCTGTTTCAGCCGCTCTGTTTCAGTCCCTCTGTTTCTCGCCCTCTGTTTCTCGCCCTCTGTTTCAGCCCCTCTGTTTCAGCCCCTCTGTTTCAGCCCCTCTGTTTCTCGCCCTCTGTTTCAGCCCCTCTGTTTCTCGCCCTCTGTTTCATCCCCTCTGTTTCTCGCCCTCTGTTTCAGCCCCTCTGTTTCAGCCCCTATATTTCAGACCCTCTGTTTCTCGTCCTCTGTTTCAGCCCCTCTATTTCTCGCCCTCTGTTTCAGCCCCACTGTTTCTCGCCCTCTGTTTCAGCCCCTCTGATTCAGCCCATCTGTTTCAGCCCCTCTGATACAGCCCCTCTGTTTCAGACCCTGTGTTTCAGCCCCTCTGTTTCAGCCCCTCTGTTTCTTGCCCTCTATTTCTCACCCTCTGTTTCTCGCCCTCTGTTTCATCCCCTCTATTTCTCCCCCTCTGTTTCAGCCCCTCTGTTTCAGCCCCTATATTTCAGACCCTCTGTTTCTCGTCCTCTGTTTCAGCCCCTCTGTTTCTCGCCCTCTTTTTCAGCCCCTCTGTTTCTAGCCCTCTGTTTCAGCCCCTCTGTTTCAGCCCCTCTGTTTCAGCCCCTCTGTTTCTCGCCCTCTGTTTCAGACCCCTCTGTTTCTCGCCCTCTGTTCAGCCCCTATGTTTCTCTCCCTCTGTTTCAGCCCCTCTGTTTCTCGCCCTCTGTTTCAGCCCCTCTGCTTCAGCCCCTCTGTTTCTCGCCCTCTGTTTCTGCTCCTCTGTTTCTCGCCCTCTGTTTCAGCCCCTCTGTTTCTCGCCCTCTGTTTCAGCCCATCTGATTCTCGCCCTCTGTTTCAGCCCTTCTGATTCTCGCCCTCTGTTTCAGCCCCTCTGATTCAGCCCCTCTGTTTCAGCCCCTCTGATTCAGCCCCTCTGATTCAGCCCCTCTGATTCAGCCCCTCTGTTTCTCGCCCTCTGTTTCAGCCCCTCTGTTTCAGCCCCTCTGTTTCAGCGCCTCTGTTTCTCGCCCTCTGTTTCAGCCCCTCTGTTTCTCGCCCTCTGTTTCAGCCCCTCTGATTCAGCCCCTCTGTTTCAGCCCCTAACTTTCTCCCCCTCTGTTCCAGCCCCTCTGTTTCAGCCCCTCTGTTTCAGCGACTCTGTTTCAGCCCCTCTGTTTCAGCCCCTCTGTTTCAGCCCCTCTGTTTCTTTGCCCTCTGTTTCAGCCCCTCTATTTCTCGCCCTCTGTTTCAGCCCCTCTGTTTCAGCCCGTCTGTTTCAGCCACTCTGTTTCTCGCCCACTGTTTCAGCCCCTCTGTTTCTCACACTCTGTTTCAGCCCCTCTGATTCAGCCCCTCTGTTTCTCGCCCTCTGTTTCAGCCCCTCTGTTTCAGCCCAACTGATTCAGCCCCTCTGTTTCAGCCCCTCTGTTTCAGCCCCTCTGTTTCAGCCCCTCTGTTTCTCGCCCGCTGTTTCAGCCACTTTGTTTCTCGCCCTCTGTTTCAGCCCCACTGTTTCAGCCCCTCTGATTCAGCCCCTCTGATTCAGCCCCTCTGTTTCTCGCCCTCTGTTTCAGCCCCTCTGTTTCTCGCCCTCTGTTCCAGCCCCTCTGTTTCAGCACCTCTGTTTCAGCCACTCTGTTTCTCGCCCTCTGTTTCAGCCCCTCTGTTTCTCACCCTCTGTTTCAGCCCCTCTGATTCAGCCCCTCTGTTTCTCGCCCTCTGTTTCAGCCCCTCTGTTTCTCGCCCTCTGTTACAGCCCCTCTGTTTCAGCCCCTCTGTTTCAGCCCCTCTGTTTCTCGCCCTCTGTTTCAGCCCCTCTGTTTCTCGCCCTCTGTTTCAGGCCCCCTGTTTCTCGCCCTCTGTTTCAGCCACTCTGATTCAGCCCCTCTGTTTCAGCCCAACTGATTCAGCCCCTCTGTTTCAGCCCCTCTGTTTCAGCCCCTCTGTTTCAGCCACTCTGTTTCTCGCCCTCTGTTTCTCGCCCGCTGTTTCAGCCCCTTTGTTTCTCGCCCTCTGTTTCAGCCCCACTGTTTCAGCCCCTCTGATTCAGCCCCTCTGATTCAGCCCCTCTGATTCAGCCCCTCTGTTTCTCGCCCTCTGTTTCAGCCCCTCTGTTTCAGCCCCTCTGTTTCAGCCCCTCTGTTTCTCGCCCTCTGTTTCAGCCCCTCTGTTTCTCGCCCTCTGTTTCAGCCCCTCTGTTTCAGCCCCTCTGTTTCTCACCCTCTGTTTCGGCCCCTCTGTTTCTCGCCCTCTGTTTCAGCCCCTCTGTTTCTCGCCCTCTGTTTCAGCCCCGCTGATTCAGCCCCTCTGTTTCAGCCCCTCTGAATCAGCCCCTCTGATTCAGTCCCTCTGTTTCAGCCCCTCTGTTTCAGCCCCTCTGTTTCTCGCCCTCTGTTTCAGCCCATCTGATTCTCGCCCACTGTTTCATTCCCTCTGATTCTCGCCCTCTGTTTCAGCCCCTCTGATTCAGCCCCTCTGTTTCAGCCCCTCCGATTCAGCCCCTCTGATTCAGCCCCTCTGATTCAACCCATCTGTTTCTCGCCCTCTGTTTCAGCCCCTCTGTTTCAGCCCCTCTGTTTCTCGCCCTCTGTTTCTCGCCCTCTGTTTCAGCCCCTCTGTTTCAGCCCCTCTGTTTCAGCCCCTCTGTTTCTCGCCCTCTGTTTCAGCCCCTCTGTTTCTCGCCCTCTGTTTCATCCCTTCTGTTTCTCGCCCTCTGTTTCAGCCCCTCTGTTTCAGCCCCTATATTTCAGACCCTCTGTTTCTCGTCCTCTGTTTCAGCCCCTCTGTTTCTCGCCCTCTGTTTCAGCCCCTCTGTTTCTCGCCCTCTGTTTCAGCCCCTCTGATTCAGCCCCTCTGTTTCAGCCCCTCTGATTCAGCCCCTCTGTTTCAGCCCCTGTGTTTCAGCCCCTCTGTTTCAGCCCCTCTGTTTCTTGCCCTCTATTTCTCACCCTCTGTTTCTCGCCCTCTGTTTCATCCCCTCTATTTCTCCCCCTCTGTTTCAGCCCCTCTGTTTCAGCCCCTATATTTCAGACCCTCTGTTTCTCGTCCTCTGTTTCAGCCCCTCTGTTTCTCGCCCTCTGTTTCAGCCCCTCTGTTTCTAGCCCTCTGTTTCAGCCCCTCTGTTTCAGCCCCTCTGTTTCAGCCCCTCTGTTTCTCGCCCTCTGTTTCAGACCCCTCTGTTTCTCGCCCTCTGTTCAGCCCCTATGTTTCTCGCCCTCTGTTTCAGCCCCTCTGTTTCTCGCCCTCTGTTTCAGCCCCTCTGTTTCAGCCCCTCTCTTTCTCGCCCTCTGTTTCTGCTCCTCTGTTTCTCGCCCTCTGTTTCAGCCCCTCTGTTTCTCGCCCTCTGTTTCAGCCGCGCTGATTTAGCCCCTCTGTTTCAGCCCCTCTGAATCAGCCCCTCTGTTTCAGCCCCTCTGTTTCTCGCCCGCTGTTTCAGCCACTTTGTTTCTCGCCCTCTGTTTCAGCCCCACTGTTTCAGCCCCTCTGATTCAGCCCCTCTGATTCAGCCCCTCTGTTTCTCGCCCTCTGTTTCAGCCCCTCTGTTTCTCGCCCTCTGTTCCAGCCCCTCTGTTTCAGCACCTCTGTTTCAGCCACTCTGTTTCTCGCCCTCTGTTTCAGCCCCTCTGTTTCTCACCCTCTGTTTCAGCCCCTCTGATTCAGCCCCTCTGTTTCTCGCCCTCTGTTTCAGCCCCTCTGTTTCTCGCCCTCTGTTACAGCCCCTCTGTTTCAGCCCCTCTGTTTCAGCCCCTCTGTTTCTCGCCCTCTGTTTCAGCCCCTCTGTTTCTCGCCCTCTGTTTCAGGCCCCCTGTTTCTCGCCCTCTGTTTCAGCCACTCTGATTCAGCCCCTCTGTTTCAGCCCAACTGATTCAGCCCCTCTGTTTCAGCCCCTCTGTTTCAGCCCCTCTGTTTCAGCCACTCTGTTTCTCGCCCTCTGTTTCTCGCCCGCTGTTTCAGCCCCTTTGTTTCTCGCCCTCTGTTTCAGCCCCACTGTTTCAGCCCCTCTGATTCAGCCCCTCTGATTCAGCCCCTCTGATTCAGCCCCTCTGTTTCTCGCCCTCTGTTTCAGCCCCTCTGTTTCAGCCCCTCTGTTTCAGCCCCTCTGTTTCTCGCCCTCTGTTTCAGCCCCTCTGTTTCTCGCCCTCTGTTTCAGCCCCTCTGTTTCAGCCCCTCTGTTTCTCACCCTCTGTTTCGGCCCCTCTGTTTCTCACCCTCTGTTTCAGCCCCTCTGTTTCTCGCCCTCTGTTTCAGCCCCGCTGATTCAGCCCCTCTGTTTCAGCCCCTCTGAATCAGCCCCTCTGATTCAGTCCCTCTGTTTCAGCCCCTCTGTTTCAGCCCCTCTGTTTCTCGCCCTCTGTTTCAGCCCATCTGATTCTCGCCCACTGTTTCATTCCCTCTGATTCTCGCCCTCTGTTTCAGCCCCTCTGATTCAGCCCCTCTGTTTCAGCCCCTCCGATTCAGCCCCTCTGATTCAGCCCCTCTGATTCAACCCATCTGTTTCTCGCCCTCTGTTTCAGCCCCTCTGTTTCAGCCCCTCTGTTTCTCGCCCTCTGTTTCTCGCCCTCTGTTTCAGCCCCTCTGTTTCAGCCCCTCTGTTTCAGCCCCTCTGTTTCTCGCCCTCTGTTTCAGCCCCTCTGTTTCTCGCCCTCTGTTTCATCCCTTCTGTTTCTCGCCCTCTGTTTCAGCCCCTCTGTTTCAGCCCCTATATTTCAGACCCTCTGTTTCTCGTCCTCTGTTTCAGCCCCTCTGTTTCTCGCCCTCTGTTTCAGCCCCTCTGTTTCTCGCCCTCTGTTTCAGCCCCTCTGATTCAGCCCCTCTGTTTCAGCCCCTCTGATTCAGCCCCTCTGTTTCAGCCCCTGTGTTTCAGCCCCTCTGTTTCAGCCCCTCTGTTTCTTGCCCTCTATTTCTCACCCTCTGTTTCTCGCCCTCTGTTTCATCCCCTCTATTTCTCCCCCTCTGTTTCAGCCCCTCTGTTTCAGCCCCTATATTTCAGACCCTCTGTTTCTCGTCCTCTGTTTCAGCCCCTCTGTTTCTCGCCCTCTGTTTCAGCCCCTCTGTTTCTAGCCCTCTGTTTCAGCCCCTCTGTTTCAGCCCCTCTGTTTCAGCCCCTCTGTTTCTCGCCCTCTGTTTCAGACCCCTCTGTTTCTCGCCCTCTGTTCAGCCCCTATGTTTCTCGCCCTCTGTTTCAGCCCCTCTGTTTCTCGCCCTCTGTTTCAGCCCCTCTGTTTCAGCCCCTCTCTTTCTCGCCCTCTGTTTCTGCTCCTCTGTTTCTCGCCCTCTGTTTCAGCCCCTCTGTTTCTCGCCCTCTGTTTCAGCCGCGCTGATTTAGCCCCTCTGTTTCAGCCCCTCTGAATCAGCCCCTCTGATTCAGCCCCTCTGTTTCAGCCCCTCTGTTTCAGCCCCTCTGTTTCTCGCCCTCTGTTTCAGCCCATCTGATTCTCGCCCTCTGTTTCAGCCCCTCTGTTTCAGCCCCTCTGTTTCAGCCCCTCTGATTCATCCCCTCTGTTTCAGCCCCTCTGATTCAGCCCCTCTGATTCAGCCCCTCTGATTCAGCCCCTCTGTTTCTCGCCCTCTGTTTCAGCCCCTCTGTTTCAGCCCCTCTGTTTCAGCGCCTCTGTTTCTCGCCCTCTGTTTCAGCCCCTCTGTTTCTTGCCCTCTGTTTCAGCCCCTCTGATTCAGCCCCGCTGTTTCAGCCCCTATGTTTCTCCCCCTCTGTTCCAGCCCCTCTGTTTCAGCCCCTCTGTTTCAGCCACTCAGTTTCAGCCCCTCTGTTTCAGCCCCTCTGTTTCAGCCCCTCTGTTTCTCGCCCTCTGTTTCAGCCCCTCTGTTTCTCGCCCTCTGTTTCAGCCCCTCTGTTTCAGACCGTCTGTTTCAGCCACTCTGTTTCTCGCCCTCTGTTTCAGCCCCTCTGTTTCTCACCCTCTGTTTCAGCCCCTCTGATTCAGCCCCTCTGTTTCTCGCCCTCTGTTTCAGCCCCTCTGTTTCTCGCCCTCTGTTTCAGCCCCTCTGTTTCAGCCCCTCTGTTTCTCGCCCTCTGTTTCAGCCCCTCTGTTTCTCGCCCTCTGTTCCAGCCCCTCTGTTTCAGCCCGTCTGTTTCAGCCACTCTGTTTCTCGCCCTCTGTTTCAGCCCCTCTGTTTCTCACCCACTGTTTCAGCCCCTCTGATTCAGCCCCTCTGTTTCTCGCCCTCTGTTTCAGCCCCTCTGTTTCAGCCCCTCTGTTTCAGCCCCTCTGTTTCTCGCCCTCTGTTTCAGCCCCTCTGTTTCTCGCCCTCTGTTTCATCCCCTCTGTTTCTCGCCCTCTGTTTCAGCCCCTCTGTTTCAGCCCCTATATTTCAGACCCTCTGTTTCTCGTCCTCTGTTTCAGCCCCTCTGTTTCTCGCCCTCTGTTTCAGCCCCTCTGTTTCTCGCCCTCTGTTTCAGCCCCGCTGATTCAGCCCCTCTGTTTCAGCCCCTCTGAATCAGCCCCTCTGATTCAGCCCCTCTGTTTCAGCCCCTCTGTTTCAGCCCCTCTGTTTCTCGCCCTCTGTTTCAGCCCATCTGATTCTCGCCCTCTGTTTCATTCCCTCTGATTCTCGCCCTCTGTTTCAGCCCCTCTGATTCAGCCCCTCTGTTTCAGCCCCTCTGATTCAGCCCCTCTGATTCAGCCCCTCTGATTCAGCCCCTCTGTTTCTCGCCCTCTGTTTCAGCCCCTCTGTTTCAGCCCCTCCGTTTCTCACCCTCTGTTTCAGCCCCTCTGATTCAGCACCTCTGATTCAGCCACTCTGATTCAGCCCCTCTGTTTCAGCGTCTCTGTTTCTGGCCCTCTCTTTCAGCCCCTCTGTTTCAGCCCCTCTGTTTCAGCTCCTCTGTTTCAGCCCCTCTGTTTCTCGCCCTCTGTTTCAGCCCCTCTGTTTCTCGCCCTCTGTTTCAGCCCATCTGTTTCTCGCCCTCTGTTTCAGCCCCTCTGTTTCAGCCCCTCTGTTTCTCCCCCTCTGTTTCAGCCCCTCTGTTTCTCGCCCTCTGTTTCAGCCCCTCTGTTTCAGCCCCTCTGTTTCTCCCCCTCTGTTTCAGCCCCTCTGTTCCTCGCCCTCTGTTTCAGCCCCTCTGTTTCAGCCCCTCTGTTTCTCGCCCTCTGTTTCTGCCCCTCTGTTTCTCGCCCTCTGTTTCAGCCCCGCTGTTTCTCGCCCTCTGTTTCAGCCCCGCTGATTCAGCCCCTCTGAATCAGCCCCTCTGATTCAGCCCCTCTGTTTCAGCCCCTCTGTTTCAGCCCCTCTGTTTCAGCCCCTCTGTTTCTCGCCCTCTGTTTCAGCCCCTCTGATTCTCGCCCTCTGTTTCAGCGCCTGGATTTCTCATCCTCTGTTTAAGCCCCTCTGATTCAGCCCAACTGTTTCAGCCCCTCTGATTCAGCCCCTCTGATTCAGCCCCTCTGTTTCTCGCCCTCTGATTCAGCCCCTCTGTTTCAGCCCGTCTGTTTCAGCCCCTCTGTTTCTCACCCTCTGTTTCAGCCCCCTGATTCAGCCCCTCTGATTCAGCCCCTCTGATTCAGCCCCTCTGTCTCCCGCCCCTCTGTTTCAGCCCCTCTGTTTCTCGCCCTCTGTTTCAGCCCCTCTGTTTCTCGCCCTCTGTTTCAGCCCCTCTGTTTCAGCCGCTCTGTTTCAGTCCCTCTGTTTCTCGCCCTCTGTTTCTCGCCCTCTGTTTCAGCCCCTCTGTTTCAGCCCCTCTGTTTCAGCCCCTCTGTTTCTCGCCCTCTGTTTCAGCCCCTCTGTTTCTCGCCCTCTGTTTCATCCCCTCTGTTTCTCGCCCTCTGTTTCAGCCCCTCTGTTTCAGCCCCTATATTTCAGACCCTCTGTTTCTCGTCCTCTGTTTCAGCCCCTCTATTTCTCGCCCTCTGTTTCAGCCCCACTGTTTCTCGCCCTCTGTTTCAGCCACTCTGATTCAGCCCATCTGTTTCAGCCCCTCTGATACAGCCCCTCTGTTTCAGACCCTGTGTTTCAGCCCCTCTGTTTCAGCCACTCTGTTTCTTGCCCTCTATTTCTCACCCTCTGTTTCTCGCCCTCTGTTTCATCCCCTCTATTTCTCCCCCTCTGTTTCAGCCCCTCTGTTTCAGCCCCTATATTTCAGACCCTCTGTTTCTCGTCCTCAGTTTCAGCCCCTCTGTTTCTCGCCCTCTTTTTCAGCCCCTCTGTTTCTAGCCCTCTGTTTCAGCCCCTCTGTTTCAGCCCCTCTGTTTCAGCCCCTCTGTTTCAGCCCCTCTGTTTCTCGCCCTCTGTTTCAGACCCCTCTGTTTCTCGCCCTCTGTTCAGCCCCTATGTTTCTCGCCCTCTGTTTCAGCCCCTCTGTTTCTCGCCCTCTGTTTCAGCCCCTCTGTTTCAGCCCCTCTGTTTCTCGCCCTCTGTTTCTGCTCCTCTGTTTCTCGCCCTCTGTTTCAGCCCCTCTGTTTCTCGCCCTCTGTTTCAGCCCATCTGATTCTCGCCCTCTGTTTCAGCCCTTCTGATTCTCGCCCTCTGTTTCAGCCCCTCTGATTCAGCCCCTCTGATTCAGCCCCTCTGATTCAGCCCCTCTGTTTCTCGCCCTCTGTTTCAGCCCCTCTGTTTCAGCCCCTCTGTTTCAGCGCCTCTGTTTCTCGCCCTCTGTTTCAGCCCCTCTGTTTCTCGCCCTCTGTTTCAGCCCCTCTGATTCAGCCCCTCTGTTTCAGCCCCTAACTTTCTCCCCCTCTGTTCCAGCCCCTCTGTTTCAGCCCCTCTGTTTCAGCGACTCTGTTTCAGCCCCTCTGTTTCAGCCCCTCTGTTTCAGCCCCTCTGTTTCTCGCCCTCTGTTTCAGCCCCTCTGTTTCTCGCCCTCTGTTTCAGCCCCTCTGTTTCAGCCCGTCTGTTTCAGCCACTCTGTTTCTCGCCCACTGTTTCAGCCCCCCTGTTTCTCACACTCTGTTTCAGCCCCTCTGATTCAGCCCCTCTGTTTCTCGCCCTCTGTTTCAGCCCCTCTGTTTCAGCCCAACTGATTCAGCCCCTCTGTTTCAGCCCCTCTGTTTCAGCCCCTCTGTTTCAGCCCCTCTGTTTCTCGCCCGCTGTTTCAGCCACTTTGTTTCTCGCCCTCTGTTTCAGCCCCACTGTTTCAGCCCCTCTGATTCAGCCCCTCTGATTCAGCCCCTCTGTTTCTCGCCCTCTGTTTCAGCCCCTCTGTTTCAGCCCCTCTGTTTCAGCCCCTCTGTTTCTCGCCCTCTGTTTCAGCCCCTCTGTTTCTCGCCCTCTGTTTCAGCCCCTCTGTTTCAGCCCCTCTGTTTCTCGCCCTCTGTTTCGGCCCCTCTGTTTCTCGCCCTCTGTTTCAGCCCCTCTGTTTCTCGCCCTCTGTTTCAGCCCCGCTGATTCAGCCCCTCTGTTTCAGCCCCTCTGAATCAGCCCCTCTGATTCAGTCCCTCTGTTTCAGAAACTCTGTTTCAGCCCCTCTGTTTCTCGCCCTCTGTTTCAGCCCATCTGATTCTCGCCCACTGTTTCATTCCCTCTGATTCTCGCCCTCTGTTTCAGCCCCTCTGATTCAGCCCCTCTGTTTCAGCCCCTCCGATTCAGCCCCTCTGATTCAGCCCCTCTGATTCAACCCATCTGTTTCTCGCCCTCTGTTTCAGCCCCTCTGTTTCAGCCCCTCTGTTTCAGCCCCTCCGTTTCTCACCCTCTGTTTCAGCCCCTCTGATTCAGCACCTCTGATTCAGCCCCTCTGATTCAGCCCCTCTGTTTCAGCGCCTCTGTTTCACGCCCTCTCTTTCAGCCCCTCTGTTTCAGCCCCTCTGTTTCAGCTCCTCTGTTTCAGCCCCTCTGTTTCTCGCCCTCTGTTTCAGCCCCTCTGTTTCTCGCCCTCTGTTTCAGCCCATCTGTTTCTCGCCCTCTGTTTCAGCCCCTCTGTTTCAGCCCCTCTGTTTCAGCCCCACTGTTTCAGCCCCTCTGTTTCTCGCCCTCTGTTTCAGCCCCTCTGTTTCTCCCCCTCTGTTTCAGCCCCTCTGTTTCTCGCCCTCTGTTTCAGCCCCTCTGTTCCTCGCCCTCTGTTTCAGCCCCTCTGTTTCAGACCCTCTGTTTCTCGCCCTCTGTTTCTGCCCCTCTGTTTCTCGCCCTCTGTTTCAGCCCCGCTGTTTCTCGCCCTCTGTTTCAGCCCCGCTGATTCAGCTCCTCTGTTTCAGCCCCTCTGAATCAGCCCCTCTGATTCAGCCCCTCTGTTTCAGCCACTCTGTTTCAGCCCCTCTGTTTCAGCCCCTCTGTTTCTCGCCCTCTGTTTCAGCCCCTCTGATTCTCGCCCTCTGTTTCAGCGCCTGGATTTCTCATCCTCTGTTTAAGCCCCTCCGATTCAGCCCCTCTGATTCAGCCCCTCTGTTTCAGCCCCTATGTTTCTCCCCCTCTGTTCCAGCCCCTCTGTTTCAGCCCCTCTGTTTCAGCCACTCTGTTTCAGCCCCTCTGTTTCAGCCCCTCTGTTTCAGCCCCTCTGTTTCTCGCCCTCTGTTTCAGCCCCTCTGTTTCTCGCCCTCTGTTTCAGCCCCTCTGTTTCAGCCCGTCTGTTTCAGCCACTCT
Organism: Chiloscyllium punctatum; assembly: GCF_047496795.1. Classification (NCBI taxonomy): domain Eukaryota; kingdom Metazoa; phylum Chordata; class Chondrichthyes; order Orectolobiformes; family Hemiscylliidae; genus Chiloscyllium; species Chiloscyllium punctatum. The sequence goes on from NC_092758.1 coordinate 93,346,211, forward strand.
GTTTCTCGCCCTCTGTTTCAGCCCCTCTGTTTCTCACCCTCTGTTTCAGCCCCTCTGATTCAGCCCCTCTGTTTCTCGCCCTCTGTTTCAGCCCCTCTGTTTCTCGCCCTCTGTTTCAGCCCCTCTGTTTCAGCCCCTCTGTTTCAGCCCCTCTGTTTCTCGCCCTCTGTTTCAGCCCCTCTGTTTCTCGCCCTCTGTTCCAGCCCCTCTGTTTCAGCCCGTCTGTTTCAGCCACTCTGTTTCTCGCCCTCTGTTTCAGCCCCTCTGTTTCTCACCCTCTGTTTCAGCGCCTCTGATTCAGCCCCTCTGTTTCTCGCCCTCTGTTTCAGCCCCTCTGTTTCTCGCCCTCTGTTTCAGCCCCTCTGTTTCAGCCCCTCTGTTTCAGCCCCTCTGTTTCTCGCCCTCTGTTTCAGCCCCTCTGTTTCTCGCCCTCTGTTTCAGGCCCCCTGTTTCTCGCCCTCTGTTTCAGCCACTCTGATTCAGCCCCTCTGTTTCAGCCCAACTGATTCAGCCCCTCTGTTTCAGCCCCTCTGTTTCAGCCCCTCTGTTTCAGCCCCTCTGTTTCTCGCCCTCTGTTTCTCGCCCGCTGTTTCAGCCGCTTTGTTTCTCGCCCTCTGTTTCAGCCCCACTGTTTCAGCCCCTCTGATTCAGCCCCTCTGATTCAGCCCCTCTGTTTCTCGCCCTCTGTTTCAGCCCCTCTGTTTCAGCCCCTCTGTTTCAGCCCCTCTGTTTCTCGCCCTCTGTTTCAGCCCCTCTGTTTCTCGCCCTCTGTTTCAGCCCCTCTGTTTCAGCCCCTCTGTTTCTCGCCCTCTGTTTCGGCCCCTCTGTTTCTCGCCCTCTGTTTCAGCCCCTCTGTTTCTCGCCCTCTGTTTCAGCCCCGCTGATTCAGCCCCTCTGTTTCAGCCCCTCTGAATCAGCCCCTCTGATTCAGTCCCTCTGTTTCAGCCCCTCTGTTTCAGCCCCTCTGTTTCTCGCCCTCTGTTTCAGCCCATCTGATTCTCGCCCTCTGTTTCATTCCCTCTGATTCTCGCCCTCTGTTTCAGCCCCTCTGTTTCAGCCCCTCTGATTCAGCCCCTCTGTTTCAGCCCCTCCGATTCAGCCCCTCTGATTCAGCCCCTCTGATTCAGCCCATCTGTTTCTCGCCCTCTGTTTCAGCCCCTCTGTTTCAGACCCTCTGTTTCAGCCCCTCCGTTTCTCACCCTCTGTTTCAGCCCCTCTGATTCAGCACCTCTGATTCAGCCCCTCTGATTCAGCCCCTCTGTTTCAGCGCCTCTGTTTCACGCCCTCTCTTTCAGCCCCTCTGTTTCAGCCCCTCTGTTTCAGCTCCTCTGTTTCAGCCCCTCTGTTTCTCGCCCACTGTTTCAGCCCCTCTGTTTCTCGCCCTCTGTTTCAGCCCATCTGTTTCTCGCCCTCTGTTTCAGCCCCTCTGTTTCAGCCACTCTGTTTCAGCCCCACTGTTTCAGCCCCTCTGTTTCTCGCCCTCTGTTTCAGCCCCTCTGTTTCTCCCCCTCTGTTTCAGCCCCTCTGTTTCTCGCCCTCTGTTTCAGCCCCTCTGTTCCTCGCCCTCTGTTTCAGCCCCTCTGTTTCAGCCCCTCTGTTTCTCGCCCTCTGTTTCTGCCCCTCTGTTTCTCGCCCTCTGTTTCAGCCCCGCTGTTTCTCGCCCTCTGTTTCAGCCCCGCTGATTCAGCCCCTCTGTTTCAGCCCCTCTGAATCAGCCCCTCTGATTCAGCCCCTCTGTTTCAGCCCCTCTGTTTCAGCCCCTCTGTTTCAGCCCCTCTGTTTCTGCCCTCTGTTTCAGCCCCTCTGATTCTCACCCTCTGTTTCAGCGCCTGGGTTTCTCATCCTCTGTTTAAGCCCCTCTGATTCAGCCCAACTGTTTCAGCCCCTCTGATTCAGCCCCTCTGATTCAGCCCCTCTGTTTCTCGCCCTCTTTTTCAGCCCCTCTGTTTCAGCCCCTCTGTTTCAGCCACTCTGTTTCTCACCCTCTGTTTCAGCCCCCTGATTCAGCCCCTCTGATTCAGCCCCTCTGATTCAGCCCCTCTGTCTCTCGCCCCTCTGTTTCAGCCCCTCTGTTTCTCGCCCTCTGTTTGAGCCCCTCTGTTTCTCGCCTTCTGTTTCAGCCCCTCTGTTTCAGCCCCTCTGTTTCAGTCCCTCTGTTTCTCGCCCTCTGTTTCAGCCCCTCTGTTTCTCGCCCTCTGTTTCAGCCCCTCTGTTTCAGCCCCTCTGTTTCAGTCCCTCTGTTTCTCGCCCTCTGTTTCTCGCCCTCTGTTTCAGCCCCTCTTTTTCTCGCCCTCTGTTTCAGCCCCTCTGTCTCTCGCTCTCTGCTTCAGCCCCTCTGTTTCAGCCCCTCTGTTTCAGCCCCTCTGTTTCAGCCCCTCTGTTTCTCGCCCTCTGTTTCAGCCCCTCTGTTTCTCGCCCTCTGTTTCATCCCCTCTGTTTCAGCCCCTATATTTCAGACCCTCTGTTTCTCGTCCTCTGTTTCAGCCCCTCTGTTTCTCGCCCTCTGTTTCAGCCCATCTGTTTCTCGCCCTCTGTTTCAGCCCCTCTGATTCAGCCCCTCTGTTTCAGCCCCTCTGATTCAGCCCTTCTGTTTCAGCCCCTGTGTTTCAGCCCCTCTGTTTCAGCCCCTCTGTTTCTTGCCCTATATTTCTCACCCTCTGTTTCTCGCCCTCTGTTTCAGCCCCTCTGTTTTTCGCCCTCTGTTTCAGCCCCTCTGTTTCTCGACATCTGTTTCAGGCTCTCTGTTTCAGCCTGTCTGTTTCAGCCCCTCTGTTTCAGCCCCTCTCTTTCGCGCCCTCTGTTTCTCGCTCGCTGTTTTAGCCCCTTTGTTTCTCGCCCTCTGTTTCAGCCCCTCTGTTTCAGCCCCTCTGATTCAGCCCATCTGATTCAGCCCCTCTGTTTCTCGCCATCTGTTTCAGCCCCTCTGTTTCAGCCTCTCTGTTTCAGCTCCTCTGTTTCAGCCCCTCTGTTTCTCGCCCTCTGTTTCAGCCCCTCTGTTTCAGCCCCTCTGTTTCAGCCCCTCTGTTTCTCGCCCTCTGTTTCAGCCCCTCTGTTTCTCGCCCTCTGTTCCAGCCCCTCTGTTTCAGCCCGTCTGTTTCAGCCACTCTGTTTCTCGCCCTCTGTTTCAGCCCCTCTGTTTCTCACCCTCTGTTTCAGCGCCTCTGATTCAGCCCCTCTGTTTCTCGCCCTCTGTTTCAGCCCCTCTGTTTCTCGCCCTCTGTTTCAGCCCCTCTGTTTCAGCCCCTCTGTTTCAGCCCCTCTGTTTCTCGCCCTCTGTTTCAGCCCCTCTGTTTCTCGCCCTCTGTTTCAGGCCCCCTGTTTCTCGCCCTCTGTTTCAGCCACTCTGATTCAGCCCCTCTGTTTCAGCCCAACTGATTCAGCCCCTCTGTTTCAGCCCCTCTGTTTCAGCCCCTCTGTTTCAGCCCCTCTGTTTCTCGCCCTCTGTTTCTCGCCCGCTGTTTCAGCCGCTTTGTTTCTCGCCCTCTGTTTCAGCCCCACTGTTTCAGCCCCTCTGATTCAGCCCCTCTGATTCAGCCCCTCTGTTTCTCGCCCTCTGTTTCAGCCCCTCTGTTTCAGCCCCTCTGTTTCAGCCCCTCTGTTTCTCGCCCTCTGTTTCAGCCCCTCTGTTTCTCGCCCTCTGTTTCAGCCCCTCTGTTTCAGCCCCTCTGTTTCTCGCCCTCTGTTTCGGCCCCTCTGTTTCTCGCCCTCTGTTTCAGCCCCTCTGTTTCTCGCCCTCTGTTTCAGCCCCGCTGATTCAGCCCCTCTGTTTCAGCCCCTCTGAATCAGCCCCTCTGATTCAGTCCCTCTGTTTCAGCCCCTCTGTTTCAGCCCCTCTGTTTCTCGCCCTCTGTTTCAGCCCATCTGATTCTCGCCCTCTGTTTCATTCCCTCTGATTCTCGCCCTCTGTTTCAGCCCCTCTGTTTCAGCCCCTCTGATTCAGCCCCTCTGTTTCAGCCCCTCCGATTCAGCCCCTCTGATTCAGCCCCTCTGATTCAGCCCATCTGTTTCTCGCCCTCTGTTTCAGCCCCTCTGTTTCAGACCCTCTGTTTCAGCCCCTCCGTTTCTCACCCTCTGTTTCAGCCCCTCTGATTCAGCACCTCTGATTCAGCCCCTCTGATTCAGCCCCTCTGTTTCAGCGCCTCTGTTTCACGCCCTCTCTTTCAGCCCCTCTGTTTCAGCCCCTCTGTTTCAGCTCCTCTGTTTCAGCCCCTCTGTTTCTCGCCCACTGTTTCAGCCCCTCTGTTTCTCGCCCTCTGTTTCAGCCCATCTGTTTCTCGCCCTCTGTTTCAGCCCCTCTGTTTCAGCCACTCTGTTTCAGCCCCACTGTTTCAGCCCCTCTGTTTCTCGCCCTCTGTTTCAGCCCCTCTGTTTCTCCCCCTCTGTTTCAGCCCCTCTGTTTCTCGCCCTCTGTTTCAGCCCCTCTGTTCCTCGCCCTCTGTTTCAGCCCCTCTGTTTCAGCCCCTCTGTTTCTCGCCCTCTGTTTCTGCCCCTCTGTTTCTCGCCCTCTGTTTCAGCCCCGCTGTTTCTCGCCCTCTGTTTCAGCCCCGCTGATTCAGCCCCTCTGTTTCAGCCCCTCTGAATCAGCCCCTCTGATTCAGCCCCTCTGTTTCAGCCCCTCTGTTTCAGCCCCTCTGTTTCAGCCCCTCTGTTTCTGCCCTCTGTTTCAGCCCCTCTGATTCTCGCCCTCTGTTTCAGCGCCTGGGTTTCTCATCCTCTGTTTAAGCCCCTCTGATTCAGCCCAACTGTTTCAGCCCCTCTGATTCAGCCCCTCTGATTCAGCCCCTCTGTTTCTCGCCCTCTGATTCAGCCCCTCTGTTTCAGCCCCTCTGTTTCAGCCACTCTGTTTCTCACCCTCTGTTTCAGCCCCCTGATTCAGCCCCTCTGATTCAGCCCCTCTGATTCAGCCCCTCTGTCTCTCGCCCCTCTGTTTCAGCCCCTCTGTTTCTCGCCCTCTGTTTGAGCCCCTCTGTTTCTCGCCTTCTGTTTCAGCCCCTCTGTTTCAGCCCCTCTGTTTCAGTCCCTCTGTTTCTCGCCCTCTGTTTCAGCCCCTCTGTTTCTCGCCCTCTGTTTCAGCCCCTCTGTTTCAGCCCCTCTGTTTCAGTCCCTCTGTTTCTCGCCCTCTGTTTCTCGCCCTCTGTTTCAGCCCCTCTTTTTCTCGCCCTCTGTTTCAGCCCCTCTGTCTCTCGCTCTCTGCTTCAGCCCCTCTGTTTCAGCCCCTCTGTTTCAGCCCCTCTGTTTCAGCCCCTCTGTTTCTCGCCCTCTGTTTCAGCCCCTCTGTTTCTCGCCCTCTGTTTCATCCCCTCTGTTTCAGCCCCTATATTTCAGACCCTCTGTTTCTCGTCCTCTGTTTCAGCCCCTCTGTTTCTCGCCCTCTGTTTCAGCCCCTCTGTTTCTCGCCCTCTGTTTCAGCCCCTCTGATTCAGCCCCTCTGTTTCAGCCCCTCTGATTCAGCCCTTCTGTTTCAGCCCCTGTGTTTCAGCCCCTCTGTTTCAGCCCCTCTGTTTCTTGCCCTATATTTCTCACCCTCTGTTTCTCGCCCTCTGTTTCAGCCCCTCTGTTTTTCGCCCTCTGTTTCAGCCCCTCTGTTTCTCGACCTCTGTTTCAGGCTCTCTGTTTCAGCCTGTCTGTTTCAGCCCCTCTGTTTCAGCCCCTCTCTTTCGCGCCCTCTGTTTCTCGCTCGCTGTTTCAGCCCCTTTGTTTCTCGCCCTCTGTTTCAGCCCCTCTGTTTCAGCCCCTCTGATTCAGCCCATCTGATTCAGCCCCTCTGTTTCTCGCCATCTGTTTCAGCCCCTCTGTTTCAGCCTCTCTGTTTCAGCTCCTCTGTTTCAGCCCCTCTGTTTCTCGCCCTCTGTTTCAGCCCCTCTGTTTCAGCCCCTCTGTTTCAGCCCCTCTGTTTCTCGCCCTCTGTTTCAGCCCCTCTGTTTCTCGCCCTCTGTTCCAGCCCCTCTGTTTCAGCCCGTCTGTTTCAGCCACTCTGTTTCTCGCCCTCTGTTTCAGCCCCTCTGTTTCTCACCCTCTGTTTCAGCGCCTCTGATTCAGCCCCTCTGTTTCTCGCCCTCTGTTTCAGCCCCTCTGTTTCTCGCCCTCTGTTTCAGCCCCTCTGTTTCAGCCCCTCTGTTTCAGCCCCTCTGTTTCTCGCCCTCTGTTTCAGCCCCTCTGTTTCTCGCCCTCTGTTTCAGGCCCCCTGTTTCTCGCCCTCTGTTTCAGCCACTCTGATTCAGCCCCTCTGTTTCAGCCCAACTGATTCAGCCCCTCTGTTTCAGCCCCTCTGTTTCAGCCCCTCTGTTTCAGCCCCTCTGTTTCTCGCCCTCTGTTTCTCGCCCGCTGTTTCAGCCGCTTTGTTTCTCGCCCTCTGTTTCAGCCCCACTGTTTCAGCCCCTCTGATTCAGCCCCTCTGATTCAGCCCCTCTGTTTCTCGCCCTCTGTTTCAGCCCCTCTGTTTCAGCCCCTCTGTTTCAGCCCCTCTGTTTCTCGCCCTCTGTTTCAGCCCCTCTGTTTCTCGCCCTCTGTTTCAGCCCCTCTGTTTCAGCCCCTCTGTTTCTCGCCCTCTGTTTCGGCCCCTCTGTTTCTCGCCCTCTGTTTCAGCCCCTCTGTTTCTCGCCCTCTGTTTCAGCCCCGCTGATTCAGCCCCTCTGTTTCAGCCCCTCTGAATCAGCCCCTCTGATTCAGTCCCTCTGTTTCAGCCCCTCTGTTTCAGCCCCTCTGTTTCTCGCCCTCTGTTTCAGCCCATCTGATTCTCGCCCTCTGTTTCATTCCCTCTGATTCTCGCCCTCTGTTTCAGCCCCTCTGTTTCAGCCCCTCTGATTCAGCCCCTCTGTTTCAGCCCCTCCGATTCAGCCCCTCTGATTCAGCCCCTCTGATTCAGCCCATCTGTTTCTCGCCCTCTGTTTCAGCCCCTCTGTTTCAGACCCTCTGTTTCAGCCCCTCCGTTTCTCACCCTCTGTTTCAGCCCCTCTGATTCAGCACCTCTGATTCAGCCCCTCTGATTCAGCCCCTCTGTTTCAGCGCCTCTGTTTCACGCCCTCTCTTTCAGCCCCTCTGTTTCAGCCCCTCTGTTTCAGCTCCTCTGTTTCAGCCCCTCTGTTTCTCGCCCACTGTTTCAGCCCCTCTGTTTCTCGCCCTCTGTTTCAGCCCATCTGTTTCTCGCCCTCTGTTTCAGCCCCTCTGTTTCAGCCACTCTGTTTCAGCCCCACTGTTTCAGCCCCTCTGTTTCTCGCCCTCTGTTTCAGCCCCTCTGTTTCTCCCCCTCTGTTTCAGCCCCTCTGTTTCTCGCCCTCTGTTTCAGCCCCTCTGTTCCTCGCCCTCTGTTTCAGCCCCTCTGTTTCAGCCCCTCTGTTTCTCGCCCTCTGTTTCTGCCCCTCTGTTTCTCGCCCTCTGTTTCAGCCCCGCTGTTTCTCGCCCTCTGTTTCAGCCCCGCTGATTCAGCCCCTCTGTTTCAGCCCCTCTGAATCAGCCCCTCTGATTCAGCCCCTCTGTTTCAGCCCCTCTGTTTCAGCCCCTCTGTTTCAGCCCCTCTGTTTCTGCCCTCTGTTTCAGCCCCTCTGATTCTCGCCCTCTGTTTCAGCGCCTGGGTTTCTCATCCTCTGTTTAAGCCCCTCTGATTCAGCCCAACTGTTTCAGCCCCTCTGATTCAGCCCCTCTGATTCAGCCCCTCTGTTTCTCGCCCTCTTTTTCAGCCCCTCTGTTTCAGCCCCTCTGTTTCAGCCACTCTGTTTCTCACCCTCTGTTTCAGCCCCCTGATTCAGCCCCTCTGATTCAGCCCCTCTGATTCAGCCCCTCTGTCTCTCGCCCCTCTGTTTCAGCCCCTCTGTTTCTCGCCCTCTGTTTGAGCCCCTCTGTTTCTCGCCTTCTGTTTCAGCCCCTCTGTTTCAGCCCCTCTGTTTCAGTCCCTCTGTTTCTCGCCCTCTGTTTCAGCCCCTCTGTTTCTCGCCCTCTGTTTCAGCCCCTCTGTTTCAGCCCCTCTGTTTCAGTCCCTCTGTTTCTCGCCCTCTGTTTCTCGCCCTCTGTTTCAGCCCCTCTTTTTCTCGCCCTCTGTTTCAGCCCCTCTGTCTCTCGCTCTCTGCTTCAGCCCCTCTGTTTCAGCCCCTCTGTTTCAGCCCCTCTGTTTCAGCCCCTCTGTTTCTCGCCCTCTGTTTCAGCCCCTCTGTTTCTCGCCCTCTGTTTCATCCCCTCTGTTTCAGCCCCTATATTTCAGACCCTCTGTTTCTCGTCCTCTGTTTCAGCCCCTCTGTTTCTCGCCCTCTGTTTCAGCCCCTCTGTTTCTCGCCCTCTGTTTCAGCCCCTCTGATTCAGCCCCTCTGTTTCAGCCCCTCTGATTCAGCCCTTCTGTTTCAGCCCCTGTGTTTCAGCCCCTCTGTTTCAGCCCCTCTGTTTCTTGCCCTATATTTCTCACCCTCTGTTTCTCGCCCTCTGTTTCAGCCCCTCTGTTTTTCGCCCTCTGTTTCAGCCCCTGTGTTTCTCGACCTCTGTTTCAGGCTCTCTGTTTCAGCCTGTCTGTTTCAGCCCCTCTGTTTCAGCCCCTCTCTTTCGCGCCCTCTGTTTCTCGCTCGCTGTTTCAGCCCCTTTGTTTCTCGCCCTCTGTTTCAGCCCCTCTGTTTCAGCCCCTCTGATTCAGCCCATCTGATTCAGTCCCTCTGTTTCTCGCCATCTGTTTCAGCCCCTCTGTTTCAGCCTCTCTGTTTCAGCTCCTCTGTTTCAGCGCCTCTGTTTCTCGCCCTCTGATTCAGCCCCTCTGTTTCTCGCCCTCTGTTTCAGCCCCTCTGTTTCAGCCCCTCTGTTTCAGCCCCACTGTTTCTCGCCCTCTGTTTCAGCCCCTCTGTTTCTCGCCCTCTGTTTCAGCCCCTCTGTTTCAGCTCCTCTGTTTCAGCCCCTCTGTTTCTCGCCCTCTGTTTCAGCCCCTCTGTTTCAGTCCCTCTGTTTCAGCCCCTCTGTTTCAGCTCCTCTGTTTCTCGCCCTCTGTTTCAGACCCCTCTGTTTCTCGCCCTCTGTTCAGCCCCTATGTTTCTCGCCCTCTGTTTCAGCCCCTCTGTTTCTCGCCCTCTGTTTCTGCCCCTCTGTTTCTCGCCCTCTGTTTCAGCCCCTCTGTTTCTCGCCCTCTGTTTCAGCCCCGCTGATTCAGCCCCTCTGTTTCAGCCCCTCTGAATCAGCCCCTCTGATTCAGCCCCTCTGTTTCAGCCCCTCTGTTTCAGCCCCTCTGTTTCTCGCCCTCTGTTTCAGCCCATCTGATTCTCGCCCTCTGTTTCAGCCCTTCTGATTCTCGCCCTCTTTTTCAGCCCCTCTGATTCAGCCCCTCTGTTTCAGCCCCTCTGATTCAGCCCCTCTGATTCAGCCCCTCTGATTCAGCCCCTCTGTTTCTCGCCCTCTGTTTCAGCCCCTCTGTTTCTGCCCCTCTGTTTCAGCGCCTCTGTTTCTCGCCCTCTGTTTCTGTCCCTCTGGTTCTCGCCCTCTGTTTCAGCCCCTCTGATTCAGCCCCTCTGTTTCAGCTCCTATGTTTCTCCCCCTCTGTCCCAGCCCCTCTGTTTCAGCCCCTCTGTTTCAGCCACTCTGTTTCAGCCCCTCTGTTTCAGCCCCTCTGTTTCAGCCCCTCTGTTCCTCGCCCTCTGTTTCAGCCCCTCTGTTTCTCGCCCTCTGTTTCAGCCCCTCTGTTTCAGCCCGTCTGTTTCAGCCACTCTGTTTCTCGCCCTCTGTTTCAGCCCCTCTGTTTCTCACCCTCTGATTCAGCCCCTCTGTTTCAGCCCCTCTGATTCAGCCCCTCTGATTCAGCCCCTGTGATTCAGCCCCTCTGTTTCAGCCCCTCTGTTTCAGCCCCTCTGTTTCTGCCCCTCTGTTTCAGAGCCTCTGTTTCTCGCCCTCTGTTTCTGTCCCTCTGTTTCTCGCCCTCTGTTTCAGCCCCTCTGATTCAGCCGCTCTGATTCAGCCCCTCTGTTTCAGCCCCTCTGTTTCAGCCCCTCTGTTTCTCGCCCTCTGTTTCTGCCCCTCTGTTTCTCGCCCTCTGTTTCAGCCCTGCTGATTCAGCCCCTCTGTTTCAGCCCCTCTGAATCAGCCCCTCTGATTCAGCCCCTCTGTTTCAGCCCCTCTGTTTCAGCCCCTCTGTTTCAGCCGCTCTGTTTCTCGCCCTCTGTTTCAGCCCATCTGATTCTCGCGCTCTGTTTCAGCGCCTGGGTTTCTCGTCCTCTGTTTAAGCACCTCTGATTCAGCCCCTCTGTTTCAGCCCCTCTGATTCAGCCCCTCTGATTCAGCCCCTCTGTTTCTCGCTCTCTTTTTCAGCCCCTCTGTTTCAGCCCCTCTGTTTCAGCCCCTCTGTTTCTCACCCTCTGTTTCAGCCCCCTGATTCAGCCCCTCTGATTCAGCCCCTCTGATTCAGCCCCTCTGTCTCCCGCCCCTCTGTTTCAGCCCCTCTGTTTCTCGCCCTCTGTTTCAGCCCCTCTGTTTCTCGCCTTCTGTTTCAGCCCCTCTGTTTCAGCCCCTCTGTTTCAGTCCCTCTGTTTCTCGCCCTCTGTTTCAGCCCCTCTGTTTCTCGCCCTCTGTTTCAGCCCCTCTGTTTCAGCCCCTCTGTTTCAGTCCCTCTGTTTCTCGCCCTCTGTTTCTCGCCCTCTGTTTCAGCCCCTCTGTTTCTCGCCCTCTGTTTCTCGCCCTCTGCTTCAGCCCCTCTGTTTCAGCCACTCTGTTTCAGTCCCTCTGTTTCAGACCCTCTGTTTCTCGCCCTCTGTTTCAGCCCCTCTGTTTCTCGCCCTCTGTTTCATCCCCTCTGTTTCTCGCCCTCTGTTTCAGGCCCTCTGTTTCTGCCCCTATATTTCAGACCCTCTGTTTCTCGTCCTCTGTTTCAGCCCCTCTGTTTCTCGCCCTCTGTTTCAGCCCCTCTGTTTCTCGCCCTCTGTTTCAGCCCCTCTGATTCAGCCACACTGTTTCAGCCCCTCTGATTCAGCCCCTCTGTTTCAGCCCCTGTGTTTCAGCCCCTCTGTTTCAGCCCCTCTGTTTCTTGCCCTCTATATCTCACCCTCTGTTTCTCGCCCTCTGTTTCATTCCCTCTGTTTTTCGCCCTCTGTTTCAGCCCCTCTGTTTCTCGACCTCTGTTTCAGGCTCTCTGTTTCAGCCCCTCTGTTTCAGCCCCTCTGTTTCGCGCCCTCTGTTTCTCGCTCGCTGTTTCAGCCCCTTTGTTTCTCGCCCACTGTTTCAGCCCCTCTGTTTCTCGCCATCTGTTTCAGCCCCTCTGTTTCAGCCTCTCTGTTTCAGCACCTCTGTTTCAGCGCCTCTGTTTCTCGCCCTCTGATTCAGCCCCTCTGTTTCTCGCCCTCTGTTTCAGCACCTCTGTTTCAGCCCCTCTGTTTCAGCCCCGCTGTTTCTCGCCCTCTGTTTCAGCCCCTCTGTTTCTCGCCCTCTGTTTCAGCCCCTCTGTTTCAGCCCCTCTGTTTCAGCCCCTCTGTTTCTCGCCCTCTGTTTCAGACCCTCTGTTTCAGCCCCTCTGTTTCAGCCCCTCTGTTTCAGCCCCTCTGTTTCTCGCCCTCTGTTTCAGACCCCTCTGTTTCTCGCCCTCTGTTCAGCCCCTATGCTTCTCGCCCTCTGTTTCAGCCCCTCTGTTTCTCGCCCTCTGTTTCTGCCCCTCTGTTTCTCACCCTCTGTTTCAGCCCCTCTGTTTCTCGCCCTCTGTTTCAGCCCCGCTGATTCAGCCCCTCTGTTTCAGCCCCTCTGAATCAGCCCCTCTGATTCAGCCCCTCTGTTTCAGCCCCTCTGTTTCAGCCCCTCTGTTTCTCGCCCTCTGTTTCAGCCCATCTGATTCTCGCCCTCTGTTTCAGCCCTTCTGATTCTCGCCCTCTGTTTCAGCGCCTCTGATTCAGCCCCTCTGTTTCAGCCCCTCTGATTCAGCCCCTCTGATTCAGCCCCTCTGATTCAGCCCCTCTGTTTCTCGCCCTCTGTTTCAGCCCCTCTGTTTCTGCCCCTCTGTTTCAGCGCCTCTGTTTCTCGCCCTCTGTTTCTGTCCCTCTGTTTCTCGCCCTCTGTTTCAGCCCCTCTGATTCATCCCCTCTGTTTCATCTCCTATGTTTCTCCCCCTCTGTTCCAGCCCCTCTGTTTCAGCCCCTTTGTTTCAGCCACTCTGTTTCAGCCCCTCTGTTTCAGCCCCTCTGTTTCAGCCCCTCTGTTTCTCGCCCTCTGTTTCAGCCCCTCTGTTTCTCGCCCTCTGTTTCAGCCCCTCTGTTTCAGCCCTTCTGTTTCAGCCACTCTGTTTCTCGCCCTCTGTTTCAGCCCCTCTGTTTCTCACCCTCTGATTCAGCCCCTCTGTTTCAGCCCCTCTGATTCAGCCCCTCTGATTCAGCCCCTCTGATTCAGCCCCTCTGTTTCTCGCCCTCTGTTTCAGCCCCTCTGTTTCTGCCCCTGTGTTTAAGGCCCTCTGTTTCTCGCCCTCTGTTTCATCCCCTCTGTTTCTCGCCATCTGTTTCAGCCCCTCTGTTTCAGCCCCTATATTTCAGCCCCTCTGTTTCTCGTCCTCTGTTTCAGACCCTCTGTTTCTCGCCCTCTGTTTCAGACCCTCTGTTTCTCGCCCTCTGTTTCAGCCCCTCTGTTTTTCGCCCTCTGTTTCAGCCCCTCTGTTTCTCGACCTCTGTTTCAGGCTCTCTGTTTTAGCCCGTCTGTTTCAGCCCCTCTGTTTCAGCCCCTCTGTTTCGCGCCCTCTGTTTGTCGCCCGCTGTTTCAGCCCCTTTGTTTCTCGCCCTCTGTTTTAGCCCCTCTGTTTCAGCCCCTCTGATTCAGCCCCTCTGTTTCAGCCCCTCTGTTTCAGCCTCTCTGTTTCAGCTCCTCTGTTTCAGCCCCTCTGTTTCTCGCCCTCTGTTTCAGCCCCTCTGTTTCTCGCCCTCTGTTTCTCGCACTCTGTTTCAGCCCCTCTGTTTCAGCCGCTCTGTTTCTCACCCTCTGTTTCAGCCCCTCTGTTTCTCGCCCTCTGTTTCAGCCCCTCTGTTTCAGCCCCTCTGTTTCAGCCCCTCTGTTTCTCGCCCTCTGTTTCAGCCCCTCTGTTTCAGCCCCTCTGTTTCAGCCCCTTTGTTTCAGCCCCTCAGTTTCTCGCCCTCTGTTTCAGACCCCTCTGTTTCTCGCCCTCTGTTCAGCCCCTATGTTTCTCGCCCTCTGTTTCAGCACCTCTGTTTCTCGCCCTCTGTTTCAGCCCCTCTGTTTCTCACCCTCTGTTTCAGCCCCTCTGATTCAGCGCCTCTGTTTCTCGCCCTCTGTTTCAGCCCCTCTGTTTCTCGCCCTCTGTTTCAGCCCCTCTGTTTCAGCCCCTCTGTTTCAGCCCCTCTGTTTCTCGCCCTCTGTTTCAGCCCCTCTGTTTCAGCCCCTCTGTTTCAGCCCCTCTGTTTCTCGCCCTCTGATTCAGCCCCTCTGATTCAGCCCCTCTGTTTCAGCCCCTCTGATTCAGCCCCTCTGTTTCAGCCCCTCTGTTTCAGCCCCTCTGTTTCAGCCCCTCTGTTTCTCGCCCTCTGTTTCTCGCCCGCTGTTTCAGCCCCTTTGTTTCTCGCCCTCTGTTTCAGCCCCACTGTTTCAGCCCCTCTGATTCAACCCCTCTGATTCAGCCTCTCTGTTTCTCGCCCTCTGTTTCAGCCCCTCTGTTTCAGCCCCTCTGTTTCAGCCCCTCTCTTTCTCGCCGTCTGTTTCAGCCCCTCTGTTTCTCGCCCTCTGTTTCAGCCGTCTCTGTTTCTCGCCCTCTGTTTCTGCCCCTCTGTTTCTCGCCCTGTGTTTCAGCCCCGCTGCTTCTCGCCCTCTGTTTCAGCCCCGCTGATTCAGCCCCTCTGTTTCAGCCCCTCTGAATCAGCCCCTCTGATTCAGCCCCTCTGTTTCAGCCCCTCTGTTTCAGCCCCTCTGTTTCTCGCCTTCTGTTTCAGCCCCTCTGATTCTCGCCCGCTGTTTCAGCCCCTCTGTTTCTTGCCGTCTGTTTTAGCCCCTCTGATTCAGCCCCTCTGTTTCAGCCCCTCTGATTCAGCCCCTCTGATTCAGCCCCTCTGATTCGGCCCTTCGGTTTCTTGCCCTCTGTTTCAGCCCCTCTGTTTCAGCCCCTCTGTTTCTTACCCTCTGTTTCAGCCCCTCTGATTCAGTTCCTCTGATTCAGCCCCTCTGATTCAGCCGCTCTGTTTCCCGCCCCTCTGTTTCAGCCCCTCTGTTTCTCGCCCTCTGTTTCAGCCCCTCTGTTTCTCGCCCTCTGTTACAGCCCCTCTGTTTCAGGCCCTCTGTTTCAGCCCCTCTGTTTCAGCGCCTCTGTTCCAGCCCCTCTGTTTCAGCCCCTCTGTTTCAGCCACTCAGTTTCAGCCCCTCTCTTTCAAACCCTCTGTTTCAGCCCCTCTGTTTCTCGCCCTGTGTTTCAGCCCCTCTGTTTCAGCCCGTCTGTTTCACGCACTCTGTTTCTCGCCCTCTGTTTCAGCCCCTCTGTTTCTCACCCTCTGTTCCAGCCCCTCTGATTCAGCCCCTCTGTTTCTCGCCCTCTGTTTCAGCCCCTCTGTTTCTCGCACTCTGTTTCAGCCCCTCTGTTTCTCGCCCTCTGTTTCAGCCCCTCTGTTTCAGCCCCTCTGATTCAGCCTCTCTGTTTCTCGCCCTCTGTTTCAGCCCCTCTGTTTCTCGCCCTCTGTTTCAGCCCCTCTGTTTCTCGCCCTCTATTTCAGCCCCTCTGTTTCAGCCCGTCTGTTTCACCCACTCTGTTTCTCGCCCTCTGTTTCAGCCCCTCTGTTTCTCACCCTCTGTTTCAGCCCCTCTGATTCAACCCCTCTGTTTCAGCCCCTCTGATTCAGCCCCTCTGTTTCACCCCCTCTGTTTCAGCCCCTCTGTTTCGCCCCCCTGTTTCTCGCCCTCCCTTTCTCACCCTCTGTTTCAGCTCCTCTGTTTCAGCCGCTCTGTTTCTCGCCCTCTGTTTCAGCCTCTCTGTTTCTCGCCCTCTGTTTCAGCCCCTCTGTTTCTTGCCCTCTGTTTCAGCCCCTCTGTTTCAGCCCCTCTGTTTCAGCCCCTCTGTTTCTGCCCCTCTGTTTCTCGCCCTGTGTTTCAGCCCCTCTGTTTCAGCCCCTCTGTTTCAGCCCCACTGTTTCGCGGCCTCTGTTTCAGCCCCTCTGTTTCAGCCCCTCTGTTTCAGCCCCTCTGTTTCTCGCCCTCTGTTTCAGACCCCTCTGTTTCTCGCCCTCTGTTCAGCCCCTATGTTTCTCGCCCTCTGTTTCAGCCCCTCTGTTTCCCGCCCTCTGTTTCAGCCCCTCTGTTTCTCACCCTCTGTTTCTGCTCCTCTGTTTGTCGCCCTCTGTTTCAGCCCCTCTGTTTCTCGCCCTCTGTTTCAGCCCCGCTGATTCAGCCCCTCTGTTTCAGCCCCTCTGAATCAGCCCCTCTGATTCAGCCCCTCTGTTTCAGCCCCTCTGTTTCAGCCCCTGTGTTTCTCGCCCTCTGTTTCAGCACACCTGATTCTCGCTCTCTGTTTCAGCCCCTCTGATTCTCGCCCTCTGTTTCAGCCCCTCTGTTTCAGCCCCTCTGATTCAGCCCCTCTAATTCAGCCCCTCTGATTCAGCCCCTCTGTTTCTCGCCCTCTGTTTCAGCCCCTCTGTTTCAGCCCCTCGGTTTCAGCCCCTCTGTTTCTCACCCTCTGTTTCAGCCCCTCTGATTCAGCACCTCTGATTCAGCCCCTCTGATTCAGCCCCTCTGTTTCAGCGCCTCTGATTCACCCCCTCTGTTTCTCGCCCTCTCTTTCAGCCCCTCTGTTTCAGCCCCTCTGTTTCAGCCCCTCTGTTTCAGTCCCTCTGTTTCTCGCCCTCTGTTTCAGCCCCTCTGTTTCTCGCCCTCTGTTTCAGACCCTCTGTTTCAGCCCCTCTGTTTCAGTCCCTATGTTTCTCGCCTTCTGTTTCTCGCCCTCTTTCAGCCCCTCTGTTTCTCGCCCTCTGTTTCAGCCCCTCTGTTTCTCGCCCTCTGCTTCAGCCCCTCTGTTTCAGCCCCTCTGTTTCAGCCCCTCTGTTTCTCGCCCTCTGTTTCAGCCCCTCTGTTTCTCGCCCTCTGTTTCATCCCCTCTGTTTCTCGCCATCTGTTTCAGCGCCTCTGTTTCATGCCCTCTGTTTCAGCCCCTCTGTTTCAGCCCCTATATTTCAGCCCCTCTGTTTCTCGTCCTCTGTTTCAGACCCTCTGTTTCTCGCCCTCTGTTTCAGACCCTCTGTTTCTCGCCCTCTGTTTCAGCCCCTCTGATTCAGCCCCTCTGATTCAGCCCCTCTGATGTAGCCCCTCTGTTTCAGACCCTCTGATTCAACCCCTCTGTTTCAGCCCCTCTGTTTCAGTACCTCTGTTTCTCGCCCTCTGTTTCAGCCCCTCTGTTTTTCGCCCTCTGTTTCAGCCCCTCTGTTTCTCGACCTCTGTTTCAGGCTCTCTGTTTTAGCCCGTCTGTTTCAGCCCCTCTGTTTCAGCCCCTCTGTTTCGCGCCCTCTGTTTGTCGCCCGCTGTTTCAGCCCCTTTGTTTCTCGCCCTCTGTTTTAGCCCCTCTGTTTCAGCCTCTCTGTTTCAGCTCCTCTGTTTCAGCCCCTCTGTTTCTCGCCCTCTGTTTCAGCCCCTCTGTTTCTCGCCCTCTGTTTCTCGCACTCTGTTTCAGCCCCTCTGTTTCAGCCGCTCTGTTTCTCGCCCTCTGTTTCAGCCCCTCTGTTTCTCGCCCTCTGTTTCAGCCCCTCTGTTTCAGCCCCTCTGTTTCAGCCCCTCTGTTTCTCGCCCTCTGTTTCAGCCCCTCTGTTTCAGCCCCTCTGTTTCAGCCCCTTTGTTTCAGCCCCTCTGTTTCTCGCCCTCTGTTTCAGACCCCTCTGTTTCTCGCCCTCTGTTCAGCCCCTATGTTTCTCGCCCTCTGTTTCAGCAACTCTGTTTCTCGCCCTCTGTTTCAGCCCCTCTGTTTCAGCCCTTCTGTTTCTCGCCCTCTGTTTCTGCCCCTCTGTTTCTCGCCCTCTGTTTCAGCCACTCTATTTCTCGCCCTCTGTTTCAGCCCCGCTGATTCAGCCCCACTGTTTCATCCCCTCTGAATCAGCCCCTCTGATTCAGCCCCTCTGTTTCTCACCCTCTGTTTCAGCCCCTCTGATTCAGCGCCTCTGTTTCTCGCCCTCTGTTTCAGCCCCTCTGTTTCTCGCCCTCTGTTTCAGCCCCTCTGTTTCAGCCCCTCTGTTTCAGGCCCTCTGTTTCTCGCCCTCTGTTTCAGCCCCTCTGATTCAGCCCCTCTGTTTGAGCCCCTCTGATTCAGCCCCTCTGTTTCAGCCCCTCTGTTTCAGCCCCTCTGTTTCAGCCCCTCTGTTTCTCGCCCTCTATTTCTCACCCTCTGTTTCTCGCCCTCTGTTTCAGCCCCTCTGTTTTTCGCCCTCTGTTTCAGCCCCTCTGTTTCTGCCCCTCTGTTTCAGCCCCTCTGTTTCTCGCCCTCTGTTTCAGCCCCTCTGATTCAGCCCCTCTGATTCAACCCCTCTGATTCAGCCCCTCTGTTTCCCGCCCCTCTGTTTCAGCTTTTCTGTTTCTCGCCCTCTGTTTCAGTCCCTCTGTTTCTCGCCCTCTGTTTCAGCCCCACTGTTTCAGCCCCTCTGTTTCAGCCCCTCTGTTTCAGCGCCTCTGTTTCTCGCCCTCTGTTTCAGCCCCTCTGATTCAGCCCCTCTGTTTCAGACCCTCTGTTTCTCCGCCTCTGTTCCAGCCCCTCTGTTTCAGCCCCTCTGTTTCAGCCACTCTGTTTCAGCCACTCTGTTTCAGCCCCTCTGTTTCTCGCCCTCTGTTTCAGCCCCTCTGTTTCTCGCCCTCTGTTTCAGCCCCACTGTTTCAGCCCGTCTGTTTCAGCCACTCTGTTTCCCGCCCTCTGTTTCAGCCCCTCTGTTTCTCACCCTCTGTTTCAGGCCCTCTGTTTCTCGCCCTCTGTTTCAGCCCCTCTGATTCAGCCCCTCTGTTTGAGCCCCTCTGATTCAGCCCCTCTGTTTCAGCCCCTCTGTTTCAGCCCCTCTGTTTCAGCCCCTCTGTTTCTCGCCCTCTATTTCTCACCCTCTGTTTCTCGCCCTCTGTTTCAGCCCCTCTGTTTTTCGCCCTCTGTTTCAGCCCCTCTGTTTCTTGCCCTCTGTTTCAGGCTCTCTGTTTCAGCCCGTCTGTTTCAGCCCCTCTGTTTCAGCCCCTCTGTTTCTCGCCCTCTGTTTCAGCCCCTCTGATTCTCGCCCTCTGTTTCAGCCCCTCTGTTTCTCGCCCTCTGTTTCAGCCCCTCTGATTCAGCCCCTCTGTTTCAGCCCCTCTGATTCATCCCCTCTGATTCAGCCCCTCTGATTCAGCCTCTCTGTTTCTCGCCCTCTGTTTCAGCCCCTCTGTTTCTGCCCCTCTGTTTCAGCCCCTCTGTTTCTCGCCCTCTGTTTCAGCCCCTCTGATTCAGCCCCTCTGATTCAACCCCTCTGATTCAGCCCCTCTGTTTCCCGCCCCTCTGTTTCAGCTTTTCTGTTTCTCGCCCTCTGTTTCAGTCCCTCTGTTTCTCGCCCTCTGTTTCAGCCCCACTGTTTCAGCCCCTCTGTTTCAGCCCCTCTGTTTCAGCGCCTCTGTTTCTCGCCCTCTGTTTCAGCCCCTCTGATTCAGCCCCTCTGTTTCAGACCCTCTGTTTCTCCGCCTCTGTTCCAGCCCCTCTGTTTCAGCCCCTCTGTTTCAGCCACTCTGTTTCAGCCACTCTGTTTCAGCCCCTCTGTTTCTCGCCCTCTGTTTCAGCCCCTCTGTTTCTCGCCCTCTGTTTCAGCCCCACTGTTTCAGCCCGTCTGTTTCAGCCACTCTGTTTCCCGCCCTCTGTTTCAGCCCCTCTGTTTCTCACCCTCTGTTTCAGCCCCTCTGATTCAGCGCCTCTGTTTCTCGCCCTCTGTTTCAGCCCCTCTGTTTCTCGCCCTCTGTTTCAGCCCCTCTGTTTCAGCCCCTCTGTTTCAGCCCCTCTGTTTCTCGCCCTCTGATTCAGCCCCTCTGATTCAGCCCCTCTGTTTCAGCCCCTCTGATTCAGCCCCTCTGTTTCAGCCCCTCTGTTTCAGCCCCTCTGTTTCAGCCCCTCTGTTTCTCGCCCTCTGTTTCTCGCCCGCTGTTTCAGCCCCTTTGTTTCTCGCCCTCTGTTTCAGCCCCACTGTTTCAGCCCCTCTGATTCAACCCCTCTGATTCAGCCCCTCTGTTTCTCGCCCTCTGTTTCAGCCCCTCTGTTTCAGCCCCTCTGTTTCAGCCCCTCTCTTTCTCGCCCTCTGTTTCAGCCCCTCTGTTTCTCGCCCTCTGTTTCAGCCGTCTCTGTTTCTCGCCCTCTGATTCAGCCCCTCTGTTTCTCGCCCTGTGTTTCAGCCCCGCTGCTTCTCGCCCTCTGTTTCAGCCCCGCTGATTCAGCCCCTCTGTTTCAGCCCCTCTGAATCAGCCCCTCTGATTCAGCCCCTCTGTTTCAGCCCCTCTGTTTCAGCCCCTCTGTTTCTCTCCCTCTGTTTCAGCCCCTCTGATTCTCGCCCGCTGTTTCAGCCCCTCTGTTTCTTGCCGTCTGTTTTAGCCCCTCTGATTCAGCCCCTCTGTTTCAGCCCCTCTGATTCAGCCCCTCTGATTCAGCCCCTCTGATTCGGCCCTTCGGTTTCTTGCCCTCTGTTTCAGCCCCTCTGTTTCAGCCCCTCTGTTTCTCACCCTCTGTTTCAGCCCCTCTGATTCAGTTCCTCTGATTCAGCCCCTCTGATTCAGCCGCTCTGTTTCCCGCCCCTCTGTTTCAGCCCCTCTGTTTCTCGCCCTCTGTTTCAGCCCCTCTGTTTCTCGCCCTCTGTTACAGCCCCTCTGTTTCAG
This sequence comes from Chiloscyllium punctatum, assembly GCF_047496795.1. Lineage (NCBI taxonomy): Eukaryota > Metazoa > Chordata > Chondrichthyes > Orectolobiformes > Hemiscylliidae > Chiloscyllium > Chiloscyllium punctatum. The sequence goes on from NC_092758.1 coordinate 93,365,972, forward strand.
CCCCTCTGTTTCAGCCCCTCTGTTTCAGCGCCTCTGTTCCAGCCCCTCTGTTTCAGCCCCTCTGTTTCAGCCACTCTGTTTCAGCCCCTCTCTTTCAAACCCTCTGTTTCAGCCCCTCTGTTTCTCGCCCTTTGTTTCAGCCCCTCTGTTTCTCGCCCTGTGTTTCAGCCCCTCTGTTTCAGCCCGTCTGTTTCACGCACTCTGTTTCTCGCCCTCTGTTTCAGCCCCTCTGTTTCTCACCCTCTGTTCCAGCCCCTCTGATTCAGCCCCTCTGTTTCTCGCCCTCTGTTTCAGCCCCTCTGTTTCTCGCACTCTGTTTCAGCCCCTCTGTTTCTCGCCCTCTGTTTCAGCCCCTCTGTTTCAGCCCCTCTGATTCAGCCTCTCTGTTTCTCGCCCTCTGTTTCAGCCCCTCTGTTTCTCGCCCTCTGTTTCAGCCCCTCTGTTTCTCGCCCTCCATTTCAGCCCCTCTGTTTCAGCCCGTCTGTTTCACCCACTCTGTTTCTCGCCCTCTGTTTCAGCCCCTCTGTTTCTCACCCTCTGTTTCAGCCCCTCTGATTCAACCCCTCTGTTTCAGCCCCTCTGATTCAGCCCCTCTGTTTCACCCCCTCTGTTTCAGCCCCTCTGTTTCGCCCCCCTGTTTCTCGCCCTCCCTTTCTCACCCTCTGTTTCAGCTCCTCTGTTTCAGCCGCTCTGTTTCTCGCCCTCTGTTTCAGCCCCTCTGTTTCTCGCCCTCTGTTTCAGCCCCTCTGTTTCTTGCCCTCTGTTTCAGCCCCTCTGTTTCAGCCCCTCTGTTTCAGCCCCTCTGTTTCTGCCCCTCTGTTTCTCGCCCTGTGTTTCAGCCCCTCTGTTTCAGCCCCTCTGTTTCAGCCCCACTGTTTCGCGGCCTCTGTTTCAGCCCCTCTGTTTCAGCCCCTCTGTTTCAGCCCCTCTGTTTCTCGCCCTCTGTTTCAGACCCCTCTGTTTCTCGCCCTCTGTTCAGCCCCTATGTTTCTCGCCCTCTGTTTCAGCCCCTCTGTTTCCCGCCCTCTGTTTCAGCCCCTCTGTTTCTCACCCTCTGTTTCTGCTCCTCTGTTTGTCGCCCTCTGTTTCAGCCCCTCTGTTTCTCGCCCTCTGTTTCAGCCCCGCTGATTCAGCCCCTCTGTTTCAGCCCCTCTGAATCAGCCCCTCTGATTCAGCCCCTCTGTTTCAACCCCTCTGTTTCAGCCCCTCTGTTTCTCGCCCTCTGTTTCAGCCCATCTGATTCTCGCCCTCTGTTTCAGCCCTTCTGATTCTCGCCCTCTGTTTCAGCCCCTCTGATTCAGCCCCTCTGATTCAGCCCCTCTCATTCAGCCCCTCTGTTTCTCGCCCTCTGTTTCAGCCCCTCTGTTTCAGCCACTCTGTTTCAGCCCCTCTGTTACAGCCCCTCTGTTTCAGCCCCTCTTTTTCTCGCCCTCTGTTTCAGCCCATCTGTTTCTCGCCCTCTGTTTCAGCCCCTCTGTTTCTCGCACTCTGTTTCAACCCCTCTGTTTCTCACCCTCTGTTTCAGCCCCTCTGATTCAGCCCCTCTGTTTCTTGCCCTCTGTTTCAGCCCCTCTGTTTCTCGCCCTCTGTTTCAGCACCTCTGAATCACCCCCTCTGATTCAGCCCCTCTGTTTCAGCCCCTCTGTTTCAGCCCCTGTGTTTCTCGCCCTCTGTTTCAGCCCACCTGATTCTTGCTCTCTGTTTCAGCCTCTCTGATTCTCGCCCTCTGTTTCAGCCCCTCTGTTTCAGCCCCTCTGATTCAGCCCCTCTAATTCAGCCCCTCTGATTCAGCCCCTCTGTTTCTCGCCCTCTGTTTCAGCCCCTCTGTTTCAGCCCCTCGGTTTCAGCCCCTCTGTTTCTCACCCTCTGTTTCAGCCCCTCTGATTCAGCTCCTCTGATTCAGCCCCTCTGATTCAGCCCCTCTGTTTCAGCGCCTCTGATTCAGCCCCTCTGTTTCTCGCCCTCTCTTTCAGCCCCTCTGTTTCAGCCCCTCTGTTTCAGCCCCTCTGTTTCAGTCCCTCTGTTTCTCGCCCTCTGTTTCAGCCCCTCTGTTTCTCGCCCTCTGTTTCAGACCCTCTGTTTCAGCCCCTCTGTTTCAGTCCCTATGTTTCTCGCCTTCTGTTTCTCGCCCTCTGTTTCAGCCCCTCTGTTTCTCGCCCTCTGTTTCAGCCCCTCTGTTTCTCGCCCTCTGCTTCAGCCCCTCTGTTTCAGCCCCTCTGTTTCAGCCCCTCTGTTTCTCGCCCTCTGTTTCAGCCCCTCTGTTTCTCGCCCTCTGTTTCATCCCCTCTGTTTCTCGCCATCTGTTTCAGCGCCTCTGTTTCATGCCCTCTGTTTCAGCCCCTCTGTTTCAGCCCCTATATTTCAGCCCCTCTGTTTCTCGTCCTCTGTTTCAGACCCTCTGTTTCTCGCCCTCTGTTTCAGACCCTCTGTTTCTCGCCCTCTGTTTCAGCCCCTCTGATTCAGCCCCTCTGATTCAGCCCCTCTGATGTAGCCCCTCTGTTTCAGACCCTCTGATTCAGCCCCTCTGTTTCAGCCCCTCTGTTTCAGTACCTCTGTTTCTCGCCCTCTGTTTCAGCCCCTCTGTTTTTCGCCCTCTGTTTCAGCCCCTCTGTTTCTCGACCTCTGTTTCAGGCTCTCTGTTTTAGCCCGTCTGTTTCAGCCCCTCTGTTTCAGCCCCTCTGTTTCGCGCCCTCTGTTTGTCGCCCGCTGTTTCAGCCCCTTTGTTTCTCGCCCTCTGTTTTAGCCCCTCTGTTTCAGCCCCTCTGATTCAGCCCCTCTGTTTCAGCCCCTCTGTTTCAGCCTCTCTGTTTCAGCTCCTCTGTTTCAGCCCCTCTGTTTCTCGCCCTCTGTTTCAGCCCCTCTGTTTCTCGCCCTCTGTTTCTCGCACTCTGTTTCAGCCCCTCTGTTTCAGCCGCTCTGTTTCTCACCCTCTGTTTCAGCCCCTCTGTTTCTCGCCCTCTGTTTCAGCCCCTCTGTTTCAACCCCTCTGTTTCAGCCCCTCTGTTTCTCGCCCTCTGTTTCAGCCCCTCTGTTTCAGCCCCTCTGTTTCAGCCACTCTGTTTCAGCCCCTCTGTTTCTCGCCCTCTGTTTCAGACCCCTCTGTTTCTCGCCCTCTGTTCAGCCCCTATGTTTCTCGCCCTCTGTTTCAGCACCTCTGTTTCTCGCCCTCTGTTTCAGCCCCTCTGTTTCTCACCCTCTGTTTCAGCCCCTCTGATTCAGCGCCTCTGTTTCTCGCCCTCTGTTTCAGCCCCTCTGTTTCTCGCCCTCTGTTTCAGCCCCTCTGTTTCAGCCCCTCTGTTTCTCGCCCTCTGATTCAGCCCCTCTGATTCAGCCCCTCTGTTTCAGCCCCTCTGATTCAGCCCCTCTGTTTCAGCCCCTCTGTTTCAGCCCCTCTGTTTCAGCCCCTCTGTTTCTCGCCCTCTGTTTCTCGCCCGCTGTTTCAGCCCCTTTGTTTCTCGCCCTCTGTTTCAGCCCCACTGTTTCAGCCCCTCTGATTCAACCCCTCTGATTCAGCCTCTCTGTTTCTCGCCCTCTGTTTCAGCCCCTCTGTTTCAGCCCCTCTGTTTCAGCCCCTCTCTTTCTCGCCGTCTGTTTCAGCCCCTCTGTTTCTCGCCCTCTGTTTCAGCCGTCTCTGTTTCTCGCCCTCTGTTTCTGCCCCTCTGTTTCTCGCCCTGTGTTTCAGCCCCGCTGCTTCTCGCCCTCTGTTTCAGCCCCGCTGATTCAGCCCCTCTGTTTCAGCCCCTCTGAATCAGCCCCTCTGATTCAGCCCCTCTGTTTCAGCCCCTCTGTTTCAGCCCCTCTGTTTCTCGCCTTCTGTTTCAGCCCCTCTGATTCTCGCCCGCTGTTTCAGCCCCTCTGTTTCTTGCCGTCTGTTTTAGCCCCTCTGATTCAGCCCCACTGTTTCAGCCCCTCTGATTCAGCCCCTCTGATTCAGCCCCGCTGATTCGGCCCTTCGGTTTCTTGCCCTCTGTTTCAGCCCCTCTGTTTCAGCCCCTCTGTTTCTCACCCTCTGTTTCAGCCCCTCTGATTCAGTTCCTCTGATTCAGCCCCTCTGATTCAGCCGCTCTGTTTCCCGCCCCTCTGTTTCAGCCCCTCTGTTTCTCGCCCTCTGTTTCAGCCCCTCTGTTTCTCGCCCTCTGTTACAGCCCCTCTGTTTCAGGCCCTCTGTTTCAGCCCCTCTGTTTCAGCGCCTCTGTTCCAGCCCCTCTGTTTCAGCCCCTCTGTTTCAGCCACTCTGTTTCAGCCCCTCTCTTTCAAACCCTCTGTTTCAGCCCCTCTGTTTCTCGCCCTGTGTTTCAGCCCCTCTGTTTCAGCCCGTCTGTTTCACGCACTCTGTTTCTCGCCCTCTGTTTCAGCCCCTCTGTTTCTCACCCTCTGTTCCAGCCCCTCTGATTCAGCCCCTCTGTTTCTCGCCCTCTGTTTCAGCCCCTCTGTTTCTCGCACTCTGTTTCAGCCCCTCTGTTTCTCGCCCTCTGTTTCAGCCCCTCTGTTTCAGCCCCTCTGATTCAGCCTCTCTGTTTCTCGCCCTCTGTTTCAGCCCCTCTGTTTCTCGCCCTCTGTTTCAGCCCCTCTGTTTCTCGCCCTCTATTTCAGCCCCTCTGTTTCAGCCCGTCTGTTTCACCCACTCTGTTTCTCGCCCTCTGTTTCAGCCCCTCTGTTTCTCACCCTCTGTTTCAGCCCCTCTGATTCAACCCCTCTGTTTCAGCCCCTCTGATTCAGCCCCTCTGTTTCGCCCCCCTGTTTCTCGCCCTCCCTTTCTCACCCTCTGTTTCAGCTCCTCTGTTTCAGCCGCTCTGTTTCTCGCCCTCTGTTTCAGCCCCTCTGTTTCTCGCCCTCTGTTTCAGCCCCTCTGTTTCTTGCCCTCTGTTTCAGCCCCTCTGTTTCAGCCCCTCTGTTTCAGCCCCTCTGTTTCTGCCCCTCTGTTTCTCGCCCTGTGTTTCAGCCCCTCTGTTTCAGCCCCTCTGTTTCAGCCCCACTGTTTCGCGGCCTCTGTTTCAGCCCCTCTGTTTCAGCCCCTCTGTTTCAGCCCCTCTGTTTCTCGCCCTCTGTTTCAGACCCCTCTGTTTCTCGCCCTCTGTTCAGCCCCTATGTTTCTCGCCCTCTGTTTCAGCCCCTCTGTTTCCCGCCCTCTGTTTCAGCCCCTCTGTTTCTCACCCTCTGTTTCTGCTCCTCTGTTTGTCGCCCTCTGTTTCAGCCCCTCTGTTTCTCGCCCTCTGTTTCAGCCCCGCTGATTCAGCCCCTCTGTTTCAGCCCCTCTGAATCAGCCCCTCTGATTCAGCCCCTCTGTTTCAGCCCCTCTGTTTCAGCCCCTGTGTTTCTCGCCCTCTGTTTCAGCCCACCTGATTCTCGCTCTCTGTTTCAGCCCCTCTGATTCTCGCCCTCTGTTTCAGCCCCTCTGTTTCAGCCCCTCTGATTCAGCCCCTCTAATTCAGCCCCTCTGATTCAGCCCCTCTGTTTCTCGCCCTCTGTTTCAGCCCCTCTGTTTCAGCCCCTCGGTTTCAGCCCCTCTGTTTCTCACCCTCTGTTTCAGCCCCTCTGATTCAGCACCTCTGATTCAGCCCCTCTGATTCAGCCCCTCTGTTTCAGCGCCTCTGATTCAGCCCCTCTGTTTCTCGCCCTCTCTTTCAGCCCCTCTGTTTCTCACCCTCTGTTTCAGCCCCTCTGTTTCAGTCCCTCTGTTTCTCGCCCTCTGTTTCAGCCCCTCTGTTTCTCGCCCTCTGTTTCAGACCCTCTGTTTCAGCCCCTCTGTTTCAGTCCCTATGTTTCTCGCCTTCTGTTTCTCGCCCTCTGTTTCAGCCCCTCTGTTTCTCGCCCTCTGTTTCAGCCCCTCTGTTTCTCGCCCTCTGCTTCAGCCCCTCTGTTTCAGCCCCTCTGTTTCAGCCCCTCTGTTTCTCGCCCTCTGTTTCAGCCCCTCTGTTTCTCGCCCTCTGTTTCATCCCCTCTGTTTCTCGCCATCTGTTTCAGCGCCTCTGTTTCATGCCCTCTGTTTCAGCCCCTCTGTTTCAGCCCCTATATTTCAGCCCCTCTGTTTCTCGTCCTCTGTTTCAGACCCTCTGTTTCTCGCCCTCTGTTTCAGACCCTCTGTTTCTCGCCCTCTGTTTCAGCCCCTCTGATTCAGCCCCTCTGATTCAGCCCCTCTGATGTAGCCCCTCTGTTTCAGACCCTCTGATTCAGCCCCTCTGTTTCAGCCCCTCTGTTTCAGTACCTCTGTTTCTCGCCCTCTGTTTCAGCCCCTCTGTTTTTCGCCCTCTGTTTCAGCCCCTCTGTTTCTCGACCTCTGTTTCAGGCTCTCTGTTTTAGCCCGTCTGTTTCAGCCCCTCTGTTTCAGCCCCTCTGTTTCGCGCCCTCTGTTTGTCGCCCGCTGTTTCAGCCCCTTTGTTTCTCGCCCTCTGTTTTAGCCCCTCTGTTTCAGCCCCTCTGATTCAGCCCCTCTGTTTCAGCCCCTCTGTTTCAGCCTCTCTGTTTCAGCTCCTCTGTTTCAGCCCCTCTGTTTCTCGCCCTCTGTTTCAGCCCCTCTGTTTCTCGCCCTCTGTTTCTCGCACTCTGTTTCAGACCCTCTGTTTCAGCCGCTCTGTTTCTCGCCCTCTGTTTCAGCCCCTCTGTTTCTCGCCCTCTGTTTCAGCCCCTCTGTTTCAGCCCCTCTGTTTCAGCCCCTCTGTTTCTCGCCCTCTGTTTCAGCCCCTCTGTTTCAGCCCCTCTGTTTCAGCCCCTTTGTTTCAGCCCCTCTGTTTCTCGCCCTCTGTTTCAGACCCCTCTGTTTCTCGCCCTCTGTTCAGCCCCTATGTTTCTCGCCCTCTGTTTCAGCAACTCTGTTTCTCGCCCTCTGTTTCAGCCCCTCTGTTTCAGCCCTTCTGTTTCTCGCCCTCTGTTTCTGCCCCTCTGTTTCTCGCCCTCTGTTTCAGCCACTCTATTTCTCGCCCTCTGTTTCAGCCCCGCTGATTCAGCCCCTCTGTTTCATCCCCTCTGAATCAGCCCCTCTGATTCAGCACCTCTGTTTCAGCCCCTCTGTTTCAGCCCCTCTGTTTCTCGCCCTCTGTTTCAGCCCATCTGATTCTCGCCCTCTGTTTCAGCCCTTCTGATTCTCGCCCTCTGTTTCAGCCCCTCTGATTCAGCCCCTCTGTTTCAGCCCCTCTGTTTCAGCCCCTCTGTTTCTCGCCCTCTGTTTCAGACCCTCTGTTTCTCGCCCTCTGTTTCAGCCCCTCTGTTTCAGCCCGTGTGTTTCAGCCACTCTGTTTCTCGCCCACCGTTTAAGCCCCTCTGTTTCTCACCCTCTGTTTCATCCCCTCTGATTCAGACCCTCTGTTTCTCGCCCTCTGTTTCAGCCCCTCTGTTTCTCGCCGTCTGTTTCAGCCCCTCTGTTTCATCCCCTCTGTTTCAGCCCCTCTGTTTCTCGCCCTCTGTTTCAGGCCCTCTGTTTCTCGCCCTCTGTTTCAGCCCCTCTGATTCAGCCCCTCTGTTTGAGCCCCTCTGATTCAGCCCCTCTGTTTCAGCCCCTCTGTTTCAGCCCCTCTGTTTCAGCCCCTCTGTTTCTCGCCCTCTATTTCTCACCCTCTGTTTCTCGCCCTCTGTTTCAGCCCCTCTGTTTTTCGCCCTCTGTTTCAGCCCCTCTGTTTCTTGCCCTCTGTTTCAGGCTCTCTGTTTCAGCCCGTCTGTTACAGCCCCTCTGTTTCAGCCCCTCTGTTTCTCGCCCTCTGTTTCAGCCCCTCTGATTCTCGCCCTCTGTTTCAGCCCCTCTGTTTCTCGCCCTCTGTTTCAGCCCCTCTGATTCAGCCCCTCTGTTTCAGCCCCTCTGATTCATCCCCTCTGATTCAGCCCCTCTGATTCAGCCTCTCTGTTTCTCGCCCTCTGTTTCAGCCCCTCTGTTTCTGCCCCTCTGTTTCAGCCCCTCTGTTTCTCGCCCTCTGTTTCAGCCCCTCTGATTCAGCCCCTCTGATTCAACCCCTCTGATTCAGCCCCTCTGTTTCCCGCCCCTCTGTTTCAGCTTTTCTGTTTCTCGCCCTCTGTTTCAGTCCCTCTGTTTCTCGCCCTCTGTTTCAGCCCCACTGTTTCAGCCCCTCTGTTTCAGCCCCTCTGTTTCTGCGCCTCTGTTTCTCGCCCTCTGTTTCAGCCCCTCTGATTCAGCCCCTCTGTTTCAGACCCTCTGTTTCTCCGCCTCTGTTCCAGCCCCTCTGTTTCAGCCCCTCTGTTTCAGCCACTCTGTTTCAGCCACTCTGTTTCAGCCCCTCTGTTTCTCGCCCTCTGTTTCAGCCCCTCTGTTTCTCGCCCTCTGTTTCAGCCCCACTGTTTCAGCCCGTCTGTTTCAGCCACTCTGTTTCCCGCCCTCTGTTTCAGCCCCTCTGTTTCTCACCCTCTGTTTCAGCCCCTCTGATTCAGCGCCTCTGTTTCTCGCCCTCTGTTTCAGCCCCTCTGTTTCTCGCCCTCTGTTTCAGCCCCTCTGTTTCAGTCCCTCTGTTTCAGCCCCTCTGTTTCTCGCCCTCTGATTCAGCCCCTCTGATTCAGCCCCTCTGTTTCAGCCCCTCTGATTCAGCCCCTCTGTTTTAGCCCCTCTGTTTCAGCCCCTCTGTTTCAGCCCCTCTGTTTCTCGCCCTCTGTTTCTCGCCCGCTGTTTCAGCCCCTTTGTTTCTCGCCCTCTGTTTCAGCCCCACTGTTTCAGCCCCTCTGATTCAGCCCCTCCGTTTCTCGCCCTCTGTTTCAGCCCCTCTGTTTCAGCCCCTCTCTTTCTCGCCCTCTGTTTCAGCCCCTCTCTTTCTCGCCCTCTGTTTCAGCCCCTCTCTTTCTCGCCCTCTGATTCAGCCCCTCTGTTTCTCGCCCTGTGTTTCAGCCCCGCTGCTTCTCGCCCTCTGTTTCAGCCCCGCTGATTCAGCCCCTCTGTTTCAGCCCCTCTGAATCAGCCCCTCTGATTCAGCCCCTCTGTTTCAGCCCCTCTGTTTCAGCCCCTCTGTTTCTCGCCCTCTGTTTCAGCCCCTCTGATTCTCGCCCGCTGTTTCAGCCCCTCTGTTTCTTGCCGTCTGTTTTAGCCCCTCTGATTCAGCCCCTCTGTTTCAGCCCCTCTGATTCAGCCCCTCTGATTCAGCCCCTCTGATTCGGCCCTTCGGTTTCTTGCCCTCTGTTTCAGCCCCTCTGTTTCAGCCCCTCTGTTTCTCACCCTCTGTTTCAGCCCCTCTGATTCAGTTCCTCTGATTCAGCCCCTCTGATTCAGCCGCTCTGTTTCCCGCCCCTCTGTTTCAGCCCCTCTGTTTCTCGCCCTCTGTTTCAGCCCCTCTGTTTCTCGCCCTCTGTTACAGCCCCTCTGTTTCAGCCCCTCTGTTTCAGCCCCTCTGTTTCAGCGCCTCTGTTCCAGCCCCTCTGTTTCAGCCCCTCTGTTTCAGCCACTCTGTTTCAGCCCCTCTCTTTCAAACCCTCTGTTTCAGCCCCTCTGTTTCTCGCCCTCTGTTTCAGCCCCTCTGTTTCTCGCCCTGTGTTTCAGCCCCTCTGTTTCAGCCCGTCTGTTTCACGCACTCTGTTTCTCGCCCTCTGTTTCAGCCCCTCTGTTTCTCACCCTCTGTTCCAGCCCCTCTGATTCAGCCCCTCTGTTTCTCGCCCTCTGTTTCAGCCCCTCTGTTTCTCGCACTCTGTTTCAGCCCCTCTGTTTCTCGCCCTCTGTTTCAGCCCCTCTGTTTCAGCCCCTCTGATTCAGCCTCTCTGTTTCTCGCCCTCTGTTTCAGCCCCTCTGTTTCTCGCCCTCTGTTTCAGCCCCTCTGTTTCTCGCCCTCTATTTCAGCCCCTCTGTTTCAGCCCGTCTGTTTCACCCACTCTGTTTCTCGCCCTCTGTTTCAGCCCCTCTGTTTCTCACCCTCTGTTTCAGCCCCTCTGATTCAACCCCTCTGTTTCAGCCCCTCTGATTCAGCCCCTCTGTTTCACCCCCTCTGTTTCAGCCCCTCTGTTTCGCCCCCCTGTTTCTCGCCCTCCCTTTCTCACCCTCTGTTTCAGCTCCTCTGTTTCAGCCGCTCTGTTTCTCGCCCTCTGTTTCAGCCCCTCTGTTTCTCGCCCTCTGTTTCAGCCCCTCTGTTTCTTGCCCTCTGTTTCAGCCCCTCTGTTTCAGCCCCTCTGTTTCAGCCCCTCTGTTTCTGCCCCTCTGTTTCTCGCCCTGTGTTTCAGCCCCTCTGTTTCAGCCCCTCTGTTTCAGCCCCACTGTTTCGCGGCCTCTGTTTCAGCCCCTCTGTTTCAGCCCCTCTGTTTCAGCCCCTCTGTTTCTCGCCCTCTGTTTCAGACCCCTCTGTTTCTCGCCCTCTGTTCAGCCCCTATGTTTCTCGCCCTCTGTTTCAGCCCCTCTGTTTCCCGCCCTCTGTTTCAGCCCCTCTGTTTCTCACCCTCTGTTTCTGCTCCTCTGTTTGTCGCCCTCTGTTTCAGCCCCTCTGTTTCTCGCCCTCTGTTTCAGCCCCGCTGATTCAGCCCCTCTGTTTCAGCCCCTCTGAATCAGCCCCTCTGATTCAGCCCCTCTGTTTCAACCCCTCTGTTTCAGCCCCTCTGTTTCTCGCCCTCTGTTTCAGCCCATCTGATTCTCGCCCTCTGTTTCAGCCCTTCTGATTCTCGCCCTCTGTTTCAGCCCCTCTGATTCAGCCCCTCTGATTCAGCCCCTCTCATTCAGCCCCTCTGTTTCTCGCCCTCTGTTTCAGCCCCTCTGTTTCAGCCACTCTGTTTCAGCCCCTCTGTTACAGCCCCTCTCTTTCAGCCCCTCTTTTTCTCGCCCTCTGTTTCAGCCCATCTGTTTCTCGCCCTCTGTTTCAGCCACTCTGTTTCTCGCCCTCTGTTTCAGCCCCTCTGTTTCTCACCCTCTGTTTCAGCCCCTCTGATTCAGCCCCTCTGTTTCTTGCCCACTGTTTCAGCCCCTCTGTTTCTCGCCCTCTGTTTCAGCCCCTCTGTTTCAGCCCCTCTGTTTCATCTCCTCTGTTTCTCGCCCTCTGTTTCAGCCCCTCTGTTTCTCGCCCTGTGTTTCAGCCCCTCTGTTTCAGCCCGTCTGTTTCAGCCCCTCTGTTTCTCGCCCTCTGTTTCAGCCCCTCTGTTTCTCACCCTCTGTTTCAGCCCCTCTGATTCAGCCCCTCTGTTTCTTGCCCTCTGTTTCAGCCCCTCTGTTTCTCGCCCTCTGTTTCAGCCCCTCTGTTTTAGCCGCTCTGTTTCAGCCCCTCTGTTTCTCGCCCTCTGTTTCAGCCCCTCTGTTTCACCCCCTCTGTTTCAGCCCCTCTGTTTCGCCCCCCTGTTTCTCGCCCTCCCTTTCTCACCCTCTGTTTCAGCTCCTCTGTTTCAGCCGCTCTGTTTCTCGCCCTCTGTTTCAGCCCCTCTGTTTCTCGCCCTCTGTTTCAGCCCCTCTGTTTCTTGCCCTCTGTTTCAGCCCCTCTGTTTCAGCCCCTCTGTTTCAGCCCCTCTGTTTCTGCCCCTCTGTTTCTCGCCCTGTGTTTCAGCCCCTCTGTTTCAGCCCCTTTGTTTCAGCCCCACTGTTTCGCGCCCTCTGTTTCAGCCCCTCTGTTTCAGCCCCTCTGTTTCAGCCCCTCTGTTTCTCGCCCTCTGTTTCAGACCCCTCTGTTTCTCGCCCTCTGTTCAGCCCCTATGTTTCTCGCCCTCTGTTTCAGCCCCTCTGTTTCCCGCCCTCTGTTTCAGCCCCTCTGTTTCTCACCCTCTGTTTCTGCTCCTCTGTTTGTCGCCCTCTGTTTCAGCCCCTCTGTTTCTCGCCCTCTGTTTCAGCCCCGCTGATTCAGCCCCTCTGTTTCAGCCCCTCTGAATCAGCCCCTCTGATTCAGCCTCTCTGTTTCAGCCCCTCTGTTTCAGCCCCTGTGTTTCTCGCCCTCTGTTTCAGCCCACCTGATTCTCGCTCTCTGTTTCAGCCCCTCTGATTCTCGCCCTCTGTTTCAGCCCCTCTGTTTCAGCCCCTCTGATTCAGCCCCTCTAATTCAGCCCCTCTGATTCAGCCCCTCTGTTTCTCGCCCTCTGTTTCAGCCCCTCTGTTTCAGCCCCTCGGTTTCAGCCCCTCTGTTTCTCACCCTCTGTTTCAGCCCCTCTGATTCAGCACCTCTGATTCAGCCCCTCTGATTCAGCCCCTCTGTTTCAGCGCCTCTGATTCAGCCCCTCTGTTTCTCGCCCTCTCTTTCAGCCCCTCTGTTTCTCACCCTCTGTTTCAGCCCCTCTGTTTCAGTCCCTCTGTTTCTCGCCCTCTGTTTCAGCCCCTCTGTTTCTCGCCCTCTGTTTCAGACCCTCTGTTTCAGCCCCTCTGTTTCAGTCCCTATGTTTCTCGCCTTCTGTTTCTCGCCCTCTGTTTCAGCCCCTCTGTTTCTCGCCCTCTGTTTCAGCCCCTCTGTTTCTCGCCCTCTGCTTCAGCCCCTCTGTTTCAGCCCCTCTGTTTCAGCCCCTCTGTTTCTCGCCCTCTGTTTCAGCCCCTCTGTTTCTCGCCCTCTGTTTCATCCCCTCTGTTTCTCGCCATCTGTTTCAGCGCCTCTGTTTCATGCCCTCTGTTTCAGCCCCTCTGTTTCAGCCCCTATATTTCAGCCCCTCTGTTTCTCGTCCTCTGTTTCAGACCCTCTGTTTCTCGCCCTCTGTTTCAGACCCTCTGTTTCTCGCCCTCTGTTTCAGCCCCTCTGATTCAGCCCCTCTGATTCAGCCCCTCTGATGTAGCCCCTCTGTTTCAGACCCTCTGATTCAGCCCCTCTGTTTCAGCCCCTCTGTTTCAGTACCTCTGTTTCTCGCCCTCTGTTTCAGCCCCTCTGTTTTTCGCCCTCTGTTTCAGCCCCTCTGTTTCTCGACCTCTGTTTCAGGCTCTCTGTTTTAGCCCGTCTGTTTCAGCCCCTCTGTTTCAGCCCCTCTGTTTCGCGCCCTCTGTTTGTCGCCCGCTGTTTCAGCCCCTTTGTTTCTCGCCCTCTGTTTTAGCCCCTCTGTTTCAGCCCCTCTGATTCAGCCCCTCTGTTTCAGCCCCTCTGTTTCAGCCTCTCTGTTTCAGCTCCTCTGTTTCAGCCCCTCTGTTTCTCGCCCTCTGTTTCAGCCCCTCTGTTTCTCGCCCTCTGTTTCTCGCACTCTGTTTCAGCCCCTCTGTTTCAGCCGCTCTGTTTCTCGCCCTCTGTTTCAGCCCCTCTGTTTCTCGCCCTCTGTTTCAGCCCCTCTGTTTCAGCCCCTCTGTTTCAGCCCCTCTGTTTCTCGCCCTCTGTTTCAGCCCCTCTGTTTCAGCCCCTCTGTTTCAGCCCCTTTGTTTCAGCCCCTCTGTTTCTCGCCCTCTGTTTCAGACCCCTCTGTTTCTCGCCCTCTGTTCAGCCCCTATGTTTCTCGCCCTCTGTTTCAGCAACTCTGTTTCTCGCCCTCTGTTTCAGCCCCTCTGTTTCAGCCCTTCTGTTTCTCGCCCTCTGTTTCTGCCCCTCTGTTTCTCGCCCTCTGTTTCAGCCACTCTATTTCTCGCCCTCTGTTTCAGCCCCGCTGATTCAGCCCCTCTGTTTCATCCCCTCTGAATCAGCCCCTCTGATTCAGCACCTCTGTTTCAGCCCCTCTGTTTCAGCCCCTCTGTTTCTCGCCCTCTGTTTCAGCCCATCTGATTCTCGCCCTCTGTTTCAGCCCTTCTGATTCTCGCCCTCTGTTTCAGCCCCTCTGATTCAGCCCCTCTGTTTCAGCCCCTCTGTTTCTCGCCCTCTGTTTCAGACCCTCTGTTTCTCGCCCTCTGTTTCAGCCCCTCTGTTTCAGCCCGTCTGTTTCAGCCACTCTGTTTCTCGCCCACCGTTTCAGCCCCTCTGTTTCTCACCCTCTGTTTCATCCCCTCTGATTCAGACCCTCTGTTTCTCGCCCTCTGTTTCAGCCCCTCTGTTTCTCGCCGTCTGTTTCAGCCCCTCTGTTTCATCCCCTGGGTTTCAGCCCCTCTGTTTCTCGCCCTCTGTTTCAGGCCCTCTGTTTCTCGCCCTCTGTTTCAGCCCCTCTGATTCAGCCCCTCTGATTCAGCCCCTCTGTTTGAGCCCCTCTGTTTCAGCCCCTCTGTTTCAGCCCCTCTGTTTCAGCCCCTCTGTTTCTCGCCCTCTATTTCTCACCCTCTGTTTCTCGCCCTCTGTTTCAGCCCCTCTGTTTTTCGCCCTCTGTTTCAGCCCCTCTGTTTCTTGCCCTCTGTTTCAGGCTCTCTGTTTCAGCCCGTCTGTTTCAGCCCCTCTGTTTCAGCCCCTCTGTTTCTCGCCCTCTGTTTCAGCCCCTCTGATTCTCGCCCTCTGTTTCAGCCCCTCTGTTTCTCGCCCTCTGTTTCAGCCCCTCTGATTCAGCCCCTCTGTTTCAGCCCCTCTGATTCATCCCCTCTGATTCAGCCCCTCTGATTCAGCCTCTCTGTTTCTCGCCCTCTGTTTCAGCCCCTCTGTTTCTGCCCCTCTGTTTCAGCCCCTCTGTTTCTCGCCATCTGTTTCAGCCCCTCTGATTCAGCCCCTCTGATTCAACCCCTCTGATTCAGCCCCTCTGTTTCCCGCCCCTCTGTTTCAGCTTTTCTGTTTCTCGCCCTCTGTTTCAGTCCCTCTGTTTCTCGCCCTCTGTTTCAGCCCCACTTTTTCAGCCCCTCTGTTTCAGCCCCTCTGTTTCTGCGCCTCTGTTTCTCGCCCTCTGTTTCAGCCCCTCTGATTCAGCCCCTCTGTTTCAGACCCTCTGTTTCTCCGCCTCTGTTCCAGCCCCTCTGTTTCAGCCCCTCTGTTTCAGCCACTCTGTTTCAGCCACTCTGTTTCAGCCCCTCTGTTTCTCGCCCTCTGTTTCAGCCCCTCTGTTTCTCGCCCTCTGTTTCAGCCCCACTGTTTCAGCCCGTCTGTTTCAGCCACTCTGTTTCCCGCCCTCTGTTTCAGCCCCTCTGTTTCTCACCCTCTGTTTCAGCCCCTCTGATTCAGCGCCTCTGTTTCTCGCCCTCTGTTTCAGCCCCTCTGTTTCTCGCCCTCTGTTTCAGCCCCTCTGTTTCAGCCCCTCTGTTTCAGCCCCTCTGTTTCTCGCCCTCTGATTCAGCCCCTCTGATTCAGCCCCTCTGTTTCAGCCCCTCTGATTCAGCCCCTCTGTTTCAGCCCCTCTGTTTCAGCCCCTCTGTTTCAGCCCCTCTGTTTCTCGCCCTCTGTTTCTCGCCCGCTGTTTCAGCCCCTTTGTTTCTCGCCCTCTGTTTCAGCCCCACTGTTTCAGCCCCTCTGATTCAGCCCCTCTGTTTCTCGCCCTCTGTTTCAGCCCCTCTGTTTCAGCCCCTCTGTTTCAGCCCCTCTCTTTCTCGCCCTCTGTTTCAGCCCCTCTCTTTCTCGCCCTCTGATTCAGCCCCTCTGTTTCTCGCCCTGTGTTTCAGCCCCGCTGCTTCTCGCCCTCTGTTTCAGCCCCGCTGATTCAGCCCCTCTGTTTCAGCCCCTCTGAATCAGCCCCTCTGATTCAGCCCCTCTGTTTCAGCCCCTCTGTTTCAGCCCCTCTGTTTCTCGCCCTCTGTTTCAGCCCCTCTGATTCTCGCCCGCTGTTTCAGCCCCTCTGTTTCTTGCCGTCTGTTTTAGCCCCTCTGATTCAGCCCCTCTGTTTCAGCCCCTCTGATTCAGCCCCTCTGATTCAGCCCCTCTGATTCGGCCCTTCGGTTTCTTGCCCTCTGTTTCAGCCCCTCTGTTTCAGCCCCTCTGTTTCTCACCCTCTGTTTCAGCCCCTCTGATTCAGTTCCTCTGATTCAGGCCCTCTGATTCAGCCGCTCTGTTTCCCGCCCCTCTGTTTCAGCCCCTCTGTTTCTCGCCCTCTGTTTCAGCCCCTCTGTTTCTCGCCCTCTGTTACAGCCCCTCTGTTTCAGCCCCTCTGTTTCAGCCCCTCTGTTTCAGCGCCTCTGAAAGGCCCCTCTGTTTCAGCCCCTCTGTTTCAGCCACTCTGTTTCAGCCCCTCTCTTTCAAACCCTCTGTTTCAGCCCCTCTGTTTCTCGCCCTCTGTTTCAGCCCCTCTGTTTCTCGCCCTGTGTTTCAGCCCCTCTGTTTCAGCCCGTCTGTTTCACGCACTCTGTTTCTCGCCCTCTGTTTCAGCCCCTCTGTTTCTCACCCTCTGTTCCAGCCCCTCTGATTCAGCCCCTCTGTTTCTCGCCCTCTGTTTCAGCCCCTCTGTTTCTCGCACTCTGTTTCAGCCCCTCTGTTTCTCGCCCTCTGTTTCAGCCCCTCTGTTTCAGCCCCTCTGATTCAGCCTCTCTGTTTCTCGCCCTCTGTTTCAGCCCCTCTGTTTCTCGCCCTCTGTTTCAGCCCCTCTGTTTCTCGCCCTCTATTTCAGCCCCTCTGTTTCAGCCCGTCTGTTTCACCCACTCTGTTTCTCGCCCTCTGTTTCAGCCCCTCTGTTTCTCACCCTCTGTTTCAGCCCCTCTGATTCAACCCCTCTGTTTCAGCCCCTCTGATTCAGCCCCTCTGTTTCACCCCCTCTGTTTCAGCCCCTCTGTTTCGCCCCCCTGTTTCTCGCCCTCCCTTTCTCACCCTCTGTTTCAGCTCCTCTGTTTCAGCCGCTCTGTTTCTCGCCCTCTGTTTCAGCCCCTCTGTTTCTCGCCCTCTGTTTCAGCCCCTCTGTTTCTTGCCCTCTGTTTCAGCCCCTCTGTTTCAGCCCCTCTGTTTCAGCCCCTCTGTTTCTGCCCCTCTGTTTCTCGCCCTGTGTTTCAGCCCCTCTGTTTCAGCCCCTCTGTTTCAGCCCCACTGTTTCGCGGCCTCTGTTTCAGCCCCTCTGTTTCAGCCCCTCTGTTTCAGCCCCTCTGTTTCTCGCCCTCTGTTTCAGACCCCTCTGTTTCTCGCCCTCTGTTCAGCCCCTATGTTTCTCGCCCTCTGTTTCAGCCCCTCTGTTTCCCGCCCTCTGTTTCAGCCCCTCTGTTTCTCACCCTCTGTTTATGCTCCTCTGTTTGTCGCCCTCTGTTTCAGCCCCTCTGTTTCTCGCCCTCTGTTTCAGCCCCGCTGATTCAGCCCCTCTGTTTCAGCCCCTCTGAATCAGCCCCTCTGATTCAGCTCCTCTGTTTCAACCCCTCTGTTTCAGCCCCTCTGTTTCTCGCCCTCTGTTTCAGCCCATCTGATTCTCTCCCTCTGTTTCAGCCCTTCTGATTCTCGCCCTCTGTTTCAGCCCCTCTGATTCAGCCCCTCTGATTCAGCCCCTCTCATTCAGCCCCTCTGTTTCTCGCCCTCTGTTTCAGCCCCTCTGTTTCAGCCACTCTGTTTCAGCCCCTCTGTTACAGCCCCTCTGTTTCAGCCCCTCTTTTTCTCGCCCTCTGTTTCAGCCCATCTGTTTCTCGCCCTCTGTTTCAGCCACTCTGTTTCTCGCCCTCTGTTTCAGCCCCTCTGTTTCTCACCCTCTGTTTCAGCCCCTCTGATTCAGCCCCTCTGTTTCTTGCCCTCTGTTTCAGCCCCTCTGTTTCTCGCCCTCTGTTTCAGCCCCTCTGTTTCAGCCCCTCTGTTTCATCTCCTCTGTTTCTCGCCCTCTGTTTCAGCCCCTCTGTTTCTCGCCCTGTGTTTCAGCCCCTCTGTTTCAGCCCGTCTGTTTCAGCCCCTCTGTTTCTCGCCCTCTGTTTCAGCCCCTCTGTTTCTCACCCTCTGTTTCAGCCCCTCTGATTCAGCCCCTCTGTTTCTTGACCTCTGTTTCAGCCCCTCTGTTTCTCGCCCTCTGTTTCAGCCCCTCTGTTTTAGCCCCTCTGTTTCAGCCCCTCTGTTTCTCGCCCTCTGTTTCAGCCACTCTGTTTCTCGCCCTCTGTTTCAGGCCCTCTGTTTCTCGCCCTCTGTTTCAGCCACTCTGATTCAGCCCCTCTGTTTCAGCCCAACTGATTCAGCACCTCTGTTTCAGCCCCTCTGTTTCAGCCCCTCTGTTTCATCCCTCTGTTTCTCGCCCTCTGTTTCTCGCCCGCTGTTTCAGCCCCTTTGTTTCTCACCCTCTGTTTCAGCCCCACTGTTTCAGCCCCTCTGATTCAGCCCCTCTGATTCAGCCCCTCTGTTTCTCGCCCTCTGTTTCAGCCCCTCTGTTTCAGCCCCTCAGTTTCAGCCCCTCTGTTTCTCACCCTCTGTTTCAGCCCCTCTGATTCAGCCCCTCTGATTCAGCCCCTCTGTTTCCCGCCCCTCTGTTTCAGCCCCTCTGTTTCTCGCCCTCTGTTTCAGCCCCTCTGTTTCTCGCCCTCTGTTACAACCCCTCTGTTTCAGCCCCTCTGTTTCAGCCCCTCTGTTTCAGCGTCTCTGTCCCAGCCCCTCTGTTTCAGCCCCTCTGTTTCAGCCACCCTCTTTCAAACCCTCTGTTTCAGCCCCTCTGTTTCAGCCCCTCTGTTTCAGCCCCTCTGTTTCTCGCCCTCTGTTTCAGACCCTCTCTTTCAGCCCGTCTGTTTCACCCACTCTGTTGCTCGCCCTCTGTTTCAGCCCCTCTGTTTCTCACCCTCTGTTCCAGCCCCTCTGATTCAGCCCCTCTGTTTCTCTCCCTCTGTTTCAGCCCCTCTGTTTCTCGTCCTCTGTTTCAGCCCCTCTGTTTCTCGCCCTCTGTTTCAGCCCCTCTGTTTCAGCCCCTCTGATTCAGCCTCTCTGTTTCTCGCCCTCTGTTTCAGCCCCTCTGTTTCTCACCCTCTGTTTCAGCCCCTCTGTTTCTCGCCCTCTGTTTCAGCCCCTCTGTTTCAGCCCGTCTGTTTCACCCACTCTGTTTCTCGCCCTCTGTTTCAGCCCCTCTGTTTCTCACCCTCTGTTTCAGCCCCTCTGATTCAGCCCCTCTGTTTCAGCCCCTCTGATTCAGCCCCTCTGTTTCACCCCCTCTGTTTCAGCTCCTCTGTTTCAGCCACTCTGTTTCTCGCCCTCTGTTTCAGCCCCTCTGTTTCTTGCCCTCTGTTTCAGCCCCTCTGCTTCAGCCCCTCTGTTTCAGCTCCTCTGTTTCTGCCCCTCTGTTTCTCGCCCTGTGTTTCAGCCCCTCTGTTTCAGCCCCTCTGTTTCAGCCCCACTGTTTCTCGCCCTCTGTTTCAGCCCCTCTGTTTCAGCCCCTCTGTTTCAGCCCCTCTGTTTCAGCCCCTCTGTTTCTCGCCCTCTGTTTCAGACCCCTCTGTTTCTCGCCCTCTGTTCAGCCCCAATGTTTCTCGCCCTCTGTTTCAGCCCCTATGTTTCCCGCCCTCTGTTTCAGCCCCTCTGTTTCAGCCCCTCTGTTTCTCACCCTCTGTTTCTGCTCCTCTGTTTCTCGCCCTCTGTTTCAGCCCCTCTGTTTCTCGCCCTCAGTTTCAGCCCTGCTGACTCAGCCCCTCTGTTTCAGCCCCTCAGAATCAGCCCCTCTGATTCAGCCGCTCTGTTTCAGCCCCCCTGTTTCAGCCCCTCTGTTTCTCGCCCTCTGTTTCTGCCCATCTGATTCTCGCCCTCTGTTTCAGCCCTTCTGATTCTCGCCCTCTGTTTCAGCCCCTCTGATTCAGCCCCTCTGATTCAGCCCCTCTGATTCAGCCCCTCTGTTTCTCGCCCTCTGTTTCAGCCCCTCTGTTTCAGCCACTCTGTTTCAGCCCCTCTGTTTCAACCCCTCTGTTTCTCGCCCTCTGTTTCAGCCCCTCTGTTTCTCGCCCTCTGTTTCAGCCACTCTGTTTCTCGCCCTCTGTTTCAGCCCCTCTGTTTCTCACCCTCTGATTCAGCCCCTCTGATTCAGCCCCTCTATTTCTCGCCCTCTGTTTCAGCCCCGCTGATTCAGCCCCTCTGTTTCAGCCCCTCTGAATCAGCCCCTCTGATTCAGCCCCTCTGTTTCAGCCCCTCTGTTTCAGCCCCTCTGTTTCTCGCCCTCTGTTTCAGCCCCTCTGTTTCAGCCCGTCTGTTTCAGCCACTCTGTTTCTCGCCCTCTGTTTCAGCCCCTCTGTTTCTCACCCTCTGTTTCAGCCCCTCTGATTCAGCCCCTCTGTTTCTTGCCCTCTGTTTCAGCCCCTCTGTTTCTCGCCCTCTGTTTCAGCCCCTCTGTTTTAGCCCCTCTGTTTCAGCCCCTCTGTTTCCCGCCCCTCTGTTTCAGCCCCTCTGTTTCTCGCCCTCTGTTTCAGCCCCTCTGTTTCCCGCCCTCTGTTACAACCCCTCTGTTTCAGCCCCTCTGTTTCAGCCCCTCTGTTTCAGCGTCTCTGTCCCAGCCCCTCTGTTTCAGCCCCTCTGTTTCAGCCACTCTCTTTCAGCCCCTCTCTTTCAAACCCTCTGTTTCAGCCCCTCTGTTTCAGCCCCTCTGTTTCAGCACCTCTGTTTCTCGCCCTCTGTTTCAGACCCTCTCTTTCAGCCCGTCTGTTTCACCCACTCTGTTGCTCGCCCTCTGTTTCAGCCCCTCTGTTTCTCACCCTCTGTTCCAGCCCCTCTGATTCAGCCCCTCTGTTTCTCGCCCTCTGTTTCAGCCCCTCTGTTTCTCGTCCTCTGTTTCAGCCCCACTGTTTCTCGCCCTCTGTTTCAGCCCCTCTGTTTCAGCCCCTCTGATTCAGCCTCTCTGTTTCTCGCCCTCTGTTTCAGCCCCTCTGTTTCTCACCCTCTGTTTCAGCCCCTCTGTTTCTCGCCCTCTGTTTCAGCCCCTCTGTTTCAGCCCGTCTGTTTCACCCACTCTGTTTCTCGCCCTCTGTTTCAGCCCCTCTGTTTCAGCTCCTCTGTTTCAGCCCCTCTGATTCAGCCCCTCTGTTTCAGCCCCTCTGATTCAGCCCCTCTGTTTCACCCCCTCTGTTTCAGTCCCTCTGTTTCAGCCCCTCTGTTTCTCGCCCTCCCTTTCTCACCCTCTGTTTCAGCTCCTCTGTTTCAGCCACTCTGTTTCTCGCCCTCTGTTTCAGCCCCTCTGTTTCTCACCGTCTGTTTCAGCCCCTCTGTTTCAGCCCCTCTGTTTCAGCCCCTCTGTTTCAGCCCCTCTGTTTCTCGCCCTCTGTTTCAGACCCCTCTGTTTCTCGCCCTATGTTCAGCCCCTATGTTTCTCGCCCTCTGTTTCAGCCCCTATGTTTCCCGCCCTCTGTTTCAGCCCCTCTGTTTCAGCCCCTCTGTTTCTCACCCTCTGTTTCTGCTCCTCTGTTTCTCGCCCTCTGTTTCAGCCCCTCTGTTTCTCGCCCTCTGTTTCAGCCCTGCTGACTCAGCCCCTCTGTTTCAGCCCCTCAGAATCAGCCCCTCTGATTCAGCCGCTCTGTTTCAGCCCCTCTGTTTCAGCCCCTCTGTTTCTCGCCCTCTGTTTCTGCCCATCTGATTCTCGTCCTCTGTTTCAGCCCTTCTGATTCTCGCCCTCTGTTTCAGCCCCTCTGATTCAGCCCCTCTGATTCAGCCCCTCTGATTCAGCCCCTCTGTTTCTCACCCTCTGTTTCAGCCCCTCTGTTTCAGCCACTCTGTTTCAGCCCCTCTGTTTCAACCCCTCTGTTTCTCGCCCTCTGTTTCAGCCCCTCTGTTTCTCGCCCTCTGTTTCAGCCACTCTGTTTCTCGCCCTCTGTTTCAGCCCCTCTGTTTCTCACCCTCTGTTTCAGCCCCTCTGATTCAGCCCCTCTATTTCTCGCCCTCTGTTTCAGCCCCGCTGATTCAGCCCCTCTGTTTCAGCCCCTCTGAATCAGCCCCTCTGATTCAGCCCCTCTGTTTCAGCCCCTCTGTTTCAGCCCCTCTGTTTCTCGCCCTCTGTTTCAGCCCCTCTGTTTCAGCCCGTCTGTTTCAGCCACTCTGTTTCTCGCCCTCTGTTTCAGCCCCTCTGTTTCTCACCCTCTGTTTCAGCCCCTCTGATTCAGCCCCTCTGTTTCTTGCCCTCTGTTTCAGCCCCTCTGTTTCTCGCCCTCTGTTTCAGCCCCTCTGTTTTAGCCCCTCTGTTTCAGCCCCTCTGTTTCTCGCCCTCTGTTTCAGCCACTCTGTTTCTCGCCCTCTGTTTCAGGCCCTCTGTTTCTCGCCCTCTGTTTCAGCCACTCTGATTCAGCCCCTCTGTTTCAGCCCAACTGATTCAGCCCCTCTGTTTCAGCCCCTCTGTTTCAGCCCCTCTGTTTCAGCCCCTGTGTTTCTCGCCCTCTGTTTCTCGCCCGCTGTTTCAGCCCCTTTGTTTCTCGCCCTCTGTTTCAGCCCCACTGTTTCAGCCCCTCTGATTCAGCCCCTCTGATACAGCCCCTCTGTTTCTCGCCCTCTGTTTCAGCCCCTCTGTTTCAGCCCCTCTGTTTCAGCCCCACTGTGTCTCGCCCTCTGTTTCAGCCCCTCTGTTTCTCGCTCTCTGTTTCAGCCCCTCTGTTTCAGCCCCTCTGTTTCTCGCCCTCTGTTTCTGCCCCTCTGTTTCTCGCACTCTGTTTCAGCCCCGCTGTTTCTCGCCCTCTGTTTCAGCCCCGCTGATTCAGCCCCTCTGTTTCAGCCCCTCTGAATCAGCCCCTCTGATTCAGCCCCTCTGTTTCAGCCCCTCTGTTTCAGCCCCTCTGTTTCTCGCCCTCTGTTTCAGCCCCTCTCATTCTCGCCCTCTGTTTCAGCCCCTCTGTTTCTCGCCCTCTGTTTTAGCCCCTCTGATTCAGCCCCTCTGTTTCAGCCCCTCTGATTCAGCCCCTCTGATTCAGCCCCTCTGATTCAGCCCCTCTGTTTCTCGCCCTCTGTTTCAGCCCCTCTGTTTAAGCCCCTCTGTTTCTCGCCCTCTGTTTCAGACCCTCTCTTTCAGCCTGTCTGTTTCACCCACTCTGTTGCTCGCCCTCTGTTTCAGTCCCTCTGTTTCTCACCCTCTGTTTCAGCCCCTCTGATTCAGCCGCTCTGTTTCTCGCCCTCTGTTTCAGCCCCTCTGTTTCAGCCCCTCTGTTTCAGCCCCTCTGTTTCTCGCCCTCTGTTTCAGACCCTCTCTTTCAGCCCGTCTGTTTCACCCACTCTGTTGCTCGCCCTCTGTTTCAGCCCCTCTGTTTCTCACCCTCTGTTCCAGCCCCTCTGATTCAGCCCCTCTGTTTCTCTCCCTCTGTTTCAGCCCCTCTGTTTCTCGTCCTCTGTTTCAGCCCCTCTGTTTCTCGCCCTCTGTTTCAGCCCCTCTGTTTCAGCCCCTCTGATTCAGCCTCTCTGTTTCTCGCCCTCTGTTTCAGCCCCTCTGTTTCTCACCCTCTGTTTCAGCCCCTCTGTTTCTCGCCCTCTGTTTCAGCCCCTCTGTTTCAGCCCGTCTGTTTCACCCACTCTGTTTCTCGCCCTCTGTTTCAGCCCCTCTGTTTCTCACCCTCTGTTTCAGCCCCTCTGATTCAGCCCCTCTGTTTCAGCCCCTCTGATTCAGCCCCTCTGTTTCACCCCCTCTGTTTCAGCTCCTCTGTTTCAGCCACTCTGTTTCTCGCCCTCTGTTTCAGCCCCTCTGTTTCTTGCCCTCTGTTTCAGCCCCTCTGCTTCAGCCCCTCTGTTTCAGCTCCTCTGTTTCTGCCCCTCTGTTTCTCGCCCTGTGTTTCAGCCCCTCTGTTTCAGCCCCTCTGTTTCAGCCCCACTGTTTCTCGCCCTCTGTTTCAGCCCCTCTGTTTCAGCCCCTCTGTTTCAGCCCCTCTGTTTCAGCCCCTCTGTTTCTCGCCCTCTGTTTCAGACCCCTCTGTTTCTCGCCCTCTGTTCAGCCCCAATGTTTCTCGCCCTCTGTTTCAGCCCCTATGTTTCCCGCCCTCTGTTTCAGCCCCTCTGTTTCAGCCCCTCTGTTTCTCACCCTCTGTTTCTGCTCCTCTGTTTCTCGCCCTCTGTTTCAGCCCCTCTGTTTCTCGCCCTCAGTTTCAGCCCTGCTGACTCAGCCCCTCTGTTTCAGCCCCTCAGAATCAGCCCCTCTGATTCAGCCGCTCTGTTTCAGCCCCCCTGTTTCAGCCCCTCTGTTTCTCGCCCTCTGTTTCTGCCCATCTGATTCTCGCCCTCTGTTTCAGCCCTTCTGATTCTCGCCCTCTGTTTCAGCCCCTCTGATTCAGCCCCTCTGATTCAGCCCCTCTGATTCAGCCCCTCTGTTTCTCGCCCTCTGTTTCAGCCCCTCTGTTTCAGCCACTCTGTTTCAGCCCCTCTGTTTCAACCCCTCTGTTTCTCGCCCTCTGTTTCAGCCCCTCTGTTTCTCGCCCTCTGTTTCAGCCACTCTGTTTCTCGCCCTCTGTTTCAGCCCCTCTGTTTCTCACCCTCTGATTCAGCCCCTCTGATTCAGCCCCTCTATTTCTCGCCCTCTGTTTCAGCCCCGCTGATTCAGCCCCTCTGTTTCAGCCCCTCTGAATCAGCCCCTCTGATTCAGCCCCTCTGTTTCAGCCCCTCTGTTTCAGCCCCTCTGTTTCTCGCCCTCTGTTTCAGCCCCTCTGTTTCAGCCCGTCTGTTTCAGCCACTCTGTTTCTCGCCCTCTGTTTCAGCCCCTCTGTTTCTCACCCTCTGTTTCAGCCCCTCTGATTCAGCCCCTCTGTTTCTTGCCCTCTGTTTCAGCCCCTCTGTTTCTCGCCCTCTGTTTCAGCCCCTCTGTTTTAGCCCCTCTGTTTCAGCCCCTCTGTTTCCCGCCCCTCTGTTTCAGCCCCTCTGTTTCTCGCCCTCTGTTTCAGCCCCTCTGTTTCCCGCCCTCTGTTACAACCCCTCTGTTTCAGCCCCTCTGTTTCAGCCCCTCTGTTTCAGCGTCTCTGTCCCAGCCCCTCTGTTTCAGCCCCTCTGTTTCAGCCACTCTCTTTCAGCCCCTCTCTTTCAAACCCTCTGTTTCAGCCCCTCTGTTTCAGCCCCTCTGTTTCAGCACCTCTGTTTCTCGCCCTCTGTTTCAGACCCTCTCTTTCAGCCCGTCTGTTTCACCCACTCTGTTGCTCGCCCTCTGTTTCAGCCCCTCTGTTTCTCACCCTCTGTTCCAGCCCCTCTGATTCAGCCCCTCTGTTTCTCGCCCTCTGTTTCAGCCCCTCTGTTTCTCGTCCTCTGTTTCAGCCCCACTGTTTCTCGCCCTCTGTTTCAGCCCCTCTGTTTCAGCCCCTCTGATTCAGCCTCTCTGTTTCTCGCCCTCTGTTTCAGCCCCTCTGTTTCTCACCCTCTGTTTCAGCCCCTCTGTTTCTCGCCCTCTGTTTCAGCCCCTCTGTTTCAGCCCGTCTGTTTCACCCACTCTGTTTCTCGCCCTCTGTTTCAGCCCCTCTGTTTCAGCTCCTCTGTTTCAGCCCCTCTGATTCAGCCCCTCTGTTTCAGCCCCTCTGATTCAGCCCCTCTGTTTCACCCCCTCTGTTTCAGTCCCTCTGTTTCAGCCCCTCTGTTTCTCGCCCTCCCTTTCTCACCCTCTGTTTCAGCTCCTCTGTTTCAGCCACTCTGTTTCTCGCCCTCTGTTTCAGCCCCTCTGTTTCTCACCGTCTGTTTCAGCCCCTCTGTTTCAGCCCCTCTGTTTCAGCCCCTCTGTTTCAGCCCCTCTGTTTCTCGCCCTCTGTTTCAGACCCCTCTGTTTCTCGCCCTATGTTCAGCCCCTATGTTTCTCGCCCTCTGTTTCAGCCCCTATGTTTCCCGCCCTCTGTTTCAGCCCCTCTGTTTCAGCCCCTCTGTTTCTCACCCTCTGTTTCTGCTCCTCTGTTTCTCGCCCTCTGTTTCAGCCCCTCTGTTTCTCGCCCTCTGTTTCAGCCCTGCTGACTCAGCCCCTCTGTTTCAGCCCCTCAGAATCAGCCCCTCTGATTCAGCCGCTCTGTTTCAGCCCCTCTGTTTCAGCCCCTCTGTTTCTCGCCCTCTGTTTCTGCCCATCTGATTCTCGTCCTCTGTTTCAGCCCTTCTGATTCTCGCCCTCTGTTTCAGCCCCTCTGATTCAGCCCCTCTGATTCAGCCCCTCTGATTCAGCCCCTCTGTTTCTCACCCTCTGTTTCAGCCCCTCTGTTTCAGCCACTCTGTTTCAGCCCCTCTGTTTCAACCCCTCTGTTTCTCGCCCTCTGTTTCAGCCCCTCTGTTTCTCGCCCTCTGTTTCAGCCACTCTGTTTCTCGCCCTCTGTTTCAGCCCCTCTGTTTCTCACCCTCTGTTTCAGCCCCTCTGATTCAGCCCCTCTATTTCTCGCCCTCTGTTTCAGCCCCGCTGATTCAGCCCCTCTGTTTCAGCCCCTCTGAATCAGCCCCTATGATTCAGCCCCTCTGTTTCAGCCCCTCTGTTTCAGCCCCTCTGTTTCTCGCCCTCTGTTTCAGCCCCTCTGTTTCAGCCCGTCTGTTTCAGCCACTCTGTTTCTCGCCCTCTGTTTCAGCCCCTCTGTTTCTCACCCTCTGTTTCAGCCCCTCTGATTCAGCCCCTCTGTTTCTTGCCCTCTGTTTCAGCCCCTCTGTTTCTCGCCCTCTGTTTCAGCCCCTCTGTTTTAGCCCCTCTGTTTCAGCCCCTCTGTTTCTCGCCCTCTGTTTCAGCCACTCTGTTTCTCGCCCTCTGTTTCAGGCCCTCTGTTTCTCGCCCTCTGTTTCAGCCACTCTGATTCAGCCCCTCTGTTTCAGCCCAACTGATTCAGCCCCTCTGTTTCAGCCCCTCTGTTTCAGCCCCTCTGTTTCAGCCCCTGTGTTTCTCGCCCTCTGTTTCTCGCCCGCTGTTTCAGCCCCTTTGTTTCTCGCCCTCTGTTTCAGCCCCACTGTTTCAGCCCCTCTGATTCAGCCCCTCTGATACAGCCCCTCTGTTTCTCGCCCTCTGTTTCAGCCCCTCTGTTTCAGCCCCTCTGTTTCAGCCCCACTGTGTCTCGCCCTCTGTTTCAGCCCCTCTGTTTCTCGCTCTCTGTTTCAGCCCCTCTGTTTCAGCCCCTCTGTTTCTCGCCCTCTGTTTCTGCCCCTCTGTTTCTCGCACTCTGTTTCAGCCCCGCTGTTTCTCGCCCTCTGTTTCAGCCCCGCTGATTCAGCCCCTCTGTTTCAGCCCCTCTGAATCAGCCCCTCTGATTCAGCCCCTCTGTTTCAGCCCCTCTGTTTCAGCCCCTCTGTTTCTCGCCCTCTGTTTCAGCCCCTCTGATTCTCGCCCTCTGTTTCAGCCCCTCTGTTTCTCGCCCTCTGTTTTAGCCCCTCTGATTCAGCCCCTCTGTTTCAGCCCCTCTGATTCAGCCCCTCTGATTCAGCCCCTCTGATTCAGCCCCTCTGTTTCTCGCCCTCTGTTTCAGCCCCTCTGTTTAAGCCCCTCTGTTTCTCGCCCTCTGTTTCAGACCCTCTCTTTCAGCCTGTCTGTTTCACCCACTCTGTTGCTCGCCCTCTGTTTCAGTCCCTCTGTTTCTCACCCTCTGTTTCAGCCCCTCTGATTCAGCCGCTCTGTTTCTCGCCCTCTGTTTCAGCCCCTCTGATTCTCGCCCTCTGTTTCAGCCCCTCTGTTTCTCGCCCTCTGTTTCAGCCCCTCTGTTTCAGCCCCTCTGATTCAGCCTCTCTGTTTCTCGCCCTCTGTTTCAGCCCCTCTGTTTCTCGCCCTCTGTTTCAGCCCCTCTGTTTCAGCCCGTCTGTTTCAGCCACTCTGTTTCTCGCCCTCTGTTTCAGCCCCTCTGTTTCTCACCCTCTGTTTCAGCCCCTCTGATTCAGCCCGTCTGTTTCACCCCCTCTGATTCAGCCATTCTGTTTCACCCCCTCTGTTTCAGCCCCTCTGTTTCAGCCCCTCTGTTTCTCGCCCTCGCTTTCTCACCCTCTGTTTCAGCTCCTCTGTTTCAGCCGCTCTGTTTCTCGCACTCTGTTTCAGCCCCTCTGTTTCTCGCCCTCTGTTTCAGCCCCTCTGTTTCTTGCCCTCTGTTTCAGCCCGTCTGTTTCAGCCCCTCTGTTTCAGCCCCTCTGTTTCAGCCCCTCTGTTTCTCGCCCTGTGTTTCAGCCCCTCTGTTTCAGCCCCTCTGTTTCAGCCCCACTGTTTCTCGCCCTCTGTTTCAGCCCCTCTGTTTCAGCCCCTCTGTTTCAGCCCCTCTGTTTCAGCCCCTCTGTTTCTCGCCCTCTGTTTCAGACCCCTCTGTTTCAGCCCCTCTGTTCAGCCCCTATGTTTCTCGCCCTCTGTTTCAGTCCCTCTGTTTCCCGCCCTCTGTTTCAGCCCCTCTGTTTCAGCCCCTCTGTTTCTCGCCCTCTGTTTCTGCTCCTCTGTTTCTCGCCCTCTGTTTCAGCCCCTCTGCTTCTCGCCCTCTGTTTCAGCACCGCTGATTCAGCCCCTCTGTTTCAGCCCCTCTGAATCAGCCCCTCTGATTCAGCCCCTCTGTTTCAGCCCCCCTGTTTCAGCCCCTCTGTTTCTCGCCCTCTGTTTCAGCCCATCTGATTCTCGCCCTCTGTTTCAGCCCTTCTGATACTCGCCCTCTGTTTCAGCCCCTCTGTTCCAGCTCCTCTGTTTCAGCCCCTCTGTTTCAGCCACTCTGTTTCAGCCCCTCTGTTTCAGCCACTCTGTTTCAGCCCCTATGTTTCTCGCCCTCTGTTTCAGCCCCTCTGTTTCTCGCCCTCTGTTTCAGCCCCTCTGTTTCAGCCCGTCTGTTTCAGCCACTCTGTTTCTCGCCCTCTGTTTCAGCCCCTCTGTTTCTCACCCTCTGTTTCAGCCCCTCTGATTCAGCCCCTCTGTTTCTCGCCCTCTGTTTCAGCCCCTCTGTTTCTCGCCCTCTGTTCCAGCCCATCTGTTTCAGCCCCTCTGTTTCAGCCCCTCTGTTTCTCGCCCTCTGTTTCAGCCCCTCTGTTTCTAGCGCTCTGTTTCAGCCCCTCTGATTCAGCCCCTCTGTTTCAGCCCTTATGTTTCTCCCCCTCTGTTCCAGCCCCTCTGTTTCAGCCCCTCTGTTTCAGCCACTCTGTTTCAGCCCCTCTGTTTCAGCCCCTCTGTTTCAGCCCCTCTGTTTCTCGCCCTCTGTTTCAGCCCCTCTGTTTCTCGCTCTCTGTTTCAGCCCCTCTGTTTCAGCCCGTCTGTTTCAGCCACTCTGTTTCTCGCCCTCTGTTTCAGCCCCCCTGTTTCTCACCCTCTGTTTCAGCCCCTCTGATTCAGCCGCTCTGCTTCTCGCCCTCTGTTTCAGCCCCTCTGTTTCTCGCCCTCTATTTCAGCCCCTCTGTTTCAGCCCCTCTGTTTCAGCCCCTCTGTTTCTCGCCCTCTGTTTCAGCCCCTCTGTTTCTCGCCCTCTGTTTCAGCCCCTCTGTTTCAGCCCGTCTGTTTCAGCCACTCTGTTTCTCGCCCTCTGTTTCAGCCCCTCTGTTTCTCACCCTCTGTTTCAGCCCCTCTGATTCTGCCCCTCTGTTTCTCGCCCTCTGTTTCAGCCCCTCTGTTTCTCGCCCTCTGTTTCAGCCCCTCTGTTTCAGCCCCTCTGTTTCAGCCCCTCTGTTTCTCGCCCTCTGTTTCAGCCACTCTGTTTCTCGCCCTCTGTTTCAGGCCCTCTGTTTCTCGCCCTCTGTTTCAGCCACTCTGATTCAGCCCCTCTGTTTCAGCCCAACTGATTCAGCCCCTCTGTTTCAGCCCCTCTGTTTCAGCCCCTCTGTTTCAGCCCCTCTGTTTCTCGTTCTCCGTTTCTCGCCCTCTGTTTCAGCCACTCTGTTTCTCGCCCTCTGTTTCAGGCCCTCTGTTTCTCGCCCTCTGTTTCAGCCACTCTGATTCAGCCCCTCTGTTTCAGCCCAACTGATTCAGCCCCTCTGTTTCAGCCCCTCTGTTTCAGCCCCTCTCTTTCAGCCCCTTTGTTTCTCGCCCTCTGTTTCAGCCCCTCTGTTTCAGCCCCTCTGTTTCAGCCACTCTGTTTCTCGCCCTCTGTTTCAGGCCCTCTGTTTCTCGCCCTCTGTTTCAGCCACTCTGATTCAGCCCCACTGTTTCAGCCCAACTGATTCAGCCCCTCTGTTTCAGCCCCTCTGTTTCAGCCCCTCTGTTTCAGCACCTCTGTTTCTCGCCCTCTGTTTCTCGCCCGCTGTTTCAGCCCCTTTGTTTCTCGCCCTCTGTTTCAGCCCAACTGTTTCAGCCCCTCTGATTCAACCCCTCTGATTCAGCCCCTCTGTTTCTCGCCCTCTGTTTCAGCCCCTCTGTTTCAGCCCCTCTGTTCCAGCCCCTCTGTTTCTCGCCCTCTGTTTCAGCCCCTCTGTTTCTCGCACTCTGTTTCAGCCCCTCTGTTTCGCGCCCTCTGTTTCAGCCCCTCTGTTTCTCGCCCTCTGTTTCAGCCCCTCTGTTTCTGCTCCTCTGTTTCTCGCCCTCTGTTTCTGCCCCTCTGTTTCTCGCACTCTGTTTCAGCCCCGCTGTTTCTCGCCCTCTGTTTCAGCCCCGCTGATTCAGCCCCTCTGTTTCAGCACCTCTGAATCAGCCCCTCTGATTCAGCCCCTCTGTTTCAGCCCCTCTGTTTCTCGCCCTCTGTTTCAGCCCCTCTGATTCTCGCCCTCTGTTTCAGCCCCTCTGTTTCTCGCCCTCTGTTTTAGCACCTCTGATTCAGCCCCTCTGTTTTAGCCGCTCTGATTCAGCCCCTCTGATTCAGCCCCTATGTTTCTCGCCCTCTGTTTCAGCCCCTTTGTTTAAGCCCCTCTGTTCCTCGGCCTCTGTTTCAGCCCCTCTGTTTGAGCCCCTCTGTTTCAGCCCCTCTGTTTCAGCCCCTCAGTTTCAGCGCCTCTGTTTCTCGCCCTCTGTTTCAGCCCCTCTGTTTCTCGCCCTCTGTTTCAGCCCCTCTGATTCAGCCCCTCTGTTTCAGCCCCTCTGTTTCTCCCCCTCTGTTCCAGCCCCTCTGTTTCAGCCCCTCTGTTTCAGCCACTCTGTTTCAGCACCTCTCATTCAGCCCCTCTGTTTCAGCCCCTCTGTTTCTCGCCCTCTGTTTCAGCCCCTCTGTTTCAGCCCGTCTGTTTCACCCACTCTGTTTCTCGCCCTCTGTTTCAGCCCCTCTGTTTCTCACCCTCTATTTCAGCCCGTCTGATTCAGCCCCTCTGTTTCTCGCCCTCTGTTTCAGCCCCTCTGTTTCTCGCCCTCTGTTTCAGCCCCTCTGTTTCTTGCCCTCTGTTTCAGCCCCTCTGTTTCTGCCCCTCTGATTCAGCCTCTCTGTTTCTCGCCCTCTGTTTCAGCCCCTCTGTTTCTCGCCCTCTGTTTCAGTCTCTCTGTTTCAGCCCGTCTGTTTCAGCCCCTCTGTTTCAGCCCCTCTGTTTCTCGCCCTCTGTTTCTCGCCCGCTGTTTCAGCCCATTTGTTTCTCGCCCTCTGTTTCAGCCCCTCTGTTTCAGCCCCTCTGATTCAGCCCCTCTGATTCAGCCCCTCGGTTTCTCGCCATCTGTTTCAGCCCCTCTGTTTCAGCCCCTCTGTTTCAGCTCCTCTGTTTCAGCCCCTCTGTTTCTCGCCCTCTGTTTCAGCCCCTCTGTTTCTCGCCCTCTGTTTCAGCCCCTCTGTTTCTCGCCCTCTGTTTCAGCCCCTCTGTTTCAGCCCCTCTGTTTCAGCCCCTCTGTTTCTCACCCTCTGTTTCAGCCGCTCTGTTTCTCGCCCTCTGTTTCAGCCCCTCTGTTTCAGCCCCTCTGTTTCAGCCCCTCTGTTTCTCGCCCTCTGTTTCAGCCCCTCTGTTTCAGCCCCTCTGTTTCAGCCCCTCTGTTTCAGCCCCACTGTTTCTCGCCCTCTGTTTCAGACCCCCCTGTTTCTCGCCCTCTGTTCAGCCCCTATGTTTCTCGCCCTCTGTTTCAGCCACTCTGTTTCTCGCCCTCTGTTTCAGCCCCTCTGCTTCAGCCCCTCTGTTTCTCGCCCTCTGTTTCTGCCCCTCTGTTTCTCACCCTCTGTTTCAGCCCCGCTGATTCAGCCCCTCTGATTCAGCCCCTCTGTTTCAGCCCCTCTGATTCATACCCTCTGATTCAGCCCCTCTGATTCAGCCCCTCTGTTTCTCGCCACCTGTTTCAGCCCATCTGTTTCAGCCCCTCTGTTTCAGCCCCTCTGTTTCAGCCCCTCTGTTTCTCGCCCTCTGTTTCAGACCCCTCTGTTTCTCGCCCTCTGTTCAGCCCCTATGTTTCTCGCCCTCTGTTTCAGCCACTCTGTTTCTCGCCCTCTGTTTCAGCCCCTCTGTTTCAGCCCCTCTGTTTCTCGCCCTCTGTTTCTGCCCCTCTGTTTCTCACCCTCTGTTTCAGCCCCGCTGATTCAGCCCCTCTGATTCAGCCCCTCTGTTTCAGCCCCTCTGATTCATACCCTCTGATTCAGCCCCTCTGATTCAGCCCCTCTGTTTCTCGCCACCTGTTTCAGCCCCTCTGTTTCAGCCCCTCTGTTTCAGCGCCTCTGTTTCTCGCCCTCTGTTTCAGCCCCTCTGTTTCTCGCCCTCTGTTTCAGCCCCTCTGATTCAGCCCCTCTGTTTCAGCCCCTATGTTTCTCCCCCTCTGTTCCAGCCCCTCTGTTTCAGCCCCTCTGTTTCAGCCACTCTGTTTCAGCCCCTCTGTTTCAGCCCCGCTGTTTCAGCCCCTCTGTTTCTCGCCCTCTGTTTCAGCCCCTCTGTTTCTCGCCCTCTGTTTCAGCCCCTCTGTTTCTCACCCTCTGTTTCAGCCCCTCGGATTCAGCCCCTCTGTTTCTCGCCCTCTGTTTCAGCCCCTCTTTTTGTCGCCCTCTGTTTCAGCCCCTATGTTTCAGCCCCTCTGTTTCAGCCTCTCTGTTTCTCACCCTCTGTTTCAGCCGCTCTGTTTCTCGCCCTCTGTTTCAGCCCCTCTGTTTCAGCCCCTCTGTTTCAGCCCCTCTGTTTCTCGCCCTCTGTTTCAGCCCTTTGTTTCAGCCCCTCTGTTTCAGCCCCTCTGTTTCAGCCCCTCTGTTTCTCGCCCTCTGTTTCAGACCCCTCTGTTTCTCGCCCTCTGTTCAGCCCCTATGTTTCTCGCCCTCTGTTTCAGCCACTCTGTTTCTCGCCCTCTGTTTCAGCCCCTCTGTTTCAGCCCCTCTGTTTCTCGCCCTCTGTTTCTGCCCCTCTGTTTCTCACCCTCTGTTTCAGCCCCGCTGATTCAGCCCCTCTGTTTCAGCCCCTCTGAATCAGCCCTTCTGATTCAGCCCCTCTGTTTCAGCCCCTCTGTTTCTCGCCCTCTGTTTCAGCCCCTCTGATTCAGCCCCTCTGTTTCAGCCCCTATGTTTCTCCCCCTCTGTTCCAGCCCCTCTGTTTCAGCCCCTCTGCTTCAGCCACTCTGTTTCAGCCCCTCTGTTTCAGCCCGCTGTTTCAGCCCCTCTGTTTCTCGCCCTCTGTTTCAGCCCCTCTGTTTCTCGCCCTCTGTTTCAGCCCCTCTGTTTCTCACCCTCTGTTTCAGCCCCTCTGATTCAGCCCCTCTGTTTCTCGCCCTCTGTTTCAGCCCCTCTGTTTCTCGCCCTCTGTTTCAGCCCCTCTGTTTCAGCCCGTCTGTTTCAGCCACTCTGTTTCTCGCCCTCTGTTTCAGCTCCTCTGTTTCTCACCCTCTGTTTCAGCCCCTCTGATTCAGCCCCTCTGTTTCTCGCCCTCTGTTTCAGCCCTCTGTTTCTCGCCCTCTGTTTCAGCCCCTCTGTTTCAGCCCCTCTGTTTCTCGCCCTCTGTTTCAGCCCCTCTGTTTCTCGCCCTCTGTTTCAGGCCCTCTGTTTCTCGCCCTCTGTTTCAGCCACTCTGATTCAGCCCCTCTGTTTCAGCCCCTTTGTTTCAGCCCCTCTGTTTCAGCCCCTCTGTTTCTCGCCCTCTGTTTCTCGCCCGCTGTTTCAGCCCCTTTGTTTCTCGCCCTCTGTTTCAGCCTCTCTGTTTCTCGTCCTCTGTTTCAGCCCCTCTTTTTCAGCCCCTCTGTTTCTCGCCCTCTGTTTCAGCCACTCTGTTTCTCGCCCTCTGTTTCAGGCCCTCTGTTTCTCGCCCTCTGTTTCAGCCACTCTGATTCAGCCCCTCTGTTTCAGCCCAACTGATTCAGCCCCTCTGTTTCAGCCCCTCTGTTTCAGCCACTTTGTTTCAGCCCCTCTGTTTCTCGCCCTCTGTTTCTCGCCCGCTGTTTCAGCCCCTTTGTTTCTCGCCCTCTGTTTCAGCCCCACTGTTTCAGCCCCTCTGATTCAGCCCCTCTGATTCAGCCCCTCTGTTTCTCGCCCTCTGTTTCAGCCCCTCTGTTTCAGCCCCTCTGTTTCAGCCCCTCTGTTTCTCGCCCTCTGTTTCAGCCCCTCTGTTTCTCACCCTCTGTTTCAGCCCCTCTGATTCAGCCCCTCTGATTCAGCCCCTCAGTTTCTCGCCCTCTGTTTCAGCCCCTCTTTTTCAGCCCCTCTGTTTCAGCCGCTCTGTTTCTCGCCCACTGTTTCAGCCCGTCTGTTTCTCGCCCTCTGTTTCAGCCCGTCTGTTTCTCGCCCTCTGTTTCTGCCCCTCTGTTTCTCGCACTCTGTTTCAGCCCCGCTGTTTCTCGCCCTCTGTTTCAGCCCCGCTGATTCAGCCCCTCTGTTTCAGCCCCTCTGAATCAGCCCCTCTGATTCAGCCCCTCTGTTTCAGCCCCTCTGTTTCAGCCCCTCTGTTTCTCGCCCTCTGTTTCAGCCCCTCTGATTCTCGCCCTCTGTTTCAGCCCCTCTGTTTCTCGCCCTCTGTTTTAGCACCTCTGATTCAGCCCCTCTGTTTCAGCCCCTCTGATTCAGCCCCTCTGATTCATCCCCTCTGATTCAGCCCCTCTGTTTCTCGCCCTCTGTTTCAGCCCCTCTCTTTAAGCCCCTCTGTTTCTAGCCCTCTGTTTCAGCCCTCCTGTTTCTCGCCCTCTGTTTCAGCCCCTCTGTTTCAGCCCCTCTGTTTCAGCCCCTCTGTTTCAGCACCTCTGTTTCTCGCCCTCTGTTTCAGCCCCTCTGTTTCTCGCCCTCTGTTTCAGCCCCTCTGATTTTGCCCCTCTTTTTCAGCCCCTCTGTTTCTCCCCCTGTGTTCCAGCCCCTCTGTTTCAGCCCCTCTGTTTCAGCAACTCTGTTTCAGCCCCTCTCCTTCAGCCCCTCTGTTTCAGCCCCTCTGTTTCTCGCCCTCTGTTTCAGCCACTCTGTTTCAGCCCGTCTGTTTCACCCACTCTGTTTCTCGCCCTCTGTTTCAGCCCCTCTGTTTCTCACCCTCTGTTTCAGCCCGTCTGATTCAGCCCCTCTGTTTCTCGCCCTCTGTTTCAGCCCCTCTGTTTCTCGCCCTCTGTTTCAGCCCCTCTGTTTCTCGCCCTCTGTTTCAGCCCCTCTGTTTCAGCCCCTCTGATTCAGCCTCTCTGTTTCTCGCCCTCTGTTTCAGCCCCTCTGTTTCTCGCCCTCTGTTTCAGCCCCTCTGTTTCAGCCCGTCTGTTTCACCCACTCTGTTTCTCGCCCTCTGTTTCAGCCCCTCTGTTTCTCACCCTCTGTTTCAGCCCCTCTGATTCAGCCCCTCTGTTTCAGCCCCTCTGATTCAGCGCCCCTGTTTCAGCCCCTCTGTTTCAGCCCCTCTGTTTCAGCCCCTCTGTATCTCGCCCTCTATTTCTCACCCTCTGTTTCTCGCCCTCTGTTTCAGCCCCTCTGTTTTTCGCCCTCTGTTTCAGCCCCTCTGTTTCTCGACCTCTGTTTCAGGCTCTCTGTTTCAGCCCGTCTGTTTCAGCCCCTCTGTTTCAGCCCCTCTGTTTCTCGCCCTCTGTTTCTCGCCCGCTGTTTCAGCCCATTTGTTTCTCGCCCTCTGTTTCAGCCCCTCTGTTTCAGCCCCTCTGATTCAGCCCCTCTGATTCAGCCCCTCGGTTTCTCACCATCTGTTTCAGCCCCTCTGTTTCAGCCCCTCTGTTTCAGCTACTCTGTTTCAGCTCCTCTGTTTCTCGCCCTCTGTTTCAGCCCCTCTGTTTCTCGCCCTCTGTTTCAGCCCCTCTGTTTCTCGCCCTCTGTTTCAGCCCCTCTGTTTCAGCCCCTCTGTTTCAGCACCTCTGTTTCTCGCCCTCTGTTTCAGCCGCTCTGTTTCTCGCCCTCTGTTTCAGCCCCTCTGATATAGACCCTCTGTTTCAGCCCCTCTGTTTCTGGCCCTCTGTTTCAGCCCCTCTGTTTCAGCCCCTCTGTTTCAGCCCCTCTGTTTCTCGCCCTCTGTTCAGCCCCTATGTTTCTCGCCCTCTGTTTCAGCCACTCTGTTTCTCGCCCTCTGTTTCAGCCCCTCTGTTTCAGCCCCTCTGTTTCTCGCCCTCTGTTTCTGCCCCTCTGTTTCTCAGCCTCTGTTTCAGCCCTGCTGATTCAGCCCCTCTGTTTCAGCCCCTCTGAATCAGCCCCTCTGATTCAGCACCTCTGTTTCAGCCCCTCTGTTTCAGCCCCTCTGTTTCTCGCCCTCTGTTTCAGCCCTTCTGATTCTCGCCCTCTGTTTCAGCCCCTCTGATTCAGCCCCTCTGTTTCAGCCCCTCTGATTCATCCCCTCTGATTCAGCCCCTCTGACTCAGCCCGTCTGTTTCTCGCCATCTGTTTCAGCCCCTCTGATTCAGCCCCTCTGTTTCAGCGCCTCTGTTTCTCGCCCTCTGTTTCAGCCCCTCTGTTTCTCGCCCGCTGTTTCAGCCCCTTTGTTTCTCGCCCTCTGTTTCAGCCCCACTGTTCCAGCCCCTCTGATTCAGCCCCTCTGATTCAGCGCCTCTGTTTCTCGCCCTCTGTTTCAGCCACTCTGTTTCTCGCCCTCTGTTTCAGGCCCTCTGTTTCTCGCCCTCTGTTTCAGCCACTCTGATTCAGCCCCTCTGTTTCAGCCCAACTGATTCAGCCCCTCTGTTTCAGCCCCTCTGTTTCAGCCACTCTGTTTCAGCCCCTCTGTTTCTCGCCCTCTGTTTCTCGCCCGCTGTTTCAGCCCCTTGGTTTCTCGCCCTCTGTTTCAGCCCCACTGTTTCAGCCCCTCTGATTCAGCCCCTCTGATTCAGCCCCTCTGTTTCTCGCCCTCTGTTTCAGCCCCTCTGTTTCAGCCCCTCTGTTTCAGCCCCTCTGTTTCTCGCCCTCTGTTTCAGCCCCTCTGTTTCTCACCCTCTGTTTCAGCCCCTCTGTTTCTCGCCCTCTGTTTCAGCCCCTCTGATTCAGCCCCTCTGTTTCAGCCCAACTGATTCAGCCCCTCTGTTTCAGCCCCTCTGTTTCAGCCCCTCTGTTTCAGCCCCTTTGTTTCTCGCCCTCTGTTTCAGACCCACTGTTTCAGCCCCTCTGATTCAGCCCCTCTGATTCAGCCCCTCTGTTTCTCGCCCTCTGTTTCAGCCCCTCTTTTTCAGCCCCTCTGTTTCAGCCTCTCTGTTTCTCGCCCTCTGTTTCAGCCCGTCTGTTTCTCGCCCTCTGTTTCAGCCCGTCTGTTTCTCGCCCTCTGTTTCTGCTCCTCTGTTTCTCGCACTCTGTTTCAGCCCCGCTGTGTCTCGCCCTCTGTTTCAGCCCCGCTGATTCAGCCCCTCTGTTTCAGCCCCTCTGAATCAGCCCCTCTGATTCAGCCCCTCTGTTTCAGCCCCTCTGTTTCAGCCCCTCTGTTTCTCGCCCTCTGTTTCAGCCCCTCTGATTCTCGCCCTCTGTTTCAGCCCCTCTGTTTCTCGCCCTCTGTTTTAGCACCTCTGATTCAGCCCCTCTGTTTCAGCCCCTCTGATTCAGCCCCTCTGATTCTGCCCCTCTGATTCAGCCCCTCTGTTTCTCGCCCTCTGTTTCAGCCCCTCTCTTTAAGCCCCTCTGTTTCTCGCCCTCTGTTTCAGCCCCTCTGTTTCTCGCCCTCTGTTTCAGCCCCTCTGTTTCAGCCCCTCTGTTTCAGCCCCTCTGTTTCAGCACCTCTGTTTCTCGCCCTCTGTCTCAGCCCCTCTGTTTCTCGCCCTCTGTTTCAGCCCCTCTGATTTTGCCCCTCTTTTTCAGCCCCTCTGTTTCTCCCCATCTGTTCCAGCCCCTCTGTTTCAGCCCCTCTGTTTCAGCAACTCTGTTTCAGCCCCTCTCCTTCAGCCCCTCTGTTTCAGCCACTCTGTTTCTCGCCCTCTGTTTCAGCCACTCTGTTTCAGCCCGTCTGTTTCACCCACTCTGTTTCTCGCCCTCTGTTTCAGCCCCTCTGTTTCTCACCCTCTGTTTCAGCCCGTCTGATTCAGCCCCTCTGTTTCTCGCCCTCTGTTTCAGCCCCTCTGTTTCTCGCCCTCTGTTTCAGCCCCTCTGTTTCTCGCCCTCTGTTTCAGCCCCTCTGTTTCAGCCCCTCTGATTCAGCCTCTCTGTTTCTCGCCCTCTGTTTCAGCGCCTCTGTTTCTCGCCCTCTGTTTCAGCCCCTCTGTTTCAGCCCGTCTGTTTCACCCACTCTGTTTCTCGCCCTCTGTTTCAGCCCCTCTGTTTCTCACCCTCTGTTTCAGCCCCTCTGATTCAGCCCCTCTGTTTCAGCCCCTCTGATTCAGCGCCCCTGTTTCAGCCCCTCTGTTTCAGCCCCTCTGTTTCAGCCCCTCTGTATCTCGCCCTCTATTTCTCACCCTCTGTTTCTCGCCCTCTGTTTCAGCCCCTCTGTTTTTCGCCCTCTGTTTCAGCCCCTCTGTTTCTCGACCTCTGTTTCAGGCTCTCTGTTTCAGCCCGTCTGTTTCAGCCCCTCTGTTTCAGCCCCTCTGTTTCTCGCCCTCTGTTTCTCGCCCGCTGTTTCAGCCCATTTGTTTCTCGCCCTCTGTTTCAGCCCCTCTGTTTCAGCCCCTCTGATTCAGCCCCTCTGATTCAGCCCCTCGGTTTCTCACCATCTGTTTCAGCCCCTCTGTTTCAGCCCCTCTGTTTCTCGCCCTCTGTTTCAGCCCCTCTGTTTCTCGCCCTCTGTTTAAGCCCCTCTGTTTCTCGCCCTCTGTTTCAGCCCCTCTGTTTCAGCCCCTCTGTTTCAGCACCTCTGTTTCTCGCCCTCTGTTTCAGCCGCTCTGTTTCTCGCCCTCTGTTTCAGCCCCTCTGTTTCAGACCCTCTGTTTCAGCCCCTCTGTTTCTCGCCCTCTGTTTCAGCCCCTCTGTTTCAGCCCCTCTGTTTCAGCCCCTCTGTTTCTCGCCCTCTGTTCAGCCCCTATGTTTCTCGCCCTCTGTTTCAGCCACTCTGTTTCTCGCCCTCTGTTTCAGCCCCTCTGTTTCAGCCCCTCTGTTTCTCGCCCTCTGTTTCTGCCCCTCTGTTTCTCACCCTCTGTTTCAGCCCTGCTGATTCAGCCCCTCTGTTTCAGCCCCTCTGAATCAGCCCCTCTGATTCAGCACCTCTGTTTCAGCCCCTCTGTTTCAGCCCCTCTGTTTCTCGCCCTCTGTTTCAGCCCTTCTGATTCTCGCCCTCTGTTTCAGCCCCTCTGATTGAGCCCCTCTGTTTCAGCCCCTCTGATTCATCCCCTCTGATTCAGCCCCTCTGATTCAGCCCGTCTGTTTCAGCGACTCTGTTTCTCGCCCTCTGTTTCAGCCCCTCTGTTTCTCGCCCTCTGTTTCAGCCCCTCTGTTTCTCGCCCTCTGTTTCAGCCCCTCTGTTTCTCGCCCTCTGTTTCAGCCCCTCTGTTTCAGCCCCTCTGATTCAGCCTCTCTGTTTCTCGCCCTCTGTTTCAGCCCCTCTGATTCAGCCCCTCTGTTTCTCGCCCTCTGTTTCAGCCCCTCTGTTTCAGCCCCTCTGATTCAGCCCCTCTGTTTCTCGCCCTCTGTTTCAGCCCCTCTGTTTCTCGCCCTCTGTTTCACCCACTCTGTTTCTCGCCCTCTGTTTCAGCCCCTCTGATTCAGCCCCTCTGTTTCAGCCCCTCTGATTCAGCGCCCCTGTTTCAGCCCCTCTGTTTCAGCCCCTCTGTTTCAGCCCCTGTGTATCTCGCCCTCTATTTCTCACCCTCTGTTTCTCGCCCTCTGTTTCAGCCCCTCTGTTTTTCGCCCTCTGTTTCTCGACCTCTGTTTCAGGCTCTCTGTTTCAGCCCGTCTGTTTCAGCCCCTCTGTTTCAGCCCGTCTGTTTCTCGCCCTCTGTTTCTCGCCCGCTGTTTCAGCCCATTTGTTTCTCGCCCTCTGTTTCAGCCCCTCTGTTTCAGCCCCTCTGATTCAGCCCCTCTGATTCAGCCCCTCGGTTTCTCACCATCTGTTTCAGCCCCTCTGTTTCAGCCCCTCTGTTTCAGCTACTCTGTTTCAGCTCCTCTGTTTCTCGCCCTCTGTTTCAGCCCCTCTGTTTCTCGCCCTCTGTTTCAGCCCCTCTGTTTCTCGCCCTCTGTTTCAGCCCCTCTGTTTCAGCCCCTCTGTTTCAGCACCTCTGTTTCTCGCCCTCTGTTTCAGCCGCTCTGTTTCTCGCCCTCTGTTTCAGCCCCTCTGTTTCAGCCCCTCTGTTTCAGCCCCTCTGTTTCTCGCCCTCTGTTCAGCCCCTATGTTTCTCGCCCTCTGTTTCAGCCACTCTGTTTCTCGCCCTCTGTTTCAGCCCCTCTGTTTCAGCCCCTCTGTCTCTCGCCCTCTGTTTCTGCCCCTCTGTTTCTCACCCTCTGTTTCAGCCCTGCTGATTCAGCCCCTCTGTTTCAGCCCCTCTGAATCAGCCCCTCTGATTCAGCACCTCTGTTTCAGCCCCTCTGTTTCAGCCCCTCTGTTTCTCGCCCTCTGTTTCAGCCCTTCTGATTCTCGCCCTCTGTTTCAGCCCCTCTGATTCAGCCCCTCTGTTTCAGCCCCTCTGATTCATCCCCTCTGATTCAGCCCCTCTGACTCAGCCCGTCTGTTTCTCGCCATCTGTTTCAGCCCCTCTGATTCAGCCCCTCTGTTTCAGCGCCTCTGTTTCTCGCCCTCTGTTTCAGCCCCTCTGTTTCTCGCCCGCTGTTTCAGCCCCTTTGTTTCTCGCCCTCTGTTTCAGCCCCACTGTTCCAGCCCCTCTGATTCAGCCCCTCTGATTCAGCGCCTCTGTTTCTCGCCCTCTGTTTCAGCCACTCTGTTTCTCGCCCTCTGTTTCAGGCCCTCTGTTTCTCGCCCTCTGTTTCAGCCACTCTGATTCAGCCCCTCTGTTTCAGCCCAACTGATTCAGCCCCTCTGTTTCAGCCCCTCTGTTTCAGCCACTCTGTTTCAGCCCCTCTGTTTCTCGCCCTCTGTTTCTCGCCCGCTGTTTCAGCCCCTTGGTTTCTCACCCTCTGTTTCAGCCCCACTGTTTCAGCCCCTCTGATTCAGCCCCTCTGATTCAGCCCCTCTGTTTCTCGCCCTCTGTTTCAGCCCCTCTGTTTCAGCCCCTCTGTTTCAGCCCCTCTGTTTCTCGCCCTCTGTTTCAGCCCCTCTGTTTCTCACCCTCTGTTTCAGCCCCTCTGTTTCTCGCCCTCTGTTTCAGCCCCTCTGATTCAGCCCCTCTGTTTCAGCCCAACTGATTCAGCCCCTCTGTTTCAGCCCCTCTGTTTCAGCCCCTCTGTTTCAGCCCCTTTGTTTCTCGCCCTCTGTTTCAGACCCACTGTTTCAGCCCCTCTGATTCAGCCCCTCTGATTCAGCCCCTCTGTTTCTCGCCCTCTGTTTCAGCCCCTCTTTTTCAGCCCCTCTGTTTCAGCCTCTCTGTTTCTCGCCCTCTGTTTCAGCCCGTCTGTTTCTCGCCCTCTGTTTCAGCCCGTCTGTTTCTCGCCCTCTGTTTCTGCTCCTCTGTTTCTCGCACTCTGTTTCAGCCCCGCTGTTTCTCGCCCTCTGTTTCAGCCCCGCTGATTCAGCCCCTCTGTTTCAGCCCCTCTGAATCAGCCCCTCTGATTCAGCCCCTCTGTTTCAGCCCCTCTGTTTCAGCCCCTCTGTTTCTCGCCCTCTGTTTCAGCCCCTCTGATTCTCGCCCTCTGTTTCAGCCCCTCTGTTTCTCGCCCTCTGTTTTAGCACCTCTGATTCAGCCCCTCTGTTTCAGCCCCTCTGATTCAGCCCCTCTGATTCAGCCCCTCTGATTCAGCCCCTCTGTTTCTCGCCCTCTGTTTCAGCCCCTCTCTTTAAGCCCCTCTGTTTCTCGCCCTCTGTTTCAGCCCCTCTGTTTCTCGCCCTCTGTTTCAGCCCCTCTGTTTCAGCCCCTCTGTTTCAGCCCCTCTGTTTCAGCACCTCTGTTTCTTGCCCTCTGTCTCAGCCCCTCTGTTTCTCGCCCTCTGTTTCAGCCCCTCTGATTTTGCCCCTCTTTTTCAGCCCCTCTGTTTCTCCCCCTCTGTTCCAGCCCCTCTGTTTCAGCCCCTCTGTTTCAGCAACTCTGTTTCAGCCCCTCTCCTTCAGCCCCTCTGTTTCAGCCCCTCTGTTTCTCGCCCTCTGTTTCAGCCACTCTGTTTCAGCCCGTCTGTTTCACCCACTCTGTTTCTCGCCCTCTGTTTCAGCCCCTCTGTTTCTCACCCTCTGTTTCAGCCCGTCTGATTCAGCCCCTCTGTTTCTCGCCCTCTGTTTCAGCCCCTCTGTTTCTCGCCCTCTGTTTCAGCCCCTCTGTTTCTCGCCCTCTGTTTCAGCCCCTCTGTTTCAGCCCCTCTGATTCAGCCTATCTGTTTCTCGCCCTCTGTTTCAGCGCCTCTGTTTCTCGCCCTCTGTTTCAGCCCCTCTGTTTCAGCCCGTCTGTTTCACCCACTCTGTTTCTCGCCCTCTGTTTCAGCCCCTCTGTTTCTCACCCTCTGTTTCAGCCCCTCTGATTCAGCCCCTCTGTTTCAGCCCCTCTGATTCAGCGCCCCTGTTTCAGCCCCTCTGTTTCAGCCCCTCTGTTTCAGCCCCTCTGTATCTCGCCCTCTATTTCTCACCCTCTGTTTCTCGCCCTCTGTTTCAGCCCCTCTGTTTTTCGCCCTCTGTTTCAGCCCCTCTGTTTCTCGACCTCTGTTTCAGGCTCTCTGTTTCAGCCCGTCTGTTTCAGCCCCTCTGTTTCAGCCCCTCTGTTTCTCGCCCTCTGTTTCTCGCCCGCTGTTTCAGCCCATTTGTTTCTCGCCCTCTGTTTCAGCCCCTCTGTTTCAGCCCCTCTGATTCAGCCCCTCTGATTCAGCCCCTCGGTTTCTCACCATCTGTTTCAGCCCCTCTGTTTCAGCCCCTCTGTTTCTCGCCCTCTGTTTCAGCCCCT
This sequence comes from Chiloscyllium punctatum, assembly GCF_047496795.1. Taxonomy (NCBI): domain Eukaryota; kingdom Metazoa; phylum Chordata; class Chondrichthyes; order Orectolobiformes; family Hemiscylliidae; genus Chiloscyllium; species Chiloscyllium punctatum. The sequence goes on from NC_092758.1 coordinate 93,408,491, forward strand.
CTGTTTCTCGCCCTCTGTTTCAGCCCCACTGTTTCTCGCCCTCTGTTTCAGCCCCTCTGTTTCTCGCCCTCTGTTTCAGCCCCTCTGTTTCAGCCCCTCTGTTTCAGCACCTCTGTTTCTCGCCCTCTGTTTCAGCCGCTCTGTTTCTCGCCCTCTGTTTCAGCCCCTCTGTTTCAGACCCTCTGTTTCAGCCCCTCTGTTTCTCGCCCTCTGTTTCAGCCCCTCTGTTTCAGCCCCTCTGTTTCAGCCCCTCTGTTTCTCGCCCTCTGTTCAGCCCCTATGTTTCTCGCCCTCTGTTTCAGCCACTCTGTTTCTCGCCCTCTGTTTCAGCCCCTCTGTTTCAGCCCCTCTGTTTCTCGCCCTCTGTTTCTGCCCCTCTGTTTCTCACCCTCTGTTTCAGCCCTGCTGATTCAGCCCCTCTGTTTCAGCCCCTCTGAATCAGCCCCTCTGATTCAGCACCTCTGTTTCAGCCCCTCTGTTTCAGCCCCTCTGTTTCTCGCCCTCTGTTTCAGCCCTTCTGATTCTCGCCCTCTGTTTCAGCCCCTCTGATTGAGCCCCTCTGCTTCAGCCCCTCTGATTCATCCCCTCTGATTCAGCCCCTCTGATTCAGCCCGTCTGTTTCAGCGCCTCTGTTTCTCGCCCTCTGTTTCAGCCCCTCTGTTTCTCGCCCGCTGTTTCAGCCCCTTTGTTTCTCGCCCTCTGCTTCAGCACCACTGTTTCAGCCCCTCTGATTCAGCCCCTCTGATTCAGCGCCTCTGTTTCTCGCCCTCTGTTTCAGCCCCTCTGTTTCAGCCCCTCTGTTTCAGCCCCTCTCTTTCTCGCCCTCTGTTTCAGCCCCTCTGTTTCTCGCCCTCTGTTTCAGCCCTCTCTGTTTCTCGCCCTCTGTTTCTGACCCACTGTTTCTCGCCCTCTATTTCAGTCAAGCTGTTTCTCGCCCTCTGTTTCAGCCCCGCTGATTCAGCCCCTCTGTTTCAGCCCCTCTGAATCAGCCCCTCTGATTCAGCCCCTCTGTTTCAAGCCCCTCTGTTTCAGCCCCTCTGTTTCTCGCCCTCTGTTTCAGCCCCTCTGATTCTCGCCCGCTGTTTCAGCCCCTCTGTTTCTCGCCGTCTGTTTTAGCCCCTCTGATTCAGCCCCTCTGTTTCAGCCCCTCTGATTCAGCCCCTCTGATTCAGCCCCTCTGATTCAGCCCCTCTGTTTCTTGCCCTCTGTTTCAGCCCCTCTGTTTCAGCCCCTCTGTTTCTCACCCTCTGTTTCAGCCCCTCTGATTCAGCCCCTCTGATTCAGCCCCTCTGTTTCCCGCCCCTCTGTTTCAGCCCCTCTGTTTCTCGCCCTCTGTTTCAGCCCCTCTGTTTCTCGCCCTCTGTTACAGCCCCTCTGTTTCAGCCCCTCTGTTTCAGCCCCTCTGTTTCAGCGCCTCTGTTCCAGCCCCTCTGTTTCAGCCCCTCTGTTTCAGCCACTCTGTTTCAGCCTCTCTCTTTCAAACCCTCTGTTTCAGCCCCTCTGTTTCTCGCCCTCTGTTTCAGCCCCTCTGCTTCTCGCCCACTGTTTCAGACCCTCTCTTTCAGCCCGTCTGTTTCACCCACTCTGTTGCTCGCCCTCTGTCTCAGCCCCTCTGTTTCTCACCCTCTGTTCCAGCCCCTCTGATTCAGCCCCTCTGTTTCTCGCCCTCTGTTTCAGCCCCTCTGATTCATCCCCTCTGATTAAGCCCCTCTGATTCAGCCCGTCTGTTTCACCCACTCTGTTTCTCGCCCTCTGTTTCAGCCCCTCTGTTTCTCACCCTCTGTTTCAGCGCCTCTGATTCAGCCCCTCTGTTTCAGCCCCTCTGATTCAGCCCCTCTGTTTCACCCCCTCTGTTTCAGCCCCTCTGTTTCAGCCCCTCTGTTTCTCGCCCTCCCTTTCTCACCCTCTGTTTCAGCTCCTCTGTTTCAGCCCCTCTGTTTCTCGCCCTCTGTTTCAGCCCCTCTGTTTCTCGCCCTCTGTTTCAGCCCCTCTGTTTCTTGCCCTCTGTTTCAGCCCCTCTGTTTCAGCCCCTCTGTTTCTGCCCCTCTGTTTCTCGCCCTGTGTTTCAGCCCCTCTGTTTCAGCCCCTCTGTTTCAGCCCCACTGTTTCTCGCCCTCTGTTTCACCGCCTCTGTTTCAGCCCCTCTGTTGCAGCCCCTCTGTTTCAGACCCCTCTGTTTCTCGCCTTCTGTTCAGCCCCTATGTTTCTCGCCCTCTGTTTCAGCCCCTCTGTTTCCCGCCCTCTGTTTCAGCCCCTCTGTTTCAGCCCCTCTGTTTCTCGCCCTCTGTTTCTGCTCCTCTGTTTCTCGCCCTCTGTTTCAGCCCCTCTGTTTCTCGCCCTCTGTTTCAGCCCCGCTGATTCAGCCCCTCTGTTTCAGCCCCTCTGAATCAGCCCCTCTGATTCAGCCCCTCTGTTTCAGCCCCTCTGATTCAGCCCGTCTGTTTCACCCACTCTGTTTCTCGCCCTCTGTTTCAGCCCCTCTGTTTCTCGCCCTCTGTTTCAGCCCCGCTGATTCAGCCCCTCTGTTTCAGCCCCTCTGAATCAGCCCCTCTGATTCAGCACCTCTGTTTCGGCCCCTCTGTTTCAGCCCCTCTGTTTCTCGCCCTCTGTTTCAGCCCATCTGATTCTCGCCCTCTGTTTCAGCCCTTCTGATTCTCGCCCTCTGTTTCAGCCCCTCTGATTCAGCCCCTCTGATTCAGCCCCTCTGATTCAGCCCCTCTGTTTCTCGCCCTCTGTTTCAGCCCCTCTGTTTCAGCCACTCTGTTTCAGCCCCTCTGTTTCAGCCCCTCTGTTTCAGCCCCTCTGTTTCTCGCCCTCTGTTTCAGCCCCTCTGTTTCTCGCCCTCTGTTTCAGCCACTCTGTTTCTCGCCCTCTGTTTCAGCCCCTCTGTTTCTCACCCTCTGTTTCAGCCCCTCTGATTCAGCCCCTCTGTTTCTCGCCCTCTGTTTCAGCCCCTCTGTTTCTCGCCCTCTGGTTCAGCGCCTCTGTTTCAACCCCTCTGTTTCAGCCCCTCTGTTTCTCGCCCTCTGTTTCAGCCCCTCTGTTTCTCGCCCTCTGTTTCAGCGCCTCTGTTTCAGCCCGTCTGTTTCAGCCACTCTGTTTCTCGCCCTCTGTTTCAGCCCCTCTGTTTCTCACCCTCTGTTTCAGCCCCTCTGATTCAGCCCCTCTGTTTCTTGCCCTCTGTTTCAGCCCCTCTGTTTCTCGCCCTCTGTTTCAGCCCCTCTGTTTTAGCCCCTCTGTTTCAGCCCCTCTGTTTCTCGCCCTCTGTTTCAGCCACTCTGTTTCTCGCCCTCTGATTCAGGCCCTCTGTTTCTCGCCCTCTGTTTCAGCCACTCTGATTCAGCCCCTCTGTTTCAGCCCAACTGATTCAGCCCCTCTGTTTCAGCCCCTCTGTTTCAGCCCCTCTGTTTCAGCCCCTCTGTTTCTCGCCCTCTGTTTCTCGCCTGCTGTTTCAGCCCCTTTGTTTCTCGCCCTCTGTTTCAGCCCCACTGTTTCAGCCCCTCTGATTCAGCCCCTCTGATTCAACCCCTCTGTTTCTCGCCCTCTGTTTCAGCCCCTCTGTTTCAGCCCCTCTGTTTCAGCCCCACTGTTTCTCGCCCTCTGTTTCAGCCCCTCTGTTTCTCGCCCTCTGTTTCTGCCCCTCTGTTTCTCGCCCTCTGTTTCAGCCCCATGTTTCTCGCCCTCTGTTTCAGCCCCGCTGATTCAGCCCCTCTGTTTCAGCCCCTCTGAATCAGCAACTCTGATTCAGCCCCTCTGTTTCAGCCCCTCTGTTTCAGCCCCTCTGTTTCAGCCCCTCTGTTTCTCGCCCTCTGTTTCAGCCCCTCTGATTCTCGCCCTCTGTTTCAGCGCCTGGGTTTCTCATCCTCTGTTTAAGCCCCTCTGATTCAGCCCAACTGTTTCAGCCCCTCTGATTCAGCCCCTCTGATTCAGCCCCTCTGTTTCTCGCCCTCTTTTTCAGCCCCTCTGTTTCAGCCCCTCTGTTTCAGCCCCTCTGTTTCTCACCCTCTGTTTCAGCCCCCTGATTCAGCCCCTCTGATTCAGCCCCTCTGATTCAGCCCCTCTGTCTCTCGCCCCTCTGTTTCAGCCCCTCTGTTTCTCGCCCTCTGTTTCAGTCCCTCTGTTTCTCGCCCTTTGTTTCAGCCCCTCTGTTTCTCGCCCTCTGTTTCAGCCCATCTGTTTCAGCCCCTCTGTTTCAGTCCCTCTGTTTCTCGCCCTCTGTTTCTCGCCCTCTGTTTCAGCCCCTCTTTTTCTCGCCCTCTGTTTCAGCCCCTCTGTTTCTCGCCCTCTGCTTCAGCCCCTCTGTTTCAGCCCCTCTGTTTCAGCCCCTCTGTTTCAGCCCCTCTGTTTCTCGCCCTCTGTTTCAGCCCCTCTGTTTCTCGCCCTCTGTTTCATCCCCTCTGTTTCAGCCCCTATATTTCAGACCCTCTGTTTCTCGTCCTCTGTTTCAGCCCCTCTGTTTCTCGCCCTCTGTTTCAGCCCCTCTGTTTCTCGCCCTCTGTTTCAGCCCCTCTGATTCAGCCCCTCTGTTTCAGCCCCTCTGATTCAGCCCCTCTGTTTCAGCCCCTGTGTTTCAGCCCCTCTGTTTCAGCCCCTCTGTTTCTGGCACTCTATTTCTCACCCTCTGTTTCTCGCCCTCTGTTTCAGCCCCTCTGTTTTTCGCCCTCTGTTTCAGCCCCTCTGTTTCTCGACCTCTGTTTCAGGCTCTCTGTTTCAGCCTGTCTGTTTCAGCCCCTCTGTTTCAGCCCCTCTCTTTCGCGCCCTCTGTTTCTCGCTCGCTGTTTCAGCCCCTTTGTTTCTCGCCATCTGTTTCAGCCCCTCTGTTTCAGCCTCTCTGTTTCAGCTCCTCTGTTTCAGCGCCTCTGTTTCTCGCCCTCTGATTCAGCCCCTCTGTTTCTCGCCCTCTGTTTCAGCCCCTCTGTTTCAGCCCCTCTGTTTCAGCCCCTCTGTTTCTCGCCCTCTGTTTCAGCCCCTCTGTTTCTCGCCCTCTGTTTCAGCCACTCTGTTTCAGCCCCTCTGTTTCAGCCCCTCTGTTTCTCGCCCTCTGTTTCAGCCCCTCTGTTTCAGCCCCTCTGTTTCAGCCCCTCTGTTTCAGCTCCTCTGTTTCTCGCCCTCTGTTTCAGACCCCTCTGTTTCTCGCCCTCTGTTCAGCCCCTATGTTTCTCGCCCTCTGTTTCAGCCCCTCTGTTTCTCGCCCTCTGTTTCTGCCCCTCTGTTTCTCGCCCTCTGTTTCAGCCCCTGTGTTTCTCGCCCTCTGTTTCAGCCCCGCTGATTCAGCCCCTCTGTTTCAGCCCCTCTGAATCAGCCCCTCTGATTCAGCCCCTCTGTTTCAGCCCCTCTGTTTCAGCCCTTCTGTTTCTCGCCCACTGTTTCAGCCCATCTGATTCTCGCCCTCTGTTTCAGCCCTTCTGATTCTCGCCCTCTTTTTCAGCCCCTCTGATCCAGCCCCTCTGTTTCAGCCCCTCTGATTCAGCCCCTCTGATTCAGCCCCTCTGATTCAGCCCCTCTGTTTCTCGCCCTCTGTTTCAGCCCTCTGTTTCTGCCCCTCTGTTTCAGCGCCTCTGTTTCTCGCCCTCTGTTTCTGTCCCTCTGGTTCTCGCCCTCTGTTTCAGCCCCTCTGATTCAGCCCCTCTGTTTCAGCTCCTATGTTTCTCCCCCTCTGTTCCAGCCCCTCTGTTTCAGCCCCTCTGTTTCAGCCACTCTGTTTCAGCCCCTCTGTTTCAGCCCCTCTGTTTCAGCCCCTCTGTTTCTCGCCCTCTGTTTCAGCCCCTCTGTTTCTCGCCCTCTGTTTCAGCCCCTCTGTTTCAGCCCGTCTGTTTCAGCCACTCTGTTTCTCGCCCTCTGTTTCAGCCCCACTGTTTCTCACCCTCTGATTCAGCCCCTCTGTTTCAGCCCCTCTGTTTCAGCCCCTCTGTTTCAGCCCCTCTGTTTCTCGCCCTCTGTTTCAGCCCCTCTGTTTCTCGCCCTCTGTTTCAGCCACTCTGTTTCTCACCCTCTGTTTCAGCCCCTCTGTTTCTCACCCTCTGATTCAGCCCCTCTGATTCAGCCACTCTGTTTCTCGCCCTCTGTTTCAGCCCCTCTGTTTCTCGCCCTCTGTTTCAGCGCCTCTGTTTCAGCCCCTCTGTTTCAGCCCCTCTGTTTCTCGCCCTCTGTTTCAGCGCCTCTGTTTCTCGCCCTCTGTTTCAGCCCCTCTGTTTCAGCCCGTCTGTTTCAGCCACTCTGTTTCTCACCCTCTGTTTCAGCCCCTCTGATTCAGCCCCTCTGTTTCTTGCCCTCTGTTTCAGCCCCTCTGTTTCTCGCCCTCTGTTTCAGCCCCTCTGTTTTAGCCCCTCTGTTTCAGCCCCTCTGTTTCTCGCCCTCTGTTTCAGCCACTCTGTTTCTCGCCCTCTGATTCAGGCCCTCTGTTTCTCGCCCTCTGTTTCAGCCACTCTGATTCAGCCCCTCTGTTTCAGCCCAACTGATTCAGCCCCTCTGTTTCAGCCCCTCTGTTTCAGCCCCTCTGTTTCAGCCCCTCTGTTTCTCGCCCTCTGTTTCTCGCCCGCTGTTTCAGCCCCTTTGTTTCTCGCCCTCTGTTTCAGCCCCACTGTTTCAGCCCCTCTGATTCAGCCCCTCTGATTCAGCCCCTCTGTTTCTCGCCCTCTGTTTCAGCCCCTCTGTTTCAGCCCCTCTGTTTCAGCCCCACTGTTTCTCGCCCTCTGTTTCAGCCCCTCTGTTTCTCGCCTTCTGTTTCTGCCCCTCTGTTTCTCGCCCTCTGTTTCAGCCCCGCTGTTTCTCGCCCTCTGTTTCAGCCCCGCTGATTCAGCCCCTCTGTTTCAGCCCCTCTGAATCAGCCCCTCTAATTCAGCCCCTCTGTTTCAGCCCCTCTGTTTCAGCCCCTCTGTTTCAGCCCCTCTGTTTCTCGCCCTCTGTTTCAGCCCCTCTGATTCTCGCCCTCTGTTTCAGCGCCTGGGTTTCTCATCCTCTGTTTAAGCCCCTCTGATTCAGCCCAACTGTTTCAGCCCCTCTGATTCAGCCCCTCTGATTCAGCCCCTCTGTTTCTCGCCCTCTTTTTCAGCCCCTCTGTTTCAGCCCCTCTGTTTCTCACCCTCTGTTTCAGCCCCCTGATTCAGCCCCTCTGATTCAGCCCCTCTGATTCAGCCCCTCTGTCTCTCGCCCCTCTGTTTCAGCCCCTCTGTTTCTCGCCCTCTGTTTCAGCCCCTCTGTTTCTCGCCTTCTGTTTCAGCCCCTCTGTTTCATCCCCTCTGTTTCAGTCCCTCTGTTTCTCGCCCTCTGTTTCAGCCCCTCTTTTTCTCGCCCTCTGTTTCAGCCCCTCTGTTTCTCGCCCTCTGCTTCAGCCCCTCTGTTTCAGACCCTCTGTTTCAGCCCCTCTGTATCTCGCCCTCTGTTTCAGCCCCTCTGTTTCTCGCCCTCTGTTTCATCCCCTCTGTTTCAGCCCCTATATTTCAGACCCTCTGTTTCTCGTCCTCTGTTTCAGCCCCTCTGTTTCTCGCCCTCTGTTTCAGCCCCTCTGTTTCTCGCCCTCTGTTTCAGCCCCTCTGATTCAGCCCCTCTGTTTCAGCCCCTCTGATTCAGCCCCTCTGTTTCAGCCCCTGTGTTTCAGCCCCTCTGTTTCAGCCCCTCTGTTTCTTGCCCTCTATTTCTCACCCTCTGTTTCTCGCCCTCTGTTTCAGCCCCTCTGTTTTTCGCCCTCTGTTTCAGCCCCTCTGTTTCTCGACCTCTGTTTCAGGCTCTCTGTTTCAGCCTGTCTGTTTCAGCCCCTCTGTTTCAGCCCCTCTCGTTCGCGCGCTCTGTTTCTCGCTCGCTATTTCAGCCCCTTTGTTTCTCGCCCTCTGTTTAAGCCCCTCTGTTTCAGCCCCTCTGATTCAGCCCATCTGATTCAGCCCCTCTGTTTCTCGCCATCTGTTTCAGCCCCTCTGTTTCAGCCTCTCTGTTTCAGCTCCTCTGTTTCAGCGCCTCTGTTTCTCGCCCTCTGATTCAGCCCCTCTGTTTCTCGCCCTCTGTTTCAGCCCCTTGTTTCAGCCCCTCTGTTTCAGCCCCTCTGTTTCTCGCCCTCTGTTTCAGCCCCTCTGTTTCTCGCCCTCTGTTTCAGCCCCTCTGTTTCAGCCCCTCTGTTTCAGCCCCTCTGTTTCTCGCCCTCTGTTTCAGCCCCTCTGTTTCAGCCCCTCTGTTTAAGCCCCTCTGTTTCAGCTCCTCTGTTTCTCGCCCTCTGTATCAGACCCCTCTGTTTCTCGCCCTCTGTTTCAGCCCCTATGTTTCTCGCCCTCTGTTTCAGCCCCTCTGTTTCTCGCCCTCTGTTTCTGCCCCTCTGTTTCTCGCCCTCTGTTTCAGCCCCTCTGTTTCTCGCTCTCTGTTTCAGCCCCGCTGATTCAGCCCCTCTGTTTCAGCCCCTCTGAATCAGCCCCTCTGATTCAGCCCCTCTGTTTCAGCCCCTCTGTTTCAGCCCCTCTGTTTCTCGCCCTCTGTTTCAGCCCCTCTGTTTCTCGCCCTCTGTTTCAGCCCCTCTGATTCTCGCCCTCTTTTTCAGCCCCTCTGATTCAGCCCCTCTGTTTCAGCCCCTCTGATTCAGTCCCTCTGATTCAGCCCCTCTGATTCAGCCCCTCTGTTTCTCGCCCTCTGTTTCAGCCCCTCTGTTTCTGCCCCCCTGTTTCAGCCCCTCTGTTTCTCGCCCTCTGTTTCAGCCCCTCTGTTTCTCGCCCTCTCTTTCAGCCCCTCTGTTTCAGCCCGTCTGTTTCAGCCACTCTGTTTCTCGCCCTCTGTTTCAGCGCCTCTGTTTCTCGCCCTCTGTTTCTGTCCCTCTGGTTCTCGCCCTCTGTTTCAGCCCCTCTGATTCAGCCCCTCTGTTTCAGCTCCTATGTTTCTCCCCCTCTGTTCCAGCCCCTCTGTTTCAGCCCCTCTGTTTCAGCCACTCTGTTTCAGCCCCTCTGTTTCAGCCCCTCTGTTTCAGCCCCTCTGTTTCTCGCCCTCTGTTTCAGCCCCTCTGTTTCTCGCCCTCTGTTTCAGCCCCTCTGCTTCAGCCCGTCTGTTTCAGCCACTCTGTTTCTCGCCCTCTGTTTCAGCCCCTCTGTTTCTCACCCTCTGATTCAGCCCCTCTGTTTCAGCCCCTCTGATTCAGCCCCTCTGATTCAGCCCCTCTGATTCAGCCCCTCTGTTTCTCGCCCACTGTTTCAGCCCCTCTGTTTCTGCCCCTCTGTTTCAGCGCCTCTGTTTCTCGCCCTCTGTTTCTGTCCCTCTGTTTCTCGCCCTCTGTTTCAGCCCCTCTGATTCAGCCCCTCTGATTCAGCCCCTCTGTTTCAGCCCCTCTGTTTCAGCCCCTCTGTTTCTCGCCCTCTGTTTCTGCCCCTCTGTTTCTCGCCCTCTGTTTCAGCCCTGCTGATTCAGCCCCTCTGTTTCAGCCCCTCTGAATCAGCCCCTCTGATTCAGCCCCTCTGTTTCAGCCCCTCTGTTTCAGCCCCTCTGTTTCAGCCCCTCTGTTTCTCGCCATCTGTTTCAGCCCCTCTGTTTCAGCCTCTCTGTTTCAGCTCCTCTGTTTCAGCGCCTCTGTTTCTCGCCCTCTGATTCAGCCCCTCTGTTTCTCGCCCTCTGTTTCAGCCCCTCTGTTTCAGCCCCTCTGTTTCAGCCCCTCTGTTTCTCGCACTCTGTTTCAGCCCCTCTGTTTCTCGCCCTCTGTTTCAGCCACTCTGTTTAAGCCCCTCTGTTTCAGCCCCTCTGTTTCTCGCCCTCTGTTTCAGCCCCTCTGTTTCAGCCCCTCTGTTTCAGCCCCTCTGTTTCAGCTCCTCTGTTTCTCGCCCTCTGTATCAGACCCCTCTGTTTCTCGCCCTCTGTTCAGCCCCTATGTTTCTCGCCCTCTGTTTCAGCCCCTCTGTTTCTCGCCCTCTGTTTCTGCCCCTCTGTTTCTCGCCCTCTGTTTCAGCCCCTCTGTTTCTCGCCCTCTGTTTCAGCTCCGCTGATTCAGCCCCTCTGTTTCAGCCCCTCTGAATCAGCCCCTCTGATTCAGCCCCTCTGTTTCAGCCCTTCTGTTTCAGCCCCTCTGTTTCTCGCCCTCTGTTTCAGCCCATCTGATTCTCGCCCTCTGTTTCAGCCCCTCTGATTCTCGCCCTCTTTTTCAGCCCCTCTGATTCAGCCCCTCTGTTTCAGCCCCTCTGATTCAGTCCCTCTGATTCAGCCCCTCTGATTCAGCCCCTCTGTTTCTCGCCCTCTGTTTCAGCCCCTCTGTTTCTGCCCCTCTGTTTCAGCCCCTCTGTTTCTCGCCATCTGTTTCAGCCCCTCTGTTTCTCGCCCTCTCTTTCAGCCCCTCTGTTTCAGCCCGTCTGTTTCAGCCACTCTGTTTCTCGAACTCTGTTTCAGCGCCTCTGTTTCTCGCCCTCTGTTTCTGTCCCTCTGGTTCTCGCCCTCTGTTTCAGCCCCTCTGATTCAGCCCCTCTGTTTCAGCTCCTATGTTTCTCCCCCTCTGTTCCAGCCCCTCTGTTTCAGCCCCTCTGTTTCAGCCACACTGTTTCAGCCCCTCTGTTTCAGCCCCTCTGTTTCAGCCCCTCTGTTTCTCGCCCTCTGTTTCAGCCCCTCTGTTTCTCGCCCTCTGTTTCAGCTCCGCTGATTCAGCACCTCTGTTTCAGCCCCTCTGAATCAGCCCCTCTGATTCAGCCCCTCTGTTTCAGCCCTTCTGTTTCAGCCCCTCTGTTTCTCGCCCTCTGTTTCAGCCCATCTGATTCTCGCCCTCTGTTTCAGCCCCTCTGATTCTCGCCCTCTTTTTCAGCCCCTCTGATTCAGCCCCTCTGTTTCAGCCCCTCTGATTCAGTCCCTCTGATTCAGCCACTCTGATTCAGCCCCTCTGTTTCTCGCCCTCTGTTTCAGCCCCTCTGTTTCTGCCCCTCTGTTTCAGCCCCTCTGTTTCTCGCCCTCTGTTTCAGCCCCTCTGTTTCTCGCCCTCTCTTTCAGCCCCTCTGTTTCAGCCCGTCTGTTTCAGCCACTCTGTTTCTCGAACTCTGTTTCAGCGCCTCTGTTTCTCGCCCTCTGTTTCTGTCCCTCTGGTTCTCGCCCTCTGTTTCAGCCCCTCTGATTCAGCCCCTCTGTTTCAGCTCCTATGTTTCTCCCCCTCTGTTCCAGCCCCTCTGTTTCAGCCCCTCTGTTTCAGCCACACTGTTTCAGCCCCTCTGTTTCAGCCCCTCTGTTTCAGCCCCAATGTTTCAGCCCGTCTGTTTCAGCCACTCTGTTTCTCGCCCTCTGTTTCATCCCCTCTGTTTCTCACCCTCTGATTCAGCCCCTCTGTTTCAGCCCCTCTGATTCAGCCCCTCTGATTCAGCCCCTCTGATTCAGCCCCTCTGTTTCTCGCCCTCTGTTTCAGCCCCTCTGTTTCTGCCCCTCTGTTTCAGCGCCTCTGTTTCTCGCCCTCTGTTTCTGTCCCTCTGTTTCTCGCCCTCTGTTTCAGCCCCTCTGATTCAGCCCCTCTGATTCAGCCCCTCTGTTTCAGCCCCTCTGTTTCAGCCCCTCTGTTTCTCGCCCTCTGTTTCTGCCCCTCTGTTTCTCGCCCTCTGTTTCAGCCCTGCTGATTCAGCCCCTCTGTTTCAGCCCCTCTGAATCAGCCCCTCTGATTCAGCCCCTCTGTTTCAGCCCCTCTGTTTCAGCCCCTCTGTTTCAGCCGCTCTGTTTCTCGCCCTCTGTTTCAGCCCCTCTGATTCTCGCGCTCTGTTTCAGCGCCTGGGTTTCTCGTCCTCTGTTTAATCACCTCTGATTCAGCCCCTCTGTTTCAGCCCCTCTGATTCAGCCCATCTGATTCAGCCCCTCTGTTTCTCGCTCTCTTTTTCAGCCCCTCTGTTTCAGCCCCTCTGTTTCAGCCCCTCTGTTTCTCACCCTCTGTTTCAGCCCCCTGATTCAGCCCCTCTGATTCAGCCCCTCTGATTCAGCCCCTCTGTCTCCCGCCCTTCTGTTTCAGCCCCTCTGTTTCTCGCCCTCTGTTTCAGCCCCTCTGTTTCTCGCCTTCTGTTTCAGCCCCTCTGTTTCAGCCCCTCTGTTTCAGTCCCTCTGTTTCTCGCCCTCTGTTTCAGCCCCTCTGTTTCTCGCCCTCTGTTTCAGCCCCTCTGTTTCAGCCCCTCTGTTTCAGTCCCTCTGTTTCTCGCCCTCTGTTTCTCGCCCTCTGTTTCAGCCCCTCTGTTTCTCGCCCTCTGTTTCAGCCCCTCTGTTTCTCGCCCTCTGCTTCAGCCCCTCTGTTTCAGACCCTCTGTTTCAGCCCCTCTGTTTCAGCCCCTCTGTTTCTCGCCCTCTGTTTCAGCCCCTCTGTTTCTCGCCCTCTGTTTCATCCCCTCTGTTTCTCGCCCTCTGTTTCAGCCCCTCTGTTTCAGCCCCTATATTTCAGACCCTCTGTTTCTCGTCCTCTGTTTCAGCCCCTCTGTTTCTCGCCCTCTGTTTCAGCCCCTCTGTTTCTCGCCCTCTGTTTCAGCCCCTCTGATTCAGCCCCTCTGTTTCAGCCCCTCTGATTCAGCCCCTCTGTTTCTTGCCCTCTATTTCTCACCCTCTGTTTCTCGCCCTCTGTTTCATCCCCTCTGTTTTTCGCCCTCTGTTTCAGCCCCTCTGTTTCTCGACCTCTGTTCCAGCCCCTCTGTTTCAGCCCCTCTGTTTCAGCCACTCTGTTTCAGCCCCTCTGTTTCAGCCCCTCTGTTTCAGCCCCTCTGTTTCTCGCCCTCTGTTTCAGCCCCTCTGTTTCTCGCCCTCTGTTTCAGCCCCTCTGTTTCAGCCCGTCTGTTTCAGCCACTCTGTTTCTCGCCCTCTGTTTCAGACCCTCTGTTTCTCACCCTCTGATTCAGCCCCTCTGTTTCAGCCCCTCTGATTCAGCCCCTCTGATTCAGCCCCTCTGATTCAGCCCCTCTGTTTCTCGCCCACTGTTTCAGCCCCTCTGTTTCTACCCCTCTGTTTCAGCGCCTCTGTTTCTCGCCCTCTGTTTCTGTCCCTCTGTTTCTCGCCCTCTGTTTCAGCCCCTCTGATTCAGCCCCTCTGATTCAGCCCCTCTGTTTCAGCCCCTCTGTTTCAGCCCCTCTGTTTCTCGCCCTCTGTTTCTGCCCCTCTGTTTCTCGCCCTCTGTTTCAGCCCTGCTGATTCAGCCCCTCTGTTTCAGCCCCTCTGAATCAGCCCCTCTGATTCAGCCCCTCTGTTTCAGCCCCTCTGTTTCAGCCCCTCTGTTTCAGCCCCTCTGTTTCTCGCCATCTGTTTCAGCCCCTCTGTTTCAGCCTCTCTGTTTCAGCTCCTCTGTTTCAGCGCCTCTGTTTCTCGCCCTCTGATTCAACCCCTCTGTTTCTCGCCCTCTGTTTCAGCCCCTCTGTTTCAGCCCCTCTGTTTCAGCCCCTCTGTTTCTCGCCCTCTGTTTCAGCCCCTCTGTTTCTCGCCCTCTGTTTCAGCCACTCTGTTTCAGCCCCTCTGTTTCAGCCCCTCTGTTTCTCGCCCTCTGTTTCAGCCCCTCTGTTTCAGCCCCTCTGTTTCAGCCCCTCTGTTTCAGCTCCTCTGTTTCTCGCCCTCTGTATCAGACCCCTCTGTTTCTCGCCCTCTGTTCAGCCCCTATGTTTCTCGCCCTCTGTTTCAGCCCCTCTGTTTCTCGCCCTCTGTTTCTGCCCCTCTGTTTCTCGCCCTCTGTTTCAGCCCCTCTGTTTCTCGCCCTCTGTTTCAGCTCCGCTGATTCAGCCCCTCTGTTTCAGCCCCTCTGAATCAGCCCCTCTGATTCAGCCCCTCTGTTTCAGCCCTTCTGTTTCAGCCCCTCTGTTTCTCGCCCTCTGTTTCAGCCCATCTGATTCTCGCCCTCTGTTTCAGCCCCTCTGATTCTCGCCCTCTTTTTCAGCCCCTCTGATTCAGCCCCTCTGTTTCAGCCCCTCTGATTCAGTCCCTCTGATTCAGCCCCTCTGATTCAGCCCCTCTGTTTCTCGCCCTCTGTTTCAGCCCCTCTGTTTCTGCCCCTCTGTTTCAGCCCCTCTGTTTCTCGCCCTCTGTTTCAGCCCCTCTGTTTCTCGCCCTCTCTTTCAGCCCCTCTGTTTCAGCCCGTCTGTTTCAGCCACTCTGTTTCTCGAACTCTGTTTCAGCGCCTCTGTTTCTCGCCCTCTGTTTCTGTCCCTCTGGTTCTCGCCCTCTGTTTCAGCCCCTCTGATTCAGCCCCTCTGTTTCAGCTCCTATGTTTCTCCCCCTCTGTTCCAGCCCCTCTGTTTCAGCCCCTCTGTTTCAGCCACACTGTTTCAGCCCCTCTGTTTCAGCCCCTCTGTTTCAGCCCCTCTGTTTCTCGCCCTCTGTTTCAGCCCCTCTGTTTCTCGCCCTCTGTTTCAGCCCCAATGTTTCAGCCCGTCTGTTTCAGCCACTCTGTTTCTCGCCCTCTGTTTCAGCCCCTCTGTTTCTCACCCTCTGATTCAGCCCCTCTGTTTCAGCCCCTCTGATTCAGCCCCTCTGATTCAGCCCCTCTGATTCAGCCCCTCTGTTTCTCGCCCTCTGTTTCAGCCCCTCTGTTTCTGCCCCTCTGTTTCAGCGCCTCTGTTTCTCGCCCTCTGTTTCTGTCCCTCTGTTTCTCGCCCTCTGTTTCAGCCCCTCTGATTCAGCCCCTCTGATTCAGCCCCTCTCTTTCTGCCCCTCTGTTTCAGCCCCTCTGTTTCTCGCCCTCTGTTTCTGCCCCTCTGTTTCTCGCCCTCTGTTTCAGCCCTGCTGATTCAGCCCCTCTGTTTCAGCCCCTCTGAATCAGCCCCTCTGATTCAGCCCCTCTGTTTCAGCCCCTCTGTTTCAGCCCCTCTGTTTCAGCCGCTCTGTTTCTCGCCCTCTGTTTCAGCCCCTCTGATTCTCGCGCTCTGTTTCAGCGCCTGGGTTTCTCGTCCTCTGTTTAATCACCTCTGATTCAGCCCCTCTGTTTCAGCCCCTCTGATTCAGCCCATCTGATTCAGCCCCTCTGTTTCTCGCTCTCTTTTTCAGCCCCTCTGTTTCAGCCCCTCTGTTTCAGCCCCTCTGTTTCTCACCCTCTGTTTCAGCCCCCTGATTCAGCCCCTCTGATTCAGCCCCTCTGATTCAGCCCCTCTGTCTCCCGCCCTTCTGTTTCAGCCCCTCTGTTTCTCGCCCTCTGTTTCAGCCCCTCTGTTTCTCGCCTTCTGTTTCAGCCCCTCTGTTTCAGCCCCTCTGTTTCAGTCCCTCTGTTTCTCGCCCTCTGTTTCAGCCCCTCTGTTTCTCGCCCTCTGTTTCAGCCCCTCTGTTTCAGCCCCTCTGTTTCAGTCCCTCTGTTTCTCGCCCTCTGTTTCTCGCCCTCTGTTTCAGCCCCTCTGTTTCTCGCCCTCTGTTTCAGCCCCTCTGTTTCTCGCCCTCTGCTTCAGCCCCTCTGTTTCAGACCCTCTGTTTCAGCCCCTCTGTTTCAGCCCCTCTGTTTCTCGCCCTCTGTTTCAGCCCCTCTGTTTCTCGCCCTCTGTTTCATCCCCTCTGTTTCTCGCCCTCTGTTTCAGCCCCTCTGTTTCAGCCCCTATATTTCAGACCCTCTGTTTCTCGTCCTCTGTTTCAGCCCCTCTGTTTCTCGCCCTCTGTTTCAGCCCCTCTGTTTCTCGCCCTCTGTTTCAGCCCCTCTGATTCAGCCCCTCTGTTTCAGCCCCTCTGATTCAGCCCCTCTGTTTCAGCCCCTGTGTTTCAGCCCCTCTGTTTCAGCCCCTCTGTTTCTTGCCCTCTATTTCTCACCCTCTGTTTCTCGCCCTCTGTTTCATCCCCTCTGTTTTTCGCCCTCTGTTTCAGCCCCTCTGTTTCTCGACCTCTGTTTCAGGCTCTCTGTTTCAGCCCGTCGGTTTCAGCCCCTCTGTTTCAGCCCCTCTGTTTCGCGCCCTCTGTTTCTCGCTCGCTGTTTCAGCCCCTTTGTTTCTCGCCCTCGGTATCAGCCCCACTGTTTCTCGCCATCTGTTTCAGCCCCTCTGTTTCAGCCTCTCTGTTTCAGCACCTCTGTTTCAGCGCCTCTGTTTCTCGCCCTCTGATTCAGCCCCTCTGTTTCTCGCCCTCTGTTTCAGCCCCTCTGTTTCAGCCCCTCTGTTTCAGCCCCGCTGTTTCTCGCCCTCTGTTTCAGCCCCTCTGTTTCTCGCCCTCTGTTTCAGCCCCTCTGTTTCAGCCCCTCTGTTTCAGCCCCTCTGTTTCTCGCCCTCTGTTTCAGCCCCTCTGTTTCAGCCCCTCTGTTTCAGCCCCTCTGTTTCTCGCCCTCTGTTTCAGACCCCTCTGTTTCTCGCCCACTGTTCAGCCCCTATGTTTCTCGCCCTCTGTTTCAGCCCCTCTGTTTCTCGCCCTCTGTTTCTGCCCCTCTGTTTCTCGCCCTCTGTTTCAGCCCCTCTGTTTCTCGCCCTCTGTTTCAGCCCCGCTGATTCAGCCCCTCTGTTTCAGCCCCTCTGAATCAGCCCCTCTGATTCAGCCCCTCTGTTTCAGCCCCTCTGTTTCGGCCCCTCTGTTTCTCGCCCTCTGTTTCAGCCCATCTGATTCTCGCCCTCTGTTTCAGCCCTTCTGATTCTCGCCCTCTGTTTCAGCCCCTCTGATTCAGCCCCTCTGTTTCAGCCCCTCTGATTCAGCCCCTCTGATTCAGCCCCGCTGATTCAGCCCCTCTGTTTCTCGCCCTCTCTTTCAGCCCCTCTGTTTCAGCCCGTCTGTTTCAGCCACTCTGTTTCTCGAACTCTGTTTCAGCGCCTCTGTTTCTCGCCCTCTGTTTCTGTCCCTCTGATTCAGCCCCTCTGTTTCAGCCCCTCTGATTCAGCCCCTCTGTTTCAGCTCCTATGTTTCTCCCCCTCTGTTCTGGCCCCTCTGTTTCAGCCCCTCTGTTTCAGCCACACTGTTTCAGCCCCTCTGTTTCAGCCCCTCTGTTTCATCCCCTCTGTTTCTCGCCCTCTGTTTCAGCCCCTCTGTTTCTCGCCCTCTGTTTCAGCCCCAATGTTTCAGCCCGTCTGTTTCAGCCACTCTGTTTCTCGCCCTCTGTTTCAGCCCCTCTGTTTCTCACCCTCTGATTCAGCCCCTCTGTTTCAGCCCCTCTGATTCAGCCCCTCTGATTCAGCCCCTCTGATTCAGCCCCTCTGTTTCTCGCCCTCTGTTTCAGCTCCTCTGTTTCTGCCCCTCTGTTTCAGCGCCTCTGTTTCTCGCCCTCTGTTTCTGTCCCTCTGTTTCTCGCCCTCTATTTCAGCCCCTCTGATTCAGCCCCTCTGATTCAGCCCCTCTGTTTCAGCCCCTCTGTTTCAGCCCCTCTTTTTCTCGCCCTCTGTTTCTGCCCCTCTGTTTCTCGCCCTCTGTTTCAGCCCTGCTGATTCAGCCCCTCTGTTTCAGCCCCTCTGAATCAGCCCCTCTGATTCAGCCCCTCTGTTTCAGCCCCTCTGTTTCAGCCCCTCTGTTTCAGCCGCTCTGTTTCTCGCCCTCTGTTTCAGCCCCTCTGATTCTCG
Organism: Chiloscyllium punctatum; assembly: GCF_047496795.1. Lineage (NCBI taxonomy): Eukaryota > Metazoa > Chordata > Chondrichthyes > Orectolobiformes > Hemiscylliidae > Chiloscyllium > Chiloscyllium punctatum. The sequence continues at coordinate 93,425,875 of NC_092758.1, forward strand.
CGCTCTGTTTCAGCGCCTGGGTTTCTCGTCCTCTGTTTAATCACCTCTGATTCAGCCCCTCTGTTTCAGCCCCTCTGATTCAGCCCATCTGATTCAGCCCCTCTGTTTCTCGCTCTCTTTTTCAGCCCCTCTGTTTCAGCCCCTCTGTTTCAGCCCCTCTGTTTCTCACCCTCTGTTTCAGCCCCCTGATTCAGCCCCTCTGATTCAGCCCCTCTGATTCAGCCCCTCTGTCTCCCGCCCTTCTGTTTCAGCCCCTCTGTTTCTCGCCCTCTGTTTCAGCCCCTCTGTTTCTCGCCTTCTGTTTCAGCCCCTCTGTTTCAGCCCCTCTGTTTCAGTCCCTCTGTTTCTCGCCCTCTGTTTCAGCCCCTCTGTTTCTCGCCCTCTGTTTCAGCCCCTCTGTTTCAGCCCCTCTGTTTCAGTCCCTCTGTTTCTCGCCCTCTGTTTCTCGCCCTCTGTTTCAGCCCCTCTGTTTCTCGCCCTCTGTTTCTCGCCCTCTGCTTCAGCCCCTCTGTTTCAGACCCTCTGTTTCAGCCCCTCTGTTTCAGCCCCTCTGTTTCTCGCCCTCTGTTTCAGCCCCTCTGTTTCTCGCCCTCTGTTTCATCCCCTCTGTTTCTCGCCCTCTGTTTCAGCCCCTCTGTTTCAGCCCCTATATTTCAGACCCTCTGTTTCTCGTCCTCTGTTTCAGCCCCTCTGTTTCTCGCCCTCTGTTTCAGGCCCTCTGTTTCTCGCCCTCTGTTTCAGCCCCTCTGATTCAGCCCCTCTGTTTCAGCCCCTCTGATTCAGCCCCTCTGTTTCAGCCCCTGTGTTTCAGCCCCTCTGTTCCAGCCGCTCTGTTTCTTGCCCTCTATTTCTCACCCTCTGTTTCTCGCCCTCTGTTTCTCGACCTCTGTTTCAGGCTCTCTGTTTCAGCCCGTCGGTTTCAGCCCCTCTGTTTCAGCCCCTCTGTTTCGCGCCCTCTGTTTCTCGCTCGCTGTTTCAGCCCCTTTGTTTCTCGCCCTCGGTATCAGCCCCACTGTTTCTCGCCATCTGTTTCAGCCCCTCTGTTTCAGCCTCTCTGTTTCAGCACCTCTGTTTCAGCGCCTCTGTTTCTCGCCCTCTGATTCAGCCCCTCTGTTTCTCGCCCTCTGTTTCAGCCCCTCTGTTTCTGCCCCTCTGTTTCAGCCCCGCTGTTTCTCGCCCTCTGTTTAAGCCCCTCTGTTTCTCGCCCTCTGTTTCAGCCCCTCTGTTTCAGCCCCTCTGTTTCAGCCCCTCTGTTTCTCGCCCTCTGTTTCAGCCCCTCTGTTTCAGCCCCTCTGTTTCAGCCCCTCTGTTTCTCGCCCTCTGTTTCAGACCCCTCTGTTTCTCGCCCACTGTTCAGCCCCTATGTTTCTCGCCCTCTGTTTCAGCCCCTCTGTTTCTCGCCCTCTGTTTCTGCCCCTCTGTTTCTCGCCCTCTGTTTCAGCCCCTCTGTTTCTCGCCCTCTGTTTCAGCCCCGCTGATTCAGCCCCTCTGTTTCAGCCCCTCTGAATCAGCCCCTCTGATTCAGCCCCTCTGTTTCAGCCCCTCTGTTTCGGCCCCTCCGTTTCTCGCCCTCTGTTTCAGCCCATCTGATTCTCGCCCTCTGTTTCAGCCCTTCTGATTCTCGCCCTCTGTTTCAGCCCCTCTGATTCAGCCCCTCTGTTTCAGCCCCTCTGATTCAGCCCCTCTGATTCAGCCCCGCTGATTCAGCCCCTCTGTTTCTCGCCCTCTGTTTCAGCCCCTCTGTTTCTTTCCCTCTGTTTCAGCGCCTCTGTTTCTCGCCCTCTGTTTCTGTCCCTCTGTTTCTCGCCCTCTGTTTCAGCCCCTCTGATTCAGCCCCTCTGTTTCAGCTCCTATGTTTCTCCCCCTCTGTTCCAGCCCCTCTGTTTCAGGCCCTCTGTTTCAGCCACTCTGTTTCAGCCCCTCTGTTTCAGCCCCTCTGTTTCAGCCCCTCTGTTTCTCGCCCTCTGTTTCAGCCCCTCTGTTTCTCGCCCTCTGTTTCAGCCCCTCTGTTTCAGCCCGTCTGTTTCAGCCACTCTGTTTCTCGCCCTCTGTTTCAGACCCTCTGTTTCTCACCCTCTGATTCAGCCCCTCTGTTTCAGCCCCTCTGATTCAGCCCCTCTGATTCAGCCCCTCTGATTCAGCCCCTCTGTTTCTCGCCCTCTGTTTCAGCCCCTCTGTTTCTGCCCCTCTGTTTCAGCGCCTCTGTTTCTCGCCCTCTGTTTCTGTCCCTCTGTTTCTCGCCCTCTGTTTCAGCCCCTCTGATTCAGCCCCTCTGATTCAGCCCCTCTGTTTCAGCCCCTCTGATTCAGCCCCTCTGTTTCAGCCCCTCTGTTTCAGCCCCTCTGTTTCAGCCACTCTGTTTCTCGCCCTCTATTTCTCACCCTCTGTTTCTCGCCCTCTGTTTCAGCCCCTCTGTTTTTCGCCCTCTGTTTCAGCCCCTCTGTTTCTTGCCCTCTGTTTCAGGCTCTCTGTTTCAGCCCGTCTGTTTCAGCCCCTCTGTTTCAGCCCCTCTGTTTCTCGCCCTCTGTTTCAGCCCCTCTGATTCTCGCCCTCTGTTTCAGCCCCTCTGTTTCTCGCACTCTGTTACTGCCCCTCTGTTTCTCGCCCTCTGTTTCAGCACCTCTGTTTCTCGCCATCTGTTTCAGCCCCGCTGATTCAGCCCCTCTGTTTCAGCCCCTCTGAATCACCCCCTCTGATTCAGCCCCTCTGTTTCAGCCCCTCTGTTTCAGCCCCTGTGTTTCTCGCCCTCTGTTTCAGCCCATCTGATTCTCGCTCTCTGTTTCAGACCCTCTGATTCTCGCCCTCTGTTTCAGCCCCTCTGTTTCAGCCCCTCTGATTCAGCCCCTCTAATTCAGCCCCTCTGATTCAGCCCCTCTGTTTCTCGCCCTCTGTTTCAGCCCCTCTGTTTCAGCCCCATGGTTTCAGCCCCTCTGTTTCTCACCCTCTGTTTCAGCCCCTCTGATTCAGCACCTCTGATTCAGCCCCTCTGATTCAGCCCCTCTGTTTCAGCGCCTCTGATTCAGCCCCTCTGTTTCTCGCCCTCTCTTTCAGCCCCTCTGTTTCAGCCTCTCTGTTTCAGCTCCACTGTTTCAGCCCCTCTGTTTCTCGCCCTCTGTTTCAGCCCCTCTGTTTCTCGCCCTCTGTTTCAGCCCCTCTGTTTCTCGCCCTCTGTTTCAGCCCCTCTGCTTCATCCCCTCTGTTTCTCGCCCTCTGTTTCAGCCCCTCTGTTTCTCCCCCTCTGTTTCATCCCCTCTGTTTCTCTCCCTCTGTTTCAGCCCCTCTGTTTCTCGCCCTCTGTTTCAGCCCCTCTGTTTCAGCCCCGCTGTTTCTCGCCCTCTGTTTCTGCCCCTCTGTTTCTGCCCCTCTGTTTCAGCCCCGCTGTTTCTTGCCCTCTGTTTCAGCCCCGCTGATTCAGCCCCTCTGTTTCAGCCCCTCTGAATCAGCCCCTCTGATTCAGCCCCTCTGTTTCAGCCCCTCTGATTCAGCCCCTCTGTTTCAGCCCCTCTGATTCAGCCCCTCTGTTTCAGCCCCTCTGATTCAGCCCCTCTGATTCAGCCCCTCTGTTTCTCGCCCTCTGTTTCAGCCCCTCTGTTTCAGCCCCTCTGTTTCAGCCCCTCTGTTTCTCACCCTCTGTTTCAGCCCCCTGATTCAGCCCCTCTGATTCAGCCACTCTGATTCAGCCCCTCTGTTTCCCGCCCCTCTGTTTCAGCCCCTCTGTTTCTCGCCCTCTGTTTCAGCCCCTCTGTTTCTCGCCCTCTGTTTCAGCCCATCTGTTTCAGCCCCTCTGTTTCAGTCCCTCTGTTTCTCGCCCTCTGTTTCAGCCCCTCTGTTTCTCGCCCTCTGTTTCGGACCCTCTGTTTCAGCCCCTCTGTTTCAGTCCCTATGTTTCTCGCCTTCTGTTTCTCGCCCTCTGTTTCAGCCCCTCTGTTTCTCGCCCTCTGTTTCAGCCCCTCTGTTTCTCGCCCTCTGCTTCAGCCCCTCTGTTTCAGCCCCTCTGTTTCTCGCCCTCTGTTTCAGCCCCTCTGTTTCTCGCCCTCTGTTTCAGCCCCTCTGTTTCTCGCCCTCTGTTTCATCTCCTCTGTTTCTCGCCATCTGTTTCATCCCCTCTGTTTCATGCCCTCTGTTTCAGCCCCTCTGTTTCAGCCCCTATATTTCAGCCCCTCTGTTTCTCGTCCTCTGTTTCAGACCCTCTGTTTCTCGCCCTCTGTTTCAGACCCTCTGTTTCTCGCCCTCTGTTTCAGCCCCTCTGATTCAGCCCCTCTGATTCAGCCCCTCTGATTTAGCCCCTCTGTTTCAGCCCCTCTGATTCAGCCCCTCTGTTTCAGCCCCTCTGTTTCAGCCCCTCTGTTTCTCGCCCTCTGTTTCAGCCCCTCTGTTTTTCGCCCTCTGTTTCAGCCCCTCTGTTTCTCGACCTCTGTTTCAGGCTCTCTGTTTCAGCCCGTCTGTTTCAGCCCCTCTGTTTCAGCCCCTCTGTTTCAGCCCCTCTGATTCAGCCCCTCTCTTTCAGCCCCTCTGTTTCAGCCTCTCTGTTTCAGCTCCTCTGTTTCAGCCCCTCTGTTTCTCGCCCTCTGTTTCAGCCCCTCTGTTTCTCGCCCTCTGTTTCTCCCCCTCTGTTTCAGCCCCTCTGTTTCAGCCGCTCTGTGTCTCGCCCTCTGTTTCAGCCCCTCTGTTTCAGCCCCTCTGTTTCAGCCCCTCTGTTTCAGCCCCTCTGTTTCTCGCCCTCTGTTTCAGCCCCTCTGTTTCAGCCCCTCTGATTCAGCCCCTCTGTTTCTCGCCCTCTGTTTCAGACCCCTCTGTTTCTCGCCCTCTGTTCAGCCCCTATGTTTCTCGCCCTCTGTTTCAGCACCTCTGTTTCTCGCCCTCTGTTTCAGCCCCTCTGTTTCAGCCCCTCTGTTTCTCGCCCTCTGTTTCTGCCCCTCTGTTTCTCGCCCTCTGTTTCAGCTACTCTATTTCTCGCCGTCTGTTTCAGCCCCGCTGATTCAGCCCCTCTGTTTCATCCCCTCTGAATCAGCCCCTCTGATTCAGCACCTCTGTTTCAGCCCCTCTGTTTCAGCCCCTCTGTTTCTCGCCCTCTGTTTCAGCCCATCTGATTCTCGCCCTCTGTTTCAGCCCTTCTGATTCTCGCCCTCTGTTTCAGCCCCTCTGATTCAGCCCCTCTATTTCAGCCCCTCTGTTTCAGCCCCTCTGTTTCTCGCCCTCTGTTTCAGCCCCTCTGTTTCTCGCCCTCTGTTTCAGCCCCTCTGTTTCAGCCCGTCTGTTTCAGCCACTCTGTTTCTCGCCCACTGTTTCAGCCCCTCTGTTTCTCACCCTCTGTTTCAGCCCCTCTGATTCAGACCCTCTGTTTCTCGCCCTCTGTTTCAGCCCCTCTGTTTCTCGCCCTCTGTTTCAGCCCCTCTGTTTCAGCCCCTCTGTTTCAGCCCCTCTGTTTCTCGCCCTCTGTTTCAGGCCCTCTGTTTCTCGCCCTCTGTTTCAGCCCCTCTGATTCAGCCCCTCTGTTTCAGCCCCTCTGATTCAGCCCCTCTGTTTCAGCCCCTCTGTTTCAGCCCCTCTGTTTCAGCCCCTCTGATTCTCGCCCTCTATTTCTCACCCTCTGTTTCTCGCCCTCTGTTTCAGCCCCTCTGTTTTTCGCCCTCTGTTTCAGCCCCTCTGTTTCTTGCCCTCTGTTTCAGGCTCTCTGTTTCAGCCCGTCTGTTTCAGCCCCTCTGTTTCAGCCCCTCTGTTTCTCGCCCTCTGTTTCAGCCCCTCTGATTCTCGCCCTCTGTTTCAGCCCCTCTGTTTCTCGCCCTCTGTTTCAGCCCCTCTGATTCAGCCCCTCTGTTTCAGCCCCTCTGATTCATCCCCTCTGATTCAGCCCCTCTGATTCAGCCTCTCTGTTTCTCGCCCTCTGTTTCAGCCACTCTGTTTCTGCCCCTCTGTTTCAGCCCCTCTGTTTCTCACCCTCTGTTTCAGCCCCTCTGATTCAGCCCCTCTGATTCAACCCCTCTGATTCAGCCCCTCTGTTTCAAGCCCCTCTGTTTCAGCACCTCTGTTTCTCGCCCTCTGTTTCAGTCCCTCTGTTTCTCGCCCTCTGTTTCAGCCCCACTGTTTCAGCCCCTCTGTTTCAGCCCCTCTGTTTCAGCGCCTCTGTTTCTCGCCCTCTGTTTCAGCCCCTCTGTTTCTCGCCCTCTGTTTCAGCCCCGCTGATTCAGCCCCTCTGTTTCAGCCCCTATGTTTCTCCGCCTCTGTTCCAGCCCCTCTGTTTCAGCCCCTCTGTTTCAGCCACTCTGTTTCAGCCCCTCTGTTTCAGCCCCTCTGTTTCTCGCCCTCTGTTTCAGCCCCTCTGTTTCTCGCCCTCTGTTTCAGCCCCACTGTTTCAGCCCGTCTGTTTCAGCCACTCTGTTTCTCGCCCTCTGTTTCAGCCTCTCTGTTTCTCACCCTCTGTTTCAGCCCCTCTGATTCAGCGCCTCTGTTTCTCGCCCTCTGTTTCAGCCCCTCTGTTTCTCGCCCTCTGTTTCAGCCCCTCTGTTTCAGCCCCTCTGTTTCAGCCCCTCTGTTTCTCGCCCTCTGATTCAGCCCCTCTGATTCAGCCCCTCTGTTTCAGCCCCTCTGATTCAGCCCCTCTGTTTCAGCCCCTCTGTTTCAGCCCCTCTGTTTCAGCCCCTCTGTTTCTCGCCCTCTGTTTCTCGCCCGCTGTTTCAGCCCCTTTGTTTCTCGCCCTCTGTTTAGCCCCACTGTTTCAGCCCCTCTGATTCAGCCCCTCTGATTCAGCCCCTCTGTTTCTCGCCCTCTGTTTCAGCCCCTCTGTTTCAGCCCCTTTGTTTCAGCCCCTCTCTTTCTCGCCCTCTGTTTCAGCCCCTCTGTTTCTCGCCCTCTGTTTCAGCCGTCTCTGTTTCTCGCCCTCTGTTTCTGCCCCTCTGTTTCTCGCCCTGTGTTTCAGCCCCGCTGCTTCTCGCCCTCTGTTTCAGCCCCGCTGATTCAGCCCCTCTGTTTCAGCCCCTCTGAATCAGCCCCTCTGATTCAACCCCTCTGTTTCAGCCCCTCTGTTTCAGCCCCTCTGTTTCTCGCCCTCTGTTTCAGCCCCTCTGTTTCTCGCCCTCTGTTTCAGCCCCACTGTTTCAGCCCGTCTGTTTCAGCCACTCTGTTTCTCGCCCTCTGTTTCAGCCCCTCTGTTTCTCACCCTCTGTTTCAGCCCCACTGATTCAGCGCCTCTGTTTCTCGCCCTCTGTTTCAGCCCCTCTGTTTCTCGCCCTCTGTTTCAGCCCCTCTGTTTCAGCCCCTCTGTTTCAGCCCCTCTGTTTCTCGCCCTCTGATTCAGCCCCTCTGATTCAGCCCCTCTGTTTCAGCCCCTCTGATTCAGCCCCTGTGTTTCAGCCCCTCTGTTTCAGCCCCTCTGTTTCAGCCCCTCTGTTTCTCGCCCTCTGTTTCTCGCCCGCTGTTTCAGCCCCTTTGTTTCTCGCCCTCTGTTTCAGCCCCACTGTTTCAGCCCCTCTGATTCAGCCCCTCTGATTCAGCCCCTCTGTTTCTCGCCCTCTGTTTCAGCCCCTCTGTTTCAGCCCCTCTGTTTCAGCCCCTCTCTTTCTCGCCCTCTGTTTCAGCCCCTCTGTTTCTCGCCCTCTGTTTCAGCCGTCTCTGTTTCTCGCCCTCTGTTTCTGCCCCTCTGTTTCTCGCCCTGTGTTTCAGCCCCGCTGCTTCTCGCCCTCTGTTTCAGCCCCGCTGATTCAGCCCCTCTGTTTCAGCCCCTCTGAATCAGCCCCTCTGATTCAGCCCCTCTGTTTCAGCCCCTCTGTTTCAGCCCCTCTGTTTCTCGCCCTCTGTTTCAGCCCCTCTGATTCTCGCCCGCTGTTTCAGCCCCTCTGTTTCTCGCCGTCTGTTTTAGCCCCTCTGATTCAGCCCCTCTGTTTCAGCCCCTCTGATTCAGCCCCTCTGATTCAGCCCCTCTGATTCGGCCCTTCGGTTTCTTGCCCTCTGTTTCAGCCCCTCTGTTTCAGACCCTCTGTTTCTCACCCTCTGTTTCAGCGCCTCTGATTCAGCCCCTCTGATTCAGCCCCTCTGATTCAGCCCCTCTGTTTCCCGCCCCTCTGTTTCAGCCCCTCTGTTTCTCGCCCTCTGTTTCAGCCCCTCTGTTTCTCGCCCTCTGTTACAGCCCCTCTGTTTCAGCCCCTCTGTTTCAGCCCCTCTGTTTCAGCGCCTCTGTTCCAGCCCCTCTGTTTCAGCCCCTCTGTTTCAGCCACTCTGTTTCAGCCCCTCTCTTTCAAACCCTCTGTTTCAGCCCCTCTGTTTCTCGCCCTCTGTTTCAGCCCCTCTGTTTCTCGCCCTCTGTTTCAGCCCCTCTGATTCAGCCCCTCTGTTTCTCGCCCTCTGTTTCAGCCCCTCTGTTTCTCGCACTCTGTTTCAGCCCCTCTGTTTCTCGCCCTCTGTTTCAGCCCCTCTGTTTCAGCCCCTCTGATTCAGCCCCTCTGATTCAGCCCCTCTGATTCGGCCCTTCGGTTTCTTGCCCTCTGCTTCAGCCCGTCTGTTTCACGCACTCTGTTTCTCGCCCTCTGTTTCAGCCCCTCTGTTTCTCACCCTCTGTTCCAGCCCCTCTGATTCAGCCCCTCTGTTTCTCGCCCTCTGTTTCAGCCCCTCTGTTTCTCGCACTCTGTTTCAGCCCCTCTGTTTCTCGCCCTCTGTTTCAGCCCCTCTGTTTCAGCCCCTCTGATGCAGCCTCTCTGTTTCTCGCCCTCTGTTTCAGCCCCTCTGTTCTTCGCCCTCTGTTTCAGCCCCTCTGTTTCTCGCCCTCTGTTTCAGCCCCTCTGATTCAGCCCCTCTGTTTCAGCACCTCTGTTTCTCCGCCTCTGTTCCAGCCCCTCTGTTTCAGCCCCTCTGTTTCAGCCACTCTGTTTCAGCCACTCTGTTTCAGCCCCTCTGTTTCAGCCCCTCTGTTTCTCGCCCTCTGTTTCAGCCCCTCTGTTTCTCGCCCTCTGTTTCAGCCCCACTGTTTCAGCCCGTCTGTTTCAGCCACTCTGTATATCGCCCTCTGTTTCAGCCCCTCTGTTTCTCACCCTCTGTTTCAGCCCCTCTGATTCAGCGCCTCTGTTTCTCGCCCTCTGTTTCTGCCCCTCTGTTTCTCGCCCTCTGTTTCAGCCACTCTATTTCTCGCCCTCTGTTTCAGCCCCGCTGATTCAGCCCCTCTGTTTCATCCCCTCTGAATCAGCCCCTCTGATTCAGCACCTCTGTTTCAGCCCCTCTGTTTCAGCCCCTCTGTTTCTCGCCCTCTGTTTCAGCCCATCTGATTCTCGCCCTCTGTTTCAGCCCTTCTGATTCTCGCCCTCTGTTTCAGCCCCTCTGATTCAGCCCCTCTATTTCAGCCCCTCTGTTTCAGCCCCTCTGTTTCTCGCCCTCTGTTTCAGCCCCTCTGTTTCTCGCCCTCTGTTTCAGCCCCTCTGTTTCAGCCCGTCTGTTTCAGCCACTCTGTTTCTCGCCCACTGTTTCAGCCCCTCTGTTTCTCACCCTCTGTTTCAGCCCCTCTGATTCAGACCCTCTGTTTCTCGCCCTCTGTTTCAGCCCCTCTGTTTCTCGCCCTCTGTTTCAGCCCCTCTGTTTCAGCCCCTCTGTTTCAGCCCCTCTGTTTCTCGCCCTCTGTTTCAGGCCCTCTGTTTGTCGCCCTCTGTTTCAGCCCCTCTGATTCTCGCGCTCTGTTTCAGCGCCTGGGTTTCTCGTCCTCTGTTTAATCACCTCTGATTCAGCCCCTCTGTTTCAGCCCCTCTGATTCAGCCCATCTGATTCAGCCCCTCTGTTTCTCGCTCTCTTTTTCAGCCCCTCTGTTTCAGCCCCTCTGTTTCTCACCCTCTGTTTCAGCCCCCTGATTCAGCCCCTCTGATTCAGCCCCTCTGATTCAGCCCCTCTGTCTCCCGCCCTTCTGTTTCAGCCCCTCTGTTTCTCGCCCTCTGTTTCAGCCCCTCTGTTTCTCGCCTTCTGTTTCAGCCCCTCTGTTTCAGCCCCTCTGTTTCAGTCCCTCTGTTTCTCGCCCTCTGTTTCAGCCCCTCTGTTTCTCGCCCTCTGTTTCAGCCCCTCTGTTTCAGCCCCTCTGTTTCAGTCCCTCTGTTTCTCGCCCTCTGTTTCTCGCCCTCTGTTTCAGCCCCTCTGTTTCTCGCCCTCTGTTTCTCGCCCTCTGCTTCAGCCCCTCTGTTTCAGACCCTCTGTTTCAGCCCCTCTGTTTCAGCCCCTCTGTTTCTCGCCCTCTGTTTCAGCCCCTCTGTTTCTCGCCCTCTGTTTCATCCCCTCTGTTTCTCGCCCTCTGTTTCAGCCCCTCTGTTTCAGCCCCTATATTTCAGACCCTCTGTTTCTCGTCCTCTGTTTCAGCCCCTCTGTTTCTCGCCCTCTGTTTCAGGCCCTCTGTTTCTCGCCCTCTGTTTCAGCCCCTCTGATTCAGCCCCTCTGTTTCAGCCCCTCTGATTCAGCCCCTCTGTTTCAGCCCCTGTGTTTCAGCCCCTCTGTTCCAGCCGCTCTGTTTCTTGCCCTCTATTTCTCACCCTCTGTTTCTCGCCCTCTGTTTCTCGACCTCTGTTTCAGGCTCTCTGTTTCAGCCCGTCGGTTTCAGCCCCTCTGTTTCAGCCCCTCTGTTTCGCGCCCTCTGTTTCTCGCTCGCTGTTTCAGCCCCTTTGTTTCTCGCCCTCGGTATCAGCCCCACTGTTTCTCGCCATCTGTTTCAGCCCCTCTGTTTCAGCCTCTCTGTTTCAGCACCTCTGTTTCAGCGCCTCTGTTTCTCGCCCTCTGATTCAGCCCCTCTGTTTCTCGCCCTCTGTTTCAGCCCCTCTGTTTCTGCCCCTCTGTTTCAGCCCCGCTGTTTCTCGCCCTCTGTTTCAGCCCCTCTGTTTCTCGCCCTCTGTTTCAGCCCCTCTGTTTCAGCCCCTCTGTTTCAGCCCCTCTGTTTCTCGCCCTCTGTTTCAGCCCCTCTGTTTCAGCCCCTCTGTTTCAGCCCCTCTGTTTCTCGCCCTCTGTTTCAGACCCCTCTGTTTCTCGCCCACTGTTCAGCCCCTATGTTTCTCGCCCTCTGTTTCAGCCCCTCTGTTTCTCGCCCTCTGTTTCTGCCCCTCTGTTTCTCGCCCTCTGTTTCAGCCCCTCTGTTTCTCGCCCTCTGTTTCAGCCCCGCTGATTCAGCCCCTCTGTTTCAGCCCCTCTGAATCAGCCCCTCTGATTCAGCCCCTCTGTTTCAGCCCCTCTGTTTCGGCCCCTCTGTTTCTCGCCCTCTGTTTCAGCCCATCTGATTCTCGCCCTCTGTTTCAGCCCTTCTGATTCTCGCCCTCTGTTTCAGCCCCTCTGATTCAGCCCCTCTGTTTCAGCCCCTCTGATTCAGCCCCTCTGATTCAGCCCCGCTGATTCAGCCCCTTTGTTTCTCGCCCTCTGTTTCAGCCCCTCTGTTTCTTTCCCTCTGTTTCAGCGCCTCTGTTTCTCGCCCTCTGTTTCTGTCCCTCTGTTTCTCGCCCTCTGTTTCAGCCCCTCTGATTCAGCCCCTCTGTTTCAGCTCCTATGTTTCTCCCCCTCTGTTCCAGCCCCTCTGTTTCAGGCCCTCTGTTTCAGCCACTCTGTTTCAGCCCCTCTGTTTCAGCCCCTCTGTTTCAGCCCCTCTGTTTCTCGCCCTCTGTTTCAGCCCCTCTGTTTCTCGCCCTCTGTTTCAGCCCCTCTGTTTCAGCCCGTCTGTTTCAGCCACTCTGTTTCTCGCCCTCTGTTTCAGACCCTCTGTTTCTCAACCTCTGGTTCAGCCCCTCTGTTTCAGCCCCTCTGATTCAGCCCCTCTGATTCAGCCCCTCTGATTCAGCCCCTCTGTTTCTCGCCCTCTGTTTCAGCCCCTCTGTTTCTGCCCCTCTGTTTCAGCGCCTCTGTTTCTCGCCCTCTGTTTCTGTCCCTCTGTTTCTCGCCCTCTGTTTCAGCCCCTCTGATTCAGCCCCTCTGATTCAGCCCCTCTGTTTCAGCCCCTCTGATTCAGCCCCTCTGTTTCAGCCCCTCTGTTTCAGCCCCTCTGTTTCAGCCACTCTGTTTCTCGCCCTCTATTTCTCACCCTCTGTTTCTCGCCCTCTGTTTCAGCCCCTCTGTTTTTCGCCCTCTGTTTCAGCCCCTCTGTTTCTTGCCCTCTGTTTCAGGCTCTCTGTTTCAGCCCGTCTGTTTCAGCCCCTCTGTTTCAGCCCCTATGTTTCTCGCCCTCTGTTTCAGCCCCTCTGATTCTCGCCTTCTGTTTCAGCCCCTCTGTTTCTCGCACTCTGTTTCTGCCCCTCTGTTTCTCGCCCTCTGTTTCAGCACCTCTGTTTCTCGCCCTCTGTTTCAGCCCCGCTGATTCAGCCCCTCTGTTTCAGCCCCTCTGAATCACCCCCTCTGATTCAGCCCCTCTGTTTCAGCCCCTCTGTTTCAGCCCCTGTGTTTCTCGCCCTCTGTTTCAGCCCATCTGATTCTCGCTCTCTGTTTCAGACCCTCTGATTCTCGCCCTCAGTTTCAGCCCCTCTGTTTCAGCCCCTCTGATTCAGCCCCTCTAATTCAGCCCCTCTGATTCAGCCCCTCTGTTTCTCGCCCTCTGTTTCAGCCCCTCTGTTTCAGCCCCATGGTTTCAGCCCCTCTGTTTCTCACCCTCTGTTTCAGCCCCTCTGATTCAGCACCTCTGATTCAGCCCCTCTGATTCAGCCCCTCTGTTTCAGTGCCTCTGATTCAGCCCCTCTGTTTCTCGCCCTCTCTTTCAGCCCCTCTGTTTCAGCCTCTCTGTTTCAGCTCCACTGTTTCAGCCCCTCTGTTTCTCGCCCTCTGTTTCAGCCCCTCTGTTTCTCGCCCTCTGTTTCAGCCCCTCTGTTTCTCGCCCTCTGTTTCAGCCCCTCTGCTTCATCCCCTCTGTTTCTCGCCCTCTGTTTCAGCCCCTCTGTTTCTCCCCCTCTGTTTCATCCCCTCTGTTTCTCTCCCTCTGTTTCAGCCCCTCTGTTTCTCGCCCTCTGTTTCAGCCCCTCTGTTTCAGCCCCGCTGTTTCTCGCCCTCTGTTTCTGCCCCTCTGTTTCTGCCCCTCTGTTTCAGCCCCGCTGTTTCTTGCCCTCTGTTTCAGCCCCGCTGATTCAGCCCCTCTGTTTCAGCCCCTCTGAATCAGCCCCTCTGATTCAGCCCCTCTGTTTCAGCCCCTCTGATTCAGCCCCTCTGTTTCAGCCCCTCTGATTCAGCCCCTCTGTTTCAGCCCCTCTGATTCAGCCCCTCTGATTCAGCCCCTCTGTTTCTCGCCCTCTGTTTCAGCCCCTCTGTTTCAGCCCCTCTGTTTCAGCCCCTCTGTTTCTCACCCTCTGTTTCAGCCCCCTGATTCAGCCCCTCTGATTCAGCCACTCTGATTCAGCCCCTCTGTTTCCCGCCCCTCTGTTTCAGCCCCTCTGTTTCTCGCCCTCTGTTTCAGCCCCTCTGTTTCTCGCCCTCTGTTTCAGCCCATCTGTTTCAGCCCCTCTGTTTCAGTCCCTCTGTTTCTCGCCCTCTGTTTCTCGCCCTCTGTTTCGGACCCTCTGTTTCAGCCCCTCTGTTTCAGTCCCTATGTTTCTCGCCTTCTGTTTCTCGCCCTCTGTTTCAGCCCCTCTGTTTCTCGCCCTCTGTTTCAGCCCCTCTGTTTCTCGCCCTCTGCTTCAGCCCCTCTGTTTCAGCCCCTCTGTTTCTCGCCCTCTGTTTCAGCCCCTCTGTTTCTCGCCCTCTGTTTCAGCCCCTCTGTTTCTCGCCCTCTGTTTCATCTCCTCTGTTTCTCGCCATCTGTTTCATCCCCTCTGTTTCATGCCCTCTGTTTCAGCCCCTCTGTTTCAGCCCCTATATTTCAGCCCCTCTGTTTCTCGTCCTCTGTTTCAGACCCTCTGTTTCTCGCCCTCTGTTTCAGACCCTCTGTTTCTCGCCCTCTGTTTCAGCCCCTCTGATTCAGCCCCTCTGATTCAGCCCCTCTGATTTAGCCCCTCTGTTTCAGCCCCTCTGATTCAGCCCCTCTGTTTCAGCCCCTCTGTTTCAGCCCCTCTGTTTCTCGCCCTCTGTTTCAGCCCCTCTGTTTTTCGCCCTCTGTTTCAGCCCCTCTGTTTCTCGACCTCTGTTTCAGGCTCTCTGTTTCAGCCCGTCTGTTTCAGCCCCTCTGTTTCAGCCCCTCTGTTTCAGCCCCTCTGATTCAGCCCCTCTCTTTCAGCCCCTCTGTTTCAGCCTCTCTGTTTCAGCTCCTCTGTTTCAGCCCCTCTGTTTCTCGCCCTCTTTTTCAGCCCCTCTGTTTCTCGCCCTCTGTTTCTCGCCCTCTGTTTCAGCCCCTCTGTTTCAGCCGCTCTGTGTCTCGCCCTCTGTTTCAGCCCCTCTGTTTCAGCCCCTCTGTTTCAGCCCCTCTGTTTCAGCCCCTCTGTTTCTCGCCCTCTGTTTCAGCCCCTCTGTTTCAGCCCCTCTGTTTCAGCCCCTCTGTTTCTCGCCCTCTGTTTCAGACCCCTCTGTTTCTCGCCCTCTGTTCAGCCCCTATGTTTCTCGCCCTCTGTTTCAGCACCTCTGTTTCTCGCCCTCTGTTTCAGCCCCTCTGTTTCAGCCCCTCTGTTTCTCGCCCTCTGTTTCTGCCCCTCTGTTTCTCGCCCTCTGTTTCAGCTACTCTATTTCTCGCCGTCTGTTTCAGCCCCGCTGATTCAGCCCCTCTGTTTCATCCCCTCTGAATCAGCCCCTCTGATTCAGCACCTCTGTTTCAGCCCCTCTGTTTCAGCCCCTCTGTTTCTCGCCCTCTGTTTCAGCCCATCTGATTCTCGCCCTCTGTTTCAGCCCTTCTGATTCTCGCCCTCTGTTTCAGCCCCTCTGATTCAGCCCCTCTATTTCAGCCCCTCTGTTTCAGCCCCTCTGTTTCTCGCCCTCTGTTTCAGCCCCTCTGTTTCTCGCCCTCTGTTTCAGCCCCTCTGTTTCAGCCCGTCTGTTTCAGCCACTCTGTTTCTCGCCCACTGTTTCAGCCCCTCTGTTTCTCACCCTCTGTTTCAGCCCCTCTGATTCAGACCCTCTGTTTCTCGCCCTCGGTTTCAGCCCCTCTGTTTCTCGCCCTCTGTTTCAGCCCCTCTGTTTCAGCCCCTCTGTTTCAGCCCCTCTGTTTCTCGCCCTCTGTTTCAGGCCCTCTGTTTCTCGCCCTCTGTTTCAGCCCCTCTGATTCAGCCCCTCTGTTTCAGCCCCTCTGATTCAGCCCCTCTGTTTCAGCCCCTCTGTTTCAGCCCCTCTGTTTCAGCCCCTCTGATTCTCGCCCTCTATTTCTCACCCTCTGTTTCTCGCCCTCTGTTTCAGCCCCTCTGTTTTTCGCCCTCTGTTTCAGCCCCTCTGTTTCTTGCCCTCTGTTTCAGGCTCTCTGTTTCAGCCCGTCTGTTTCAGCCCCTCTGTTTCAGCCCCTCTGTTTCTCGCCCTCTGTTTCAGCCCCTCTGATTCTCGCCCTCTGTTTCAGCCCCTCTGTTTCTCGCCCTCTGTTTCAGCCCCTCTGATTCAGCCCCTCTGTTTCAGCCCCTCTGATTCATCCCCTCTGATTCAGCCCCTCTGATTCAGCCTCTCTGTTTCTCGCCCTCTGTTTCAGCCACTCTGTTTCAGCCCCTCTGTTTCAGCACCTCTGTTTCTCGCCCTCTGTTTCAGTCCCTCTGTTTCTCGCCCTCTGTTTCAGCCCCACTGTTTCAGCCCCTCTGTTTCAGCCCCTCTGTTTCAGCGCCTCTGTTTCTCGCCCTCTGTTTCAGCCCCTCTTTTTCTCGCCCTCTGTTTCAGCCCCTCTGATTCAGCCCCTCTGTTTCAGCACCTATGTTTCTCCGCCTCTGTTCCAGCCCCTCTGTTTCAGCCCCTCTGTTTCAGCCACTCTGTTTCAGCCCCTCTGTTTCAGCCCCTCTGTTTCTCGCCCTCTGTTTCAGCCCCTCTGTTTCTCGCCCTCTGTTTCAGCCCCACTGTTTCAGCCCGTCAGTTTCAGCCACTCTGTTTCTCGCCCTCTGTTTCAGCCCCTCTGTTTCTCACCCTCTGTTTCAGCCCCTCTGATTCAGCGCCTCTGTTTCTCGCCCTCTGTTTCAGCCCCTCTGTTTCTCGCCCTCTGTTTCAGCCCCTCTGTTTCAGCCCCTCTGTTTCAGCCCCTCTGTTTCTCGCCCTCTGATTCAGCCCCTCTGATTCAGCCCCTCTGTTTCAGCCCCTCTGATTCAGCCCCTCTGTTTCAGCCCCTCTGTTTCAGCCCCTCTGTTTCAGCCCCTCTGTTTCTCGCCCTCTGTTTCTCGCCCGCTGTTTCAGCCCCTTTGTTTCTCGCCCTCTGTTTCAGCCCCACTGTTTCAGCCCCTCTGATTCAGCCCCTCTGATTCAGCCCCTCTGTTTCTCGCCCTCTGTTTCAGCCCCTCTGTTTCAGCCCCTCTGTTTCAGCCCCTCTCTTTCTCGCCCTCTGTTTCAGCCCCTCTGTTTCTCGCCCTCTGTTTCAGCCGTCTCTGTTTCTCGCCCTCTGTTTCTGCCCCTCTGTTTCTCGCCCTGTGTTTCAGCCCCGCTGCTTCTCGCCCTCTGTTTCAGCCCCGCTGATTCAGCCCCTCTGTTTCAGCCCCTCTGAATCAGCCCCTCTGATTCAGCCCCTCTGTTTCAGCCCCTCTGTTTCAGCCCCTCTGTTTCTCGCCCTCTGTTTCAGCCCCTCTGTTTCTCGCCCTCTGTTTCAGCCCCACTGTTTCAGCCCGTCTGTTTCAGCCACTCTGTTTCTCGCCCTCTGTTTCAGCCCCTCTGTTTCTCACCCTCTGTTTCAGCCCCACTGATTCAGCGCCTCTGTTTCTCGCCCTCTGTTTCAGCCCCTCTGTTTCTCGCCCTCTGATTCTCACCCTCTGTTTCAGCCTCTCTGATTCAGCCCCTCTGATTCAGCCCCTCTGATTCAGCCCCTCTGTTTCCCGCCCCTCTGTTTCAGCCCCTCTGTTTCTCGCCCTCTGTTTCAGCCCCTCTGTTTCTCGCCCTCTGTTACAGCCCCTCTGTTTCAGCCCCTCTGTTTCAGCCCCTCTGTTTCAGCGCCTCTGTTCCAGCCCCTCTGTTTCAGCCCCTCTGTTTCAGCCACTCTGTTTCAGCCCCTCTCTTTCAAACCCTCTGTTTCAGCCCCTCTGTTTCTCGCCCTCTGTTTCAGCCCCTCTGTTTCTCGCCCTCTGTTTCAGCCCCTCTGATTCAGCCCCTCTGTTTCTCGCCCTCTGTTTCAGCCCCTCTGTTTCTCGCACTCTGTTTCAGCCCCTCTGTTTCTCGCCCTCTGTTTCAGCCCCTCTGTTTCAGCCCCTCTGATTCAGCCCCTCTGATTCAGCCCCTGTGATTCGGCCCTTCGGTTTCTTGCCCTCTGCTTCAGCCCGTCTGTTTCACGCACTCTGTTTCTCGCCCTCTGTTTCAGCCCCTCTGTTTCTCACCCTCTGTTCCAGCCCCTCTGATTCAGCCCCTCTGTTTCTCGCCCTCTGTTTCAGCCCCTCTGTTTCTCGCACTCTGTTTCAGCCCCTCTGTTTCTCGCCCTCTGTTTCAGCCCCTCTGTTTCAGCCCCTCTGATGCAGCCTCTCTGTTTCTCGCCCTCTGTTTCAGCCCCTCTGTTCTTCGCCCTCTGTTTCAGCCCCTCAGTTTCTCGCCCTCTGTTTCAGCCCCTCTGATTCAGCCCCTCTGTTTCAGCCCCTCTGTTTCTCCGCCTCTGTTCCAGCCCCTCTGTTTCAGCCCCTCTGTTTCAGCCACTCTGTTTCAGCCACTCTGTTTCAGCCCCTCTGTTTCAGCCCCTCTGTTTCTCGCCCTCTGTTTCAGCCCCTCTGTTTCTCGCCCTCTGTTTCAGCCCCACTGTTTCAGCCCGTCTGTTTCAGCCACTCTGTTTCTCGCCCTCTGTTTCAGCCCCTCTGTTTCTCACCCTCTGTTTCAGCCCCTCTGATTCAGCGCCTCTGTTTCTCGCCCTCTGTTTCTGCCCCTCTGTTTCTCGCCCTCTGTTTCAGCCACTCTATTTCTCGCCCTCTGTTTCAGCCCCGCTGATTCAGCCCCTCTGTTTCATCCCCTCTGAATCAGCCCCTCTGATTCAGCACCTCTGTTTCAGCCCCTCTGTTTCAGCCCCTCTGTTTCTCGCCCTCTGTTTCAGACCATCTGATTCTCGCCCTCTGTTTCAGCCCTTCTGATTCTCGCCCTCTGTTTCAGCCCCTCTGATTCAGCCCCTCTATTTCAGCCCCTCTGTTTCAGCCCCTCTGTTTCTCGCCCTCTGTTTCAGCCCCTCTGTTTCTCGCCCTCTGTTTCAGCCCCTCTGTTTCAGCCCGTCTGTTTCAGCCACTCTGTTTCTCGCCCACTGTTTCAGCCCCTCTGTTTCTCACCCTCTGTTTCAGCCCCTCTGATTCAGACCCTCTGTTTCTCGCCCTCTGTTTCAGCCCCTCTGTTTCTCGCCCTCTGTTTCAGCCCCTCTGTTTCAGCCCCTCTGTTTCAGCCACTCTGTTTCTCGCCCACTGTTTCAGCCCCTCTGTTTCTCACCCTCTGTTTCAGCCCCTCTGATTCAGACCCTCTGTTTCTCGCCCTCTGTTTCAGCCCCTCTGTTTCTCGCCCTCTGTTTCAGCCCCTCTGTTTCAGCCCCTCTGTTTCAGCCCCTCTGTTTCTCGCCCTCTGTTTCAGGCCCTCTGTTTGTCGCCCTCTGTTTCAGCCCCTCTGATTCAGCCCCTCTGTTTCAGCCCCTCTGATTCAGCCCCTCTGTTTCAGCCCCTCTGTTTCAGCCCCTCTGTTTCAGCCCCTCTGTTTCTCGCCCTCTATTTCTCACCCTCTGTTTCTCGCCCTCTGTTTCAGCCCCTCTGTTTTTCGCCCTCTGTTTCAGCCCCTCTGTTTCTTGCCCTCTGTTTCAGGCTCTCTGTTTCAGCCCGTCTGTTTCAGCCCCTCTGTTTCAGCCCCTCTGTTTCTCGCCCTCTGTTTCAGCCCCTCTGATTCTCGCCCTCTGTTTCAGCCCCTCTGTTTCTCGCCCTCTGTTTCAGCCCCTCTGATTCAGCCCCTCTGTTTCAGCCCCTCTGATTCATCCCCTCTGATTCAGCCCCTCTGATTCAGCCTCTCTGTTTCTCGCCCTCTGTTTCAGCCACTCTGTTTCTGCCCCTCTGTTTCAGCCCCTATGTTTCTCCGCCTCTGTTCCAGCCCCTCTGTTTCAGCCCCTCTGTTTCAGCCACTCTGTTTCAGCCACTCTGTTTCAGCCCCTCTGTTTCAGCCCCTCTGTTTCTCGCCCTCTGTTTCAGCCCCTCTGTTTCTCGCCCTCTGTTTCAGCCCCACTGTTTCAGCCCGTCTGTTTCAGCCACTCTGTTTCTCGCCCTCTGTTTCAGCCCCTCTGTTTCTCACCCTCTGTTTCAGCCCCTCTGATTCAGCGCCTCTGTTTCTCGCCCTCTGTTTCAGCCCCTCTGTTTCTCGCCCTCTGTTTCAGCCCCTCTGTTTCAGCCCCTCTGTTTCAGCCCCTCTGTTTCTCGCCCTCTGATTCAGCCCCTCTGATTCAGCCCCTCTGTTTCAGCCCCTCTGATTCAGCCCCTCTGTTTCAGCCCCTCTGTTTCAGCCCCTCTGTTTCAGCCCCTCTGTTTCTCGCCCTCTGTTTCTCGCCCGCTGTTTCAGCCCCTTTGTTTCTCGCCCTCTGTTTCAGCCCCACTGTTTCAGCCCCTCTGTTTCAGCCCCTCTGTTTCAGCCCCTCTGTTTCTCGCCCTCTGTTTCAGCCCCTCTGTTTCTCGCCCTCTGTTTCAGTCGTCTCTGTTTCTCGCCCTCTGTTTCTGCCCCTCTGTTTCTCGCCCTGTGTTTCAGCCCCGCTGCTTCTCGCCCTCTGTTTCAGCCCCGCTGATTCAGCCCCTCTGTTTCAGCCCCTCTGAATCAGCCCCTCTGATTCAGCCCCTCTGTTTCAGCCCCTCTGTTTCAGCCCCTCTGTTTCTCGCCCTCTGTTTCAGCCCCTCTGATTCTCGCCCGCTGTTTCAGCCCCTCTGTTTCTCGCCGTCTGTTTTAGCCCCTCTGATTCAGCCCCTCTGTTTCAGCCACTCTGATTCGGCCCTTCGGTTTCTTGCTCTCTGTTTCTGACCCTCTGTTTCAGCCCCTCTGTTTCTCACCCTCTGTTTCAGCCCCTCTGATTCAGCCCCTCTGATTCAGCCCCTCTGATTCAGCCCCTCTGTTTCCCGACCCTCTGTTTCAGCCCCTCTGTTTCTCGCACTCTGTTTCAGCCCCTCTGTTTCTCGCCCTCTGTTACAGCCCCTCTGTTTCAGCCCCTCTGTTTCAGCCCCTCTGTTTCAGCGCCTCTGTTCCAGCCCCTCTGTTTCAGCCCCTCTGTTTCAGCCACTCTGTTTCAGCCCCTCTCTTTCAAACCCTCTGTTTCAGTCCCTCTGTTTCTCGCCCTCTGTTTCAGCCCCTCTGTTTCTCGCCCTCTGTTTCAGCCCCTCTGATTCAGCCCCTCTGTTTCTCGCCCTCTGTTTCAGCCCCTCTGTTTCTCGCACTCTGTTTCAGCCCCTCTGTTTCTCGCCCTCTGTTTCAGCCCCTCTGTTTCAGCCCCTCTGATTCAGCCCCTCTGATTCAGCCCCTCTGATTCGGCCCTTCGGTTTCTTGCCCTCTGTTTCAGCCCGTCTGTTTCACGCACTCTGTTTCTCGCCCTCTGTTTCAGCCCCTCTGTTTCTCACCCTCTGTTCCAGCCCCTCTGATTCAGCCCCTCTGTTTCTCGCCCTCTGTTTCAGTCCCTCTGTTTCTCGCACTCTGTTTCAGCCCCTCTGTTTCTCGCCCTCTGTTTCAGCCCCTCTGTTTCAGCCCCTCTGATTCAGCCTCTCTGTTTCTCGCCCTCTGTTTCAGCCCCTCTGTTCTTCGCCCTCTGTTTCAGCACCTCTGTTTCTCGCCCTCTGTTTCAGCCCCTCTGATTCAGCCCCTCTGTTTCAGCCCCTCTGTTTCTCCGCCTCTGTTCCAGCCCCTCTGTTTCAGCCCCTCTGTTTCAGCCACTCTGTTTCAGCCACTCTGTTTCAGCCCCTCTGTTTCAGCCCCTCTGTTTCTCGCCCTCTGTTTCAGCCCCTCTGTTTCTCGCCCTCTGTTTCAGCCCCACTGTTTCAGCCCATCTGTTTCAGCCACTCTGTTTCTCGCCCTCTGTTTCAGCCCCTCTGTTTCTCACCCTCTGTTTCAGCCCCTCTGATTCAGCGCCTCTGTTTCTCGCCCTCTGTTTCAGCCCCTCTGTTTCTCGCCCTCTGTTTCAGCCCCTCTGTTTCAGCCCCTCTGTTTCAGCCCCTCTGTTTCTCGCCCTCTGATTCAGCCCCTCTGATTCAGCCCCTCTGTTTCAGCCCCTCTGATTCAGCCCCTCTGTTTCAGCCCCTCTGTTTCTCGCCCTCTGATTCTCGCCCGCTGTTTCAGCCCCTTTGTTTGTCGCCCTCTGTTTCAGCCCCACTGTTTCAGCCCCTCTGATTCAGCCCCTCTGATTCAGCCCCTCTGTTTCTCGCCCACTGTTTCAGCCCCTCTGTTTCAGCCCCTCTGTTTCAGCCCCTCTCTTTCTCGCCCTCTGTTTCAGCCCCTCTGTTTCTCGCCCTCTGTTTCAGCCGTCTCTGTTTCTCGCCCTCTGTTTCTGCCCCTCTGTTTCTCGCCCTGTGTTTCAGCCCCGCTGCTTCTCGCCCTCTGTTTCAGCCCCGCTGATTCAGCCCCTCTGTTTCAGCCCCTCTGAATCAGCCCCTCTGATTCAGCCCCTCTGTTTCAGCCCCTCTGTTTCAGCCCCTCTGTTTCTCGCCCTCTGTTTCAGCCCCTCTGATTCTCGCCCGCTGTTTCAGCCCCTCTGTTTCTCGCCGTCTGTTTTAGCCCCTCTGATTCAGCCCCTCTGTTTCAGCCCCTCTGATTCAGCCCCTCTGATTCAGCCCCTCTGATTCGGCCCTTCGGTTTCTTGCCCTCTGTTTCTGCCCCTCTGTTTCAGCCCCTCTGTTTCTCACCCTCTGTTTCAGCCCCTCTGATTCAGCCCCTCTGATTCAGCCCCTCTGATTCAGCCCCTCTGTTTCCCGCCCCTCTGTTTCAGCCCCTCTGTTTCTCGCCCTCTGTTTCAGCCCCTCTGTTTCTCGCCCTCTGTTTCAGCCCCTCTGATTCAGCCCCTCTGTTTCAGCCCCTCTCTTTCTCCGCCTCTGTTCCAGCCCCTCTGTTTCAGCCCCTCTGTTTCAGCCACTCTGTTTCAGCCGCTCTGTTTCTGCCCCTCTGTTTCAGCGCCTCTGTTTCTCGCCCTCTGTTTCTGTCCCTCTGTTTCTCGCCCTCTGTTTCAGCCCCACTGATTCAGCCCCTCTGATTCAGCCCCTCTGTTTCAGCCCCTCTGTTTCAGCCCCTCTGTTTCTCGCCCTCTGTTTCTGCCCCTCTGTTTCTCGCCCTCTGTTTCAGCCCTGCTGATTCAGCCCCTCTGTTTCAGCCCCTCTGAATCAGCCCCTATGATTCAGCCCCTCTGTTTCAGCCCCTCTGTTTCAGCCGCTCTGTTTCTCGCCCTCTGTTTCAGCCCCTCTGATTCTAGCGCTCTGTTTCAGCGCCTGGGTTTCTCGTCCTCTGTTTAATCACCTCTGATTCAGCCCCTCTGTTTCAGCCCCTCTGATTCAGCCCATCTGATTCAGCCCCTCTGTTTCTCGCTCTCTTTTTCAGCCCCTCTGTTTCAGCCCCTCTGTTTCAGCCCCTCTGTTTCTCACCCTCTGTTTCAGCCCCCTGATTCAGCCCCTCTGATTCAGCCCCTCTGATTCAGCCCCTCTGTCTCCCGCCCTTCTGTTTCAGCCCCTCTGTTTCTCGCCCTCTGTTTCAGCCCCTCTGTTTCTCGTCTTCTGTTTCAGCCCCTCTGTTTCAGCCCCTCTGTTTCAGTCCCTCTGTTTCTCGCCCTCTGTTTCAGCCCCTCTGTTTCTCGCCCTCTGTTTCAGCCCCTCTGTTTCAGCCCCTCTGTTTCAGTCCCTCTGTTTCTCGCCCTCTGTTTCTCGCCCTCTGTTTCAGCCCCTCTGTTTCTCGCCCTCTGTTTCAGCCCCTCTGTTTCTCGCCCTCTGCTTCAGCCCCTCTGTTTCAGACCCTCTGTTTCAGCCCCTCTGTTTCAGCCCCTCTGTTTCTCGCCCTCTGTTTCAGCCCCTCTGTTTCTCGCCCTCTGTTTCATCCCCTCTGTTTCTCGCCCTCTGTTTCAGCCCCTCTGTTTCAGCCCCTATATTTCAGACCCTCTGTTTCTCGTCCTCTGTTTCAGCCCCTCTGTTTCTCGCCCTCTGTTTCAGCCCCTCTGTTTCTCGCCCTCTGTTTCAGCCCCTCTGATTCAGCCCCTCTGTTTCAGCCCCTGTGTTTCAGCCCCTCTGTTTCAGCCCCTCTGTTTCTTGCCCTCTATTTCTCACCCTCTGTTTCTCGCCCTCTGTTTCATCCCCTCTGTTTTTCGCCCTCTGTTTCAGCCCCTCTGTTTCTCGACCTCTGTTTCAGGCTCTCTGTTTCAGCCCGTCGGTTTCAGCCCCTCTGTTTCAGCCCCTCTGTTTCGCGCCCTCTGTTTCTCGCTCGCTGTTTCAGCCCCTTTGTTTCTCGCCCTCGGTATCAGCCCCACTGTTTCTCGCCATCTGTTTCAGTCCCTCTGTTTCAGCCTCTCTGTTTCAGCACCTCTGTTTCAGCGCCTCTGTTTCTCGCCCTCTGATTCAGCCCCTCTGTTTCTCGCCCTCTGTTTCAGCCCCTCTGTTTCAGCCCCTCTGTTTCAGCCCCGCTGTTTCTCGCCCTCTGTTTCAGCCCCTCTGTTTCTCGCCCTCTGTTTCAGCCCCTCTGTTTCAGCCCCTCTGTTTCAGCCCCTCTGTTTCTCGCCCTCTGTTTCAGCCCCTCTGTTTCAGCCCCTCTGTTTCAGCCCCTCTGTTTCTCGCCCTCTGTTTCAGACCCCTCTGTTTCTCGCCCACTGTTCAGCCCCTATGTTTCTCGCCCTCTGTTTCAGCCCCTCTGTTTCTCGCCCTCTGTTTCTGCCCCTCTGTTTCTCGCCCTCTGTTTCAGCCCCTCTGTTTCTCGCCCTCTGTTTCAGCCCCGCTGATTCAGCCCCTCTGTTTCAGCCCCTCTGAATCAGCCCCTCTGATTCAGCCCCTCTGTTTCAGCCCCTCTGTTTCGGCCCCTCTGTTTCTCGCCCTCTGTATCAGCCCATCTGATTCTCGCCCTCTGTTTCAGCCCTTCTGATTCTCGCCCTCTGTTTCAGCCCCTCTGATTCAGCCCCTCTGTTTCAGCCCCTCTGATTCAGCCCCTCTGATTCAGCCCCGCTGATTCAGCCCCTCTGTTTCTCGCCCTCTCTTTCAGCCCCTCTGTTTCAGCCCGTCTGTTTCAGCCACTCTGTTTCTCGAACTCTGTTTCAGCGCCTCTGTTTCTCCCCCTCTGTTTCTGTCCCTCTGATTCAGCCCCTCTGTTTCAGCCCCTCTGATTCAGCCCCTCTGTTTCAGCTCCTATGTTTCTCCCCCCTGTTCCAGCCCCTCTGTTTCAGCCCCTCTGTTTCAGCCACACTGTTTCAGCCCCTCTGTTTCAGCCCCTCTGTTTCAGCCCCTCTGTTTCTCGCCCTCTGTTTCAGCCCCTCTGTTTCTCGCCCTCTGTTTCAGCCCCAATGTTTCAGCCCGTCTGTTTCAGCCACTCTGTTTCTCGCCCTCTGTTTCAGCCCCTCTGTTTCTCACCCTCTGATTCAGCCCCTCTGTTTCAGCCCCTCTGATTCAGCCCCTCTGATTCAGCCCCTCTGATTCAGCCCCTCTGTTTCTCGCCCTCTGTTTCAGCTCCTCTGTTTCTGCCCCTCTGTTTCAGCGCCTCTGTTTCTCGCCCTCTGTTTCTGTCCCTCTGTTTCTCGCCCTCTGTTTCAGCCCCTCTGATTCAGCCTCTCTGATTCAGCCCCTCTGTTTCAGCCCCTCTGTTTCAGCCCCTCTGTTTCTCGCCCTCTGTTTCTGCCCCTCTGTTTCTCGCCCCTCTGATTCTCGCGCTCTGTTTCAGCGCCTGGGTTTCTCGTCCTCTGTTTAATCACCTCTGATACAGCCCCTCTGTTTCAGCCCCTCTGATTCAGCCCATCTGATTCAGCCCCTCTGTTTCAGCCCCTCTGAATCAGCCCCTCTGATTCAGCCCCTCTGTTTCAGCCCCTCTGTTTCAGCCCCTCTGTTTCAGCCGCTCTGTTTCTCGCCCTCTGTTTCAGCCCCTCTGATTCTCGCGCTCTGTTTCAGCGCCTGGGTTTCTCGTCCTCTGTTTAATCACCTCTGATACAGCCCCTCTGTTTCAGCCCCTCTGATTCAGCCCATCTGATTCAGCCCCTCTGTTTCTCGCTCTCTTTTTCAGCCCCTCTGTTTCAGCCCCTCTGTTCCTCACCCTCTGTTTCAGCCCCCTGATTCAGCCCCTCTGATTCAGCCCCTCTGATTCAGCCCCTCTGTCTCCCGCCCTTCTGTATCAGCCCCTCTGTTTCTCGCCCTCTGTTTCAGCTCCTCTGTTTCTCGCCTTCTGTTTCAGCCCCTCTGTTTCAGCCCCTCTGTTTCAGTCCCTCTGTTTCTCGCCCTCTGTTTCAGCCCCTCTGTTTCTCGCCCTCTGTTTCAGCCCCTCTGTTTCAGCCCCTCTGTTTCAGTCCCTCTGTTTCTCGCCCTCTGTTTCTCGCCCTCTGTTTCAGCCCCTCTGTTTCTCGCCCTCTGTTTCAGCCCCTCTGTTTCTCGCCCTCTGCTTCAGCCCCTCTGTTTCAGACCCTCTGTTTCAGCCCCTCTGTTTCAGCCCCTCTGTTTCTCGCCCTCTGTTTCAGCCCCTCTGTTTCTCGCCCTCTGTTTCATCCCCTCTGTTTCTCGCCCTCTGTTTCAGCCCCTCTGTTTCAGCCCCTATATTTCAGACCCTCTGTATCTCGTCCTCTGTTTCAGCCCCTCTGTTTCTCGCCCTCTGTTTCAGCCCCTCTGTTTCTCGCCCTCTGTTTCAGCCCCTCTGATTCAGCCCCTCTGTTTCAGCCCCTCTGATTCAGCCCCTCTGTTTCAGCCCCTGTGTTTCAGCCCCTGTGTTTCAGCCCCTCTGTTTCTTGCCCTCTATTTCTCACCCTCTGTTTCTCGCCCTCTGTTTCATCCCCTCTGTTTTTCGCCCTCTGTTTCAGCCCCTCTGTTTCTCGACCTCTGTTTTAGGCTCTCTGTTTCAGCCCGTCGGTTTCAGCCCCTCTGTTTCAGCCCCTCTGTTTCGCGCCCTCTGTTTCTCGCTCGCTGTTTCAGCCCCTTTGTTTCTCGCCCTCGGTATCAGCCCCACTGTTTCTCGCCATCTGTTTCAGCCCCTCTGTTTCAGCCTCTCTGTTTTAGCACCTCTGTTTCAGCGCCTCTGTTTCTCGCCCTCTGATTCAGCCCCTCTGTTTCTCGCCCTCTGTTTCAGCCCCTCTGTTTCAGCCCCTCTGTTTCAGCCCCGCTGTTTCTCGCCCTCTGTTTCAGCCCCTCTGTTTCTCGCCCTCTGTTTCAGCCCCTCTGTTTCAGCCCCTCTGTTTCAGCCCCTCTGTTTCTCGCCCTCTGTTTCAGCCCCTCTGTTTCAGCCCCTCTGTTTCAGCCCCTCTGTTTCTCGCCCTCTGTTTTGAGACCCCTCTGTTTCTCGCCCACTGTTCAGCCCCTATGTTTCTCGCCCTCTGTTTCAGCCCCTCTGTTTCTCGCCCTCTGTTTCTGCCCCTCTGTTTCTCGCCCTCTGTTTCAGCCCATCTGTTTCTCGCCCTCTGTTTCAGCCCCGCTGATTCAGCCCCTCTGTTTCAGCCCCTCTGAATCAGCCCCTCTGATTCAGCCCCTCTGTTTCAGCCCCTCTGTTTCGGCCCCTCTGTTTCTCGCCCTCTGTTTCAGCCCATCTGATTCTCGCCCTCTGTTTCAGCGCCTCTGTTTCTCGCCCTCTGTTTCTGTCCCTCTGTTTCTCGCCCTCTGTTTCAGCCCCTCTGATTCAGCCCCTCTGTTTCAGCTCCTATGTTTCTCCCCCTCTGTTCCAGCCCCTCTGTTTCAGCCCCTCTGTTTCAGCCACTCTGTTTCAGCCCCTCTGTTTCAGCCCCTCTGTTTCTCGCCCTCTGTTTCAGCCCCTCTGTTTCTCGCCCTCTGTTTCAGCCCCTCTGTTTCAGCCCGTCTGTTTCAGCCACTCTGTTTCTCGCCCTCTGTTTCAGACCCTCTGTTTCTCACCCTCTGATTCAGCCCCTCTGTTTCAGCCCCTCAGATTCAGCCCCTCTGATTCAGCCCCTCTGATTCAGCCCCTCTGTTTCTCGCCCTCTGTTTCAGCCCCTCTGCTTCTGCCCCTCTGTTTCAGCGCCTCTGTTTCTCGCCCTCTGTTTCTGTCCCTCTGTTTCTCGCCCTCTGTTTCAGCCCCTCTGATTCAGCCCCTCTGATTCAGCCCCTCTGTTTCAGCCCCTCTGATTCAGCCCCTCTGTTTCAGCCCCTCTGTTTCAGCCCCTCTGTTTCAGCCACTCTGTTTCTCGCCCTCTATTTCTCACCCTCTGTTTCTCGCCCTCTGTTTCAGCCCCTCTGTTTTTCGCCCTCTGTTTCAGCCCCTCTGTTTCTTGCCCTCTGTTTCAGGCTCTCTGTTTCAGCCCGTCTGTTTCAGCCCCTCTGTTTCAGCCCCTCTGTTTCTCGCCCTCTGTTTCAGCCCCTCTGATTCTCGCCCTCTGTTTCAGCCCCTCTGTTTCTGCCCCGCTGATTCAGCCCCTCTGTTTCAGCCCCTCTGAATCACCCCCTCTGATTCAGCCCCTCTGTTTCAGCCCCTCTGTTTCAGCCCCTGTGTTTCTCGCCCTCTGTTTCAGCCCATCTGATTCTCGCTCTCTGTTTCAGCCCCTCTGATTCTCGCCCTCTGTTTCAGCCCCTCTGTTTCAGCCCCTCTGATTCAGCCCCTCTAATTCAGCCCCTCTGATTCAGCCCCTCTGTTTCTCGCCCTCTGTTTCAGCCCCTCTGTTTCAGCCCCTCGGTTTCAGCCCCTCTGTTTCTCACCCTCTGTTTCAGCCCCTCTGATTCAGCACCTCTGATTCAGCCCCTCTGATTCAGCCCCTCTGTTTCAGCGCCTCTGATTCAGCCCCTCTGTTTCTCGCCCTCTCTTTCAGCCCCTCTGTTTCAGCCTCTCTGTTTCAGCTCCACTGTTTCAGCCCCTCTGTTTCTCGCCCTCTGTTTCAGCCCCTCTGTTTCTCGCCCTCTGTTTCAGCCCCTCTGTTTCTCGCCCTCTGTTTCAGCCCCTCTGCTTCAGCCCCTCTGTTTCTCGCCCTCTGTTTCAGCCCCTCTGTTTCTCCCCCTCTGTTTCATCCCCTCTGTTTCTCTCCCTCTGTTTCAGCCCCTCTGTTTCTCGCCCTCTGTTTCAGCCCCTCTGTTTCAGCCCCGCTGTTTCTCGCCCTCTGTTTCTGCCCCTCTGTTTCAGCCCCTCTGTTTCAGCCCCGCTGTTTCTTGCCCTCTGTTTCAGCCCCGCTGATTCAGCCCCTCTGTTTCAGCCCCTCTGAATCAGCCCCTCTGATTCAGCTCCTCTGTTTCAGCCCCTCTGTTTCAGCCCCTCTGTTTCAGCCCCTCTGATTCAGCCCCTCTGTTTCAGCCCCTCTGATTCAGCCCCTCTGATTCAGCCCCTCTGTTTCTCGCCCTCTGTTTCAGCCCCTCTGTTTCAGCCCGTCTGTTTCAGCCCCTCTGTTTCTCACCCTCTCTTTCAGCCCCCTGATTCAGCCCCTCTGATTCAGCCACTCTGATTCAGCCCCTCTGTTTCCCGCCCCTCTGTTTCAGCCCCTCTGTTTCTCGCCCTCTGTTTCAGCCCCTCTGTTTCTCGCCCTCTGTTTCAGCCCATCTGTTTCAGCCCCTCTGTTTCAGTCCCTCTGTTTCTCGCCCTCTGTTTCAGCCCCTCTGTTTCTCGCCCTCTGTTTCAGACCCTCTGTTTCATCCCCTCTGTTTCAGTCCCTATGTTTCTCGCCTTCTGTTTCTCGCCCTCTGTTTCAGCCCCTGTGTTTCTCGCCCGCTGTTTCAGCCCCTCTGTTTCTCGCCCTCTGCTTCAGCCCCTCTGTTTCAGCCCCTCTGTTTCAGCCCCTCTGTTTCAGCCCCTCTGTTTCCCGCCCTCTGTTTCAGCCCCTCTGTTTCTCGCCCTCTGTTTCATCTCCTCTGTTTCTCGCCATCTGTTTCAGCCCCTCTGTTTCATGCCCTCTGTTTCAGCCCCTCTGTTTCAGCCCCTATATTTCAGCCCCTCTGTTTCTCGTCCTCTGTTTCAGACCCTCTGTTTCTCGCCCTCTGTTTCAGACCCTCTGTTTCTCGCCCTCTGTTTCAGCCCCTCTGATTCAGCCCCTCTGATTCAGCCCCTCTGATTTAGCCCCTCTGTTTCAGCCCCTCTGATTCAGCCCCTCTGTTTCAGCCCCTCTGTTTCAGCCCCTCTGTTTCTCGCCCTCTGTTTCAGCCCCTCTGTTTTTCGCCCTCTGTTTCAGCCCCTCTGTTTCTCGACCTCTGTTTCAGGCTCTCTGTTTCAGCCCGTCTGTTTCAGCCCCTCTGTTTCAGCCCCTCTGTTTCGCGCCCTCTGTTTGTCGCCCGCTGTTTCAGCCCCTCTGTTTCTCGCCCTCTGTTTTAGCCCCTCTGTTTCAGCCCCTCTGATTCAGCCCCTCTCTTTCAGCCCCTCTGTTTCAGCCTCTCTGTTTCAGCTCCTCTGTTTCAGCCCCTCTGTTTCTCGCCCTCTGTTTCAGCCCCTCTGTTTCTCGCCCTCTGTTTCTCGCCCTCTGTTTCAGCCCCTCTGTTTCAGCCGCTCTGTGTCTCGCCCTCTGTTTCAGCCCCTCTGTTTCTCGCCCTCTGTTTCAGCCCCTCTGTTTCAGCCCCTCTGTTTCAGCCCCTCTGTTTCTCGCCCTCTGTTTCAGCCCCTCTGTTTCAGCCCCTCTGTTTCAGCCCCTCTGTTTCTCGCCCTCTGTTTCAGAACCCTCTGTTTCTCGCCCTCTGTTCAGCCCCTATGTTTCTCGCCCTCTGTTTCAGCACCTCTGTTTCTCGCCCTCTGTTTCAGCCCCTCTGTTTCAGCCCCTCTGTTTCTCACCCTCTGTTTCTGCCCCTCTGTTTCTCGCCCTCTGTTTCAGCCACTCTATTTCTCGCCCTCTGTTTCAGCCCCTCTGTTTCAGCCCCTCTGTTTCAGCCACTCTGTTTCTCGCCCTCTATTTCTCACCCTCTGTTTGTCGCCCTCTGTTTCAGCCCCTCTGTTTTTCGCCCTCTGTTTCAGCCCCTCTGTTTCTTGCCCTCTGTTTCAGGCTCTCTGTTTCAGCCCGTCTGTTTCAGCCCCTCTGTTTCAGCCCCTCTGTTTCTCGCCCTCTGTTTCAGCCCCTCTGATTCTCGCCCTCTGTTTCAGCCCCTCTGTTTCTCGCACTCTGTTTCTGCCCCTCTGTTTCTCGCCCTCTGTTTCAGCACCTCTGTTTCTCGCCCTCTGTTTCAGCCCCGCTGATTCAGCCCCTCTGTTTCAGCCCCTCTGAATCACCCCCTCTGATTCAGCCCCTCTGTTTCAGCCCCTCTGTTTCAGCCCCTGTGTTTCTCGCCCTCTGTTTCAGCCCATCTGATTCTCGCTCTCTGTTTCAGCCCCTCTGATTCTCGCCCTCTGTTTCAGCCTCTCTGTTTCAGCTCCACTGTTTCAGCCCCTCTGTTTCTCGCCCTCTGTTTCAGCCCCTCTGTTTCTCGCCCTCTGTTTCAGCCCCTCTGTTTCTCGCCCTCTGTTTCAGCCCCTCTGCTTCAGCCCCTCTGTTTCTCGCCCTCTGTTTCAGCCCCTCTGTTTCTCCCCCTCTGTTTCATCCCCTCTGTTTCTCTCCCTCTGTTTCAGCCCCTCTGTTTCTCGCCCTCTGTTTCAGCCCCTCTGTTTCAGCCCCGCTGTTTCTCGCCCTCTGTTTCTGCCCCTCTGTTTCTGCCCCTCTGTTTCAGCCCCGCTGTTTCTTGCCCTCTCTTTCAGCCCCGCTGATTCAGCCCCTCTGTTTCAGCCCTTCTGAATCAGCCCCTCTGATTCAGCCCCTCTGTTTCAGCCCCTCTGTTTCAGCCCCTCTGTTTCAGCCCCTCTGATTCAGCCCCTCTGTTTCAGCCCCTCTGATTCAGCCCCTCTGATTCAGCCCCTCTGTTTCTCGCCCTCTGTTTCAGCCCCTCTGTTTCAGCCCGTCTGTTTCAGCCCCTCTGTTTCTCACCCTCTGTTTCAGCCCCCTGATTCAGCCCCTCTGATTCAGCCACTCTGATTCAGCCCCTCTGTTTCCCGCCCCTCTGTTTCAGCCCCTCTGTTTCTCGCCCTCTGTTTCAGCCCCTCTGTTTCTCGCCCTCTGTTTCAGCCCATCTGTTTCAGCCCCTCTGTTTCAGTCCCTCTGTTTCTCGCCCTCTGTTTCAGCCCCTCTGTTTCTCGCCCTCTGTTTCAGACCCTCTGTTTCATCCCCTCTGTTTCAGTCCCTATGTTTCTCGCCTTCTGTTTCTCGCCCTCTGTTTCAGCCCCTCTGTTTCTCGCCCTCTGTTTCAGCCCCTCTGTTTCTCGCCCTCTGCTTCAGCCCCTCTGTTTCAGCCCCTCTGTTTCAGCCCCTCTGTTTCAGCCCCTCTGTTTCCCGCCCTCTGTTTCAGCCCCTCTGTTTCTCGCCCTCTGTTTCATCTCCTCTGTTTCTCGCCATCTGTTTCAGCCCCTCTGTTTCATGCCCTCTGTTTCAGCCCCTCTGTTTCAGCCCCTATATTTCAGCCCCTCTGTTTCTCGTCCTCTGTTTCAGACCCTCTGTTTCTCGCCCTCTGTTTCAGACCCTCTGTTTCTCGCCCTCTGTTTCAGCCCCTCTGATTCAGCCCCTCTGATTCAGCCCCTCTGATTTAGCCCCTCTGTTTCAGCCCCTCTGATTCAGCCCCTCTGTTTCAGCCCCTCTGTTTCAGCCCCTCTGTTTCTCGCCCTCTGTTTCAGCCCCTCTGTTTTTCGCCCTCTGTTTCATCCCCTCTGTTTCTCGACCTCTGTTTCAGGCTCTCTGTTTCAGCCCGTCTGTTTCAGCCCCTCTGTTTCAGCCCCTCTGTTTCAGCCCCGCTGTTTCTCGCCCTCTGTTTCTGCCCCTCTGTTTCTGCCCCTCTGTTTCAGCCCCGCTGTTTCTTGCCCTCTCTTTCAGCCCCGCTGATTCAGCCCCTCTGTTTCAGCCCTTCTGAATCAGCCCCTCTGATTCAGCCCCTCTGTTTCAGCCCCTCTGTTTCAGCCCCTCTGTTTCAGCCCCTCTGATTCAGCCCCTCTGTTTCAGCCCCTCTGATTCAGCCCCTCTGATTCAGCCCCTCTGTTTCTCGCCCTCTGTTTCAGCCCCTCTGTTTCAGCCCGTCTGTTTCAGCCCCTCTGTTTCTCACCCTCTGTTTCAGCCCCCTGATTCAGCCCCTCTGATTCAGCCACTCTGATTCAGCCCCTCTGTTTCCCGCCCCTCTGTTTCAGCCCCTCTGTTTCTCGCCCTCTGTTTCAGCCCCTCTGTTTCTCGCCCTCTGTTTCAGCCCATCTGTTTCAGCCCCTCTGTTTCAGTCCCTCTGTTTCTCGCCCTCTGTTTCAGCCCCTCTGTTTCTCGCCCTCTGTTTCAGACCCTCTGTTTCATCCCCTCTGTTTCAGTCCCTATGTTTCTCGCCTTCTGTTTCTCGCCCTCTGTTTCAGCCCCTCTGTTTCTCGCCCTCTGTTTCAGCCCCTCTGTTTCTCGCCCTCTGCTTCAGCCCCTCTGTTTCAGCCCCTCTGTTTCAGCCCCTCTGTTTCAGCCCCTCTGTTTCCCGCCCTCTGTTTCAGCCCCTCTGTTTCTCGCCCTCTGTTTCATCTCCTCTGTTTCTCGCCATCTGTTTCAGCCCCTCTGTTTCATGCCCTCTGTTTCAGCCCCTCTGTTTCAGCCCCTATATTTCAGCCCCTCTGTTTCTCGTCCTCTGTTTCAGACCCTCTGTTTCTCGCCCTCTGTTTCAGACCCTCTGTTTCTCGCCCTCTGTTTCAGCCCCTCTGATTCAGCCCCTCTGATTCAGCCCCTCTGATTTAGCCCCTCTGTTTCAGCCCCTCTGATTCAGCCCCTCTGTTTCAGCCCCTCTGTTTCAGCCCCTCTGTTTCTCGCCCTCTGTTTCAGCCCCTCTGTTTTTCGCCCTCTGTTTCATCCCCTCTGTTTCTCGACCTCTGTTTCAGGCTCTCTGTTTCAGCCCGTCTGTTTCAGCCCCTCTGTTTCAGCCCCTCTGTTTCGCGCCCTCTGTTTGTCGCCCGCTGTTTCAGCCCCTTTGTTTCTCGCCCTCTGTTTTAGCCCCTCTGTTTCAGCCCCTCTGATTCAGGCCCTCTCTTTCAGCCCCTCTGTTTCAGCCTCTCTGTTTCAGCTCCTCTGTTTCAGCCCCTCTGTTTCTCGCCCTCTGTTTCAGCCCCTCTGTTTCTCGCCCTCTGTTTCTCGCCCTCTGTTTCAGCCCCTCTGTTTCAGCCGCTCTGTGTCTCGCCCTCTGTTTCAGCCCCTCTGTTTCTCGCCCTCTGTTTCAGCCCCTCTGTTTCAGCCCCTCTGTTTCAGCCCCTCTGTTTCTCGCCCTCTGTTTCAGCCCCTCTGTTTCAGCCCCTCTGTTTCAGCCCCTCTGTTTCTCGCCCTCTGTTTCAGAACCCTCTGTTTCTCGCCCTCTGTTCAGCCCCTATGTTTCTCGCCCTCTGTTTCAGCACCTCTGTTTCTCGCCCTCTGTTTCAGCCCCTCTGTTTCAGCCCCTCTGTTTCTCACCCTCTGTTTCTGCCCCTCTGTTTCTCGCCCTCTGTTTCAGCCACTCTATTTCTCGCCCTCTGTTTCAGCCCCTCTGTTTCAGCCCCTCTGTTTCAGCCACTCTGTTTCTCGCCCTCTATTTCTCACCCTCTGTTTCTCGCCCTCTGTTTCAGCCCCTCTGTTTTTCGCCCTCTGTTTCAGCCCCTCTGTTTCTTGCCCTCTGTTTCAGGCTCTCTGTTTCAGCCCGTCTGTTTCAGCCCCTCTGTTTCAGCCCCTCTGTTTCTCGCCCTCTGTTTCAGCCCCTCTGATTCTCGCCCTCTGTTTCAGCCCCTCTGTTTCTCGCACTCTGTTTCTGCCCCTCTGTTTCTCGCCCTCTGTTTCAGCACCTCTGTTTCTCGCCCTCTGTTTCAGCCCCGCTGATTCAGCCCCTCTGTTTCAGCCCCTCTGAATCACCCCCTCTGATTCAGCCCCTCTGTTTCAGCCCCTCTGTTTCAGCCCCTGTGTTTCTCGCCCTCTGTTTCAGCCCATCTGATTCTCGCTCTCTGTTTCAGCCCCTCTGATTCTCGCCCTCTGTTTCAGCCTCTCTGTTTCAGCTCCACTGTTTCAGCCCCTCTGTTTCTCGCCCTCTGTTTCAGCCCCTCTGTTTCTCGCCCTCTGTTTCAGCCCCTCTGTTTCTCGCCCTCTGTTTCAGCCCCTCTGCTTCAGCCCCTCTGTTTCTCGCCCTCTGTTTCAGCCCCTCTGTTTCTCCCCCTCTGTTTCATCCCCTCTGTTTCTCTCCCTCTGTTTCAGCCCCTCTGTTTCTCGCCCTCTGTTT
Source organism: Chiloscyllium punctatum (assembly GCF_047496795.1). Lineage (NCBI taxonomy): Eukaryota > Metazoa > Chordata > Chondrichthyes > Orectolobiformes > Hemiscylliidae > Chiloscyllium > Chiloscyllium punctatum. Next base: position 93,460,125 of record NC_092758.1, read on the forward strand.
CAGCCCCTCTGTTTCAGCCCCGCTGTTTCTCGCCCTCTGTTTCTGCCCCTCTGTTTCTGCCCCTCTGTTTCAGCCCCGCTGTTTCTTGCCCTCTCTTTCAGCCCCGCTGATTCAGCCCCTCTGTTTCAGCCCTTCTGAATCAGCCCCTCTGATTCAGCCCCTCTGTTTCAGCCCCTCTGTTTCAGCCCCTCTGTTTCAGCCCCTCTGATTCAGCCCCTCTGTTTCAGCCCCTCTGATTCAGCCCCTCTGATTCAGCCCCTCTGTTTCTCGCCCTCTGTTTCAGCCCCTCTGTTTCAGCCCGTCTGTTTCAGCCCCTCTGTTTCTCACCCTCTGTTTCAGCCCCCTGATTCAGCCCCTCTGATTCAGCCACTCTGATTCAGCCCCTCTGTTTCCCGCCCCTCTGTTTCAGCCCCTCTGTTTCTCGCCCTCTGTTTCAGCCCCTCTGTTTCTCGCCCTCTGTTTCAGCCCATCTGTTTCAGCCCCTCTGTTTCAGTCCCTCTGTTTCTCGCCCTCTGTTTCAGCCCCTCTGTTTCTCGCCCTCTGATTCAGACCCTCTGTTTCATCCCCTCTGTTTCAGTCCCTATGTTTCTCGCCTTCTGTTTCTCGCCCTCTGTTTCAGCCCCTCTGTTTCTCGCCCTCTGTTTCAGCCCCTCTGTTTCTCGCCCTCTGCTTCAGCCCCTCTGTTTCAGCCCCTCTGTTTCAGCCCCTCTGTTTCAGCCCCTCTGTTTCCCGCCCTCTGTTTCAGCCCCTCTGTTTCTCGCCCTCTGTTTCATCTCCTCTGTTTCTCGCCATCTGTTTCAGCCCCTCTGTTTCATGCCCTCTGTTTCAGCCCCTCTGTTTCAGCCCCTATATTTCAGCCCCTCTGTTTCTCGTCCTCTGTTTCAGACCCTCTGTTTCTCGCCCTCTGTTTCAGACCCTCTGTTTCTCGCCCTCTGTTTCAGCCCCTCTGATTCAGCCCCTCTGATTCAGCCCCTCTGATTTAGCCCCTCTGTTTCAGCCCCTCTGATTCAGCCCCTCTGTTTCAGCCCCTCTGTTTCAGCCCCTCTGTTTCTCGCCCTCTGTTTCAGCCCCTCTGTTTTTCGCCCTCTGTTTCATCCCCTCTGTTTCTCGACCTCTGTTTCAGGCTCTCTGTTTCAGCCCGTCTGTTTCAGCCCCTCTGTTTCAGCCCCTCTGTTTCAGCCCCGCTGTTTCTCGCCCTCTGTTTCTGCCCCTCTGTTTCTGCCCCTCTGTTTCAGCCCCGCTGTTTCTTGCCCTCTCTTTCAGCCCCGCTGATTCAGCCCCTCTGTTTCAGCCCTTCTGAATCAGCCCCTCTGATTCAGCCCCTCTGTTTCAGCCCCTCTGTTTCAGCCCCTCTGTTTCAGCCCCTCTGATTCAGCCCCTCTGTTTCAGCCCCTCTGATTCAGCCCCTCTGATTCAGCCCCTCTGTTTCTCGCCCTCTGTTTCAGCCCCTCTGTTTCAGCCCGTCTGTTTCAGCCCCTCTGTTTCTCACCCTCTGTTTCAGCCCCCTGATTCAGCCCCTCTGATTCAGCCACTCTGATTCAGCCCCTCTGTTTCCCGCCCCTCTGTTTCAGCCCCTCTGTTTCTCGCCCTCTGTTTCAGCCCCTCTGTTTCTCGCCCTCTGTTTCAGCCCATCTGTTTCAGCCCCTCTGTTTCAGTCCCTCTGTTTCTCGCCCTCTGTTTCAGCCCCTCTGTTTCTCGCCCTCTGTTTCAGACCCTCTGTTTCATCCCCTCTGTTTCAGTCCCTATGTTTCTCGCCTTCTGTTTCTCGCCCTCTGTTTCAGCCCCTCTGTTTCTCGCCCTCTGTTTCAGCCCCTCTGTTTCTCGCCCTCTGCTTCAGCCCCTCTGTTTCAGCCCCTCTGTTTCAGCCCCTCTGTTTCAGCCCCTCTGTTTCCCGCCCTCTGTTTCAGCCCCTCTGTTTCTCGCCCTCTGTTTCATCTCCTCTGTTTCTCGCCATCTGTTTCAGCCCCTCTGTTTCATGCCCTCTGTTTCAGCCCCTCTGTTTCAGCCCCTATATTTCAGCCCCTCTGTTTCTCGTCCTCTGTTTCAGACCCTCTGTTTCTCGCCCTCTGTTTCAGACCCTCTGTTTCTCGCCCTCTGTTTCAGCCCCTCTGATTCAGCCCCTCTGATTCAGCCCCTCTGATTTAGCCCCTCTGTTTCAGCCCCTCTGATTCAGCCCCTCTGTTTCAGCCCCTCTGTTTCAGCCCCTCTGTTTCTCGCCCTCTGTTTCAGCCCCTCTGTTTTTCGCCCTCTGTTTCATCCCCTCTGTTTCTCGACCTCTGTTTCAGGCTCTCTGTTTCAGCCCGTCTGTTTCAGCCCCTCTGTTTCAGCCCCTCTGTTTCGCGCCCTCTGTTTGTCGCCCGCTGTTTCAGCCCCTTTGTTTCTCGCCCTCTGTTTTAGCCCCTCTGTTTCAGCCCCTCTGATTCAGGCCCTCTCTTTCAGCCCCTCTGTTTCAGCCTCTCTGTTTCAGCTCCTCTGTTTCAGCCCCTCTGTTTCTCGCCCTCTGTTTCAGCCCCTCTGTTTCTCGCCCTCTGTTTCTCGCCCTCTGTTTCAGCCCCTCTGTTTCAGCCGCTCTGTGTCTCGCCCTCTGTTTCAGCCCCTCTGTTTCTCGCCCTCTGTTTCAGCCCCTCTGTTTCAGCCCCTCTGTTTCAGCCCCTCTGTTTCTCGCCCTCTGTTTCAGCCCCTCTGTTTCAGCCCCTCTGTTTCAGCCCCTCTGTTTCTCGCCCTCTGTTTCAGAACCCTCTGTTTCTCGCCCTCTGTTCAGCCCCTATGTTTCTCGCCCTCTGTTTCAGCACCTCTGTTTCTCGCCCTCTGTTTCAGCCCCTCTGTTTCAGCCCCTCTGTTTCTCGCCCTCTGTTTCTGCCCCTCTGTTTCTCGCCCTCTGTTTCAGCCACTCTATTTCTCGCCCTCTGTTTCAGCCCCGCTGATTCAGCCCCTCTGTTTCATCCCCTCTGAATCAGCCCCTCTGATTCAGCACCTCTGTTTCAGCCCCTCTGTTTCAGCCCCTCAGTTTCTCGCCCTCTGTTTCAGCCCATCTGATTCTCGCCCTCTGTTTCAGCCCTTCTGATTCTCGCTCTCTGTTTCAGCCCCTCTGATTCAGCCCCTCTATTTCAGCCCCTCTGTTTCAGCCCCTCTGTTTCTCGCCCTCTGTTTCAGCCCCTCTGTTTCTCGCCTTCTGTTTCAGCCCCTCTGTTTCAGCCCGTCTGTTTCAGCCACTCTGTTTCTCGCCCACTGTTTCAGCCCCTCTGTTTCTCACCCTCTGTTTCAGCCCCTCTGATTCAGACCCTCTGTTTCTCGCCCTCTGTTTCAGCCCCTCTGTTTCTCGCCCTCTGTTTCAGCCCCTCTGTTTCAGCCCCTCTGTTTCAGCCCCTCTGTTTCTCGCCCTCTGTTTCAGGCCCTCTGTTTCTCGCCCTCTGTTTCAGCCCCTCTGATTCAGCCCCTCTGTTTCAGCCCCTCTGATTCAGCCCCTCTGTTTCAGCTCCTCTGTTTCAGCCCCTCTGTTTCAGCCCCTCTGATTCTCGCCCTCTATTTCTCACCCTCTGTTTCTCGCCCTCTGTTTCAGCCCCTCTGTTTTTCGCCCTCTCTTTCAGCCCCTCTGTTTCTTGCCCTCTGTTTCAGGCTCTCTGTTTCAGCCCGTCTGTTTCAGCCCCTCTGTTTCAGCCCCTCTGTTTCTCGCCCTCTGTTTCAGCCCCTCTGATTCTCGCCCTCTGTTTCAGCCCCTCTGTTTCTCGCCCTCTGTTTCAGCCCCTCTGATTCAGCCCCTCTGTTTCAGCCCCTCTGATTCATCCCCTCTGATTCAGCCCCTCTGATTCAGCCTCTCTGTTTCTCGCCCTCTGTTTCAGCCACTCTGTTTCTGCCCCTCTGTTTCAGCCCCTCTGTTTCTCACCCTCTGTTCAGCCCCTCTGATTCAGCCCCTCTGATTCAACCCCTCTGATTCAGCCCCTCTGTTTCCCGCCCCTCTGTTTCAGCACCTCTGTTTCTCGCCCTCTGTTTCAGTCCCTCTGTTTCTCGCCCTCTGTTTCAGCCCCACTGTTTCAGCCCCTCTGTTTCAGCCCCTATGTTTCTCCGCCTCTGTTCCAGCCCCTCTGTTTCAGCCCCTCTGTTTCAGCCACTCTGTTTCAGCCACTCTGTTTCAGCCCCTCTGTTTCAGCCCCACTGTTTCTCGCCCTCTGTTTCAGCCCCTCCGTTTCTCGCCCTCTGTTTCAGCCCCACTGTTTCAGCCCGTCTGTTTCAGCCACTCTGTTTCTCGCCCTCTGTTTCAGCCCCTCTGTTTCTCACCCTCTGTTTCAGCCCCTCTGATTCAGCGCCTCTGTTTCTCGCCCTCTGTTTCAGCCCCTCTGTTTCTCGCCCTCTGTTTCAGCCCCTCTGTTTCAGCCCCTCTGTTTCAGCCCCTCTGTTTCTCGCCCTCTGATTCAGCCCCTCTGATTCAGCCCCTCTGTTTCAGCCCCTCTGATTCAGCCCCTCTGTTTCAGCCCCTCTGTTTCAGCCCCTCTGTTTCAGCCCCTCTGTTTCTCGCCCTCTGTTTCTCGCCCGCTGTTTCAGCCCCTTTGTTTCTCGCCCTCTGTTTCAGCCCCACTGTTTCAGCCCCTCTGATTCAGCCCCTCTGATTCAGCCCCTCTGTTTCTCGCCCTCTGTTTCAGCCCCTCTGTTTCAGCCCCTCTGTTTCAGCCCCTCTCTTTCTCGCCCTCTGTTTCAGCCCCTCTGTTTCTCGCCCTCTGTTTCAGCCGTCTCTGTTTCTCGCCCTCTGTTTCTGCCCCTCTGTTTCTCGCCCTGTGTTTCAGCTCCGCTGCTTCTCGCCCTCTGTTTCAGCCCCGCTGATTCAGCCCCTCTGTTTCAGCCCCTCTGAATCAGCCCCTCTGATTCAGCCCCTCTGTTTCAGCCCCTCTGTTTCAGCCCCTCTGTTTCTCGCCCTCAGTTTCAGCCCCTCTGATTCTCGCCCGCTGTTTCAGCCCCTCTGTTTCTCGCCGTCTGTTTTAGCCCCTCTGATTCAGCCCCTCTGTTTCAGCCCCTCTGATTCAGCCCCTCTGATTCAGCCCCTCTGATTCGGCCCTTCGGTTTCTTGCCCTCTGTTTCAGCCCCTCTGTTTCAGCCCCTCTGTTTCTCACCCTCTGTTTCAGCCCCTCTGATTCAGCCCCTCTGATTCAGCCCCTCTGATTCAGCCCCTCTGTTTCCCGCCCCTCTGTTTCAGCCCCTCTGTTTCTCGCCCTCTGTTTCAGCCCCTCTGTTTCTCGCCCTCTGTTACAGCCCCTCTGTTTCAGCCCCTCTGTTTCAGCCCCTCTGTTTCAGCGCCTCTGTTCCAGCCCCTCTGTTTCAGCCCCTCTGTTTCAGCCACTCTGTTTCAGCCCCTCTCTTTCAAACCCTCTGTTTCAGCCCCTCTGTTTCTCGCCCTCTGTTTCAGCCCCTCTGTTTCTCGCCCTCTGTTTCAGACCCTCTGATTCAGCCCCTCTGTTTCTCGCCCTCTGTTTCAGCGCCTCTGTTTCTCGCACTCTGTTTCAGCCCCTCTGTTTCTCGCCCTCTGTTTCAGCCCCTCTGTTTCAGCCCCTCTGATTCAGCCCCTCTGATTTAGCCCCTCTGATTCGGCCCTTCGGTTTCTTGCCCTCTGTTTCAGCCCGTCTGTTTCACGCACTCTGTTTCTCGCCCTCTGTTTCAGCCCCTCTGTTTCTCACCCTCTGTTCCAGCCCCTCTGATTCAGCCCCTCTGTTTCTCGCCCTCTGTTTCAGCCCCTCTGTTTCTCGCACTCTGTTTCAGCCCCTCTGTTTCTCGCCCTCTGTTTCAGCCCCTCTGTTTCAGCCCCTCTGATTCAGCCTCTCTGTTTCTCGCCCTCTGTTTCAGTCCCTCTGTTCTTCGCCCTCTGTTTCAGCCCCTCTGTTTCTCGCCCTCTGTTTCAGCCCCTCTGATTCAGCCCCTCTGTTTCAGCCCCTCTGTTTCTCCGCCTCTGTTCCAGCCCCTCTGTTTCAGCCCCTCTGTTTCAGCCACTCTGTTTCAGCCACTCTGTTTCAGCCCCTCTGTTTCAGCCCCTCTGTTTCTCGCCCTCTGTTTCAGCCCCTCTGTTTCTCGCCCTCTGTTTCAGCCCCACTGTTTCAGCCCGTCTGTTTCAGCCACTCTGTTTCTCGACCTCTGTTTCAGCCCCTCTGTTTCTCACCCTCTGTTTCAGCCCCTCTGATTCAGCGCCTCTGTTTCTCGCCCTCTGTTTCTGCCCCTCTGTTTCTCGCCCTCTGTTTCAGCCACTCTATTTCACGCCCTCTGTTTCAGCCCCGCTGATTCAGCCCCTCTGTTTCATCCCCTCTGAATCAGCCCCTCTGATTCAGCACCTCTGTTTCAGCCCCTCTGTTTCAGCCCCTCTGTTTCTCGCCCTCTGTTTCAGCCCATCTGATTCTCGCCCTCTGTTTCAGCCCTTCTGATTCTCGCCCTCTGTTTCAGCCCCTCTGATTCAGCCCCTCTATTTCAGCCCCTCTGTTTCAGCCCCTCTGTTTCTCGCCCTCTGTTTCAGCCCCTCTGTTTCTCGCCCTCTGTTTCAGCCCCTCTGTTTCAGCCCGTCTGTTTCAGCCACTCTGTTTCTCGCCCACTGTTTCAGCCCCTCTGTTTCTCACCCTCTGTTTCAGCCCCTCTGATTCAGACCCTCTGTTTCTCGCCGTCTGTTTCAGCCCCTCTGTTTCTCGCCCTCTGTTTCAGCCCCTCTGTTTCAGCCCCTCTGTTTCAGCCCCTCTGTTTCTCGCCCTCTGTTTCAGGCCCTCTGTTTCTCGCCCTCTGTTTCAGCCCCTCTGATTCAGCCCCTCTGTTTCAGCCCCTCTGATTCAGCCCCTCTGTTTCTCGCCCTCTGTTTCAGCCCCTCTGTTTCAGCCCCTCTGTTTCTCGCCCTCAATTTCTCACCCTCTGTTTCTCGCCCTCTGTTTCAGCCCCTCTGTTTTTCGCCCTCTGTTTCAGCCCCTCTGTTTCTTGCCCTCTGTTTCAGGCTCTCTGTTTCAGCCCGTCTGTTTCAGCCCCTCTGTTTCAGCCCCTCTGTTTCTCGCCCTCTGTTTCAGCCCCTCTGATTCTCGCCCTCTGTTTCAGCCCCTCTGTTTCTCGCCCTCTGTTTCAGCCCCTCTGATTCAGCCCCTCTGTTTCAGCCCCTCTGATTCATCCCCTCTGATTCAGCCCCTCTGATTCAGCCTCTCTGTTTCTCGCCCTCTGTTTCAGCCACTCTGTTTCTGCCCCTCTGTTTCAGCCCCTCTGTTTCTCACCCTCTGTTTCAGCCCCTCTGATTCAGCCCCTCTGATTCAACCCCTCTGATTCAGCCCCTCTGTTTCCCGCCCCTCTGTTTCAGCACCTCTGTTTCTCGCCCTCTGTTTCAGTCCCTCTGTTTCTCGCCCTCTGTTTCAGCCCCACTGTTTCAGCCCCTCTGTTTCAGCCCCTCTGTTTCAGCGCCTCTGTTTCTCGCCCTCTGTTTCAGCCCCTCTGTTTCTCGCCCTCTGTTTCAGCCCCTCTGATTCAGCCCGTCTGTTTCAGCCACTCTGTTTCTCACCCTCTGTTTCAGCCCCTCTGATTCAGACCCTCTGTTTCTCGCCCTCTGTTTCAGCCCCTCTGTTTCTCGCCCTCTGTTTCAGCCCCTCTGTTTCAGCCCCTCTGTTTCAGCCCCTCTGTTTCTCGCCCTCTGTTTCAGGCCCTCTGTTTCTCGCCCTCTGTTTCAGCCCCTCTGATTCAGCCCCTCTGTTTCAGCCCCTCTGATTCAGCCCCTCTGTTTCAGCCCCTCTGTTTCAGCCCCTCTGTTTCAGCCCCTCTGATTCTCGCCCTCTATTTCTCACCCTCTGTTTCTCGCCCTCTGTTTCAGCCCCTCTGTTTTTCGCCCTCTCTTTCAGCCCCTCTGTTTCTTGCCCTCTGTTTCAGGCTCTCTGTTTCAGCCCGTCTGTTTCAGCCCCTCTGTTTCAGCCCCTCTGTTTCTCGCCCTCTGTTTCAGCCCCTCTGATTCTCGCCCTCTGTTTCAGCCCCTCTGTTTCTCGCCCTCTGTTTCAGCCCCTCTGATTCAGCCCCTCTGTTTCAGCCCCTCTGATTCATCCCCTCTGATTCAGCCCCTCTGATTCAGCCTCTCTGTTTCTCGCCCTCTGTTTCAGCCACTCTGTTTCTGCCCCTCTGTTTCAGCCCCTCTGTTTCTCACCCTCTGTTCAGCCCCTCTGATTCAGCCCCTCTGATTCAACCCCTCTGATTCAGCCCCTCTGTTTCCCGCCCCTCTGTTTCAGCACCTCTGTTTCTCGCCCTCTGTTTCAGTCCCTCTGTTTCTCGCCCTCTGTTTCAGCCCCACTGTTTCAGCCCCTCTGTTTCAGCCCCTCTGTTTCAGCGCCTCTGTTTCTCGCCCTCTGTTTCAGCCCCTCTGTTTCTCGCCCTCTGTTTCAGCCCCTCTGATTCAGCCCCTCTGTTTCAGCCCCTATGTTTCTCCGCCTCTGTTCCAGCCCCTCTGTTTCAGCCCCTCTGTTTCAGCCACTCTGTTTCAGCCACTCTGTTTCAGCCCCTCTGTTTCAGCCCCTCTGTTTCTCGCCCTCTGTTTCAGCCCCTCCGTTTCTCGCCCTCTGTTTCAGCCCCACTGTTTCAGCCCGTCTGTTTCAGCCACTCTGTTTCTCGCCCTCTGTTTCAGCCCCTCTGTTTCTCACCCTCTGTTTCAGCCCCTCTGATTCAGCGCCTCTGTTTCTCGCCCTCTGTTTCAGCCCCTCTGTTTCTCGCCCTCTGTTTCAGCCCCTCTGTTTCAGCCCCTCTGTTTCAGCCCCTCTGTTTCTCGCCCTCTGATTCAGCCCCTCTGATTCAGCCCCTCTGTTTCAGCCCCTCTGATTCAGCCCCTCTGTTTCAGCCCCTCTGTTTCAGCCCCTCTGTTTCAGCCCCTCTGTTTCTCGCCCTCTGTTTCTCGCCCGCTGTTTCAGCCCCTTTGTTTCTCGCCCTCTGTTTCAGCCCCACTGTTTCAGCCCCTCTGATTCAGCCCCTCTGATTCAGCCCCTCTGTTTCTCGCCCTCTGTTTCAGCCCCTCTGTTTCAGCCCCTCTGTTTCAGCCCCTCTCTTTCTCGCCCTCTGTTTCAGCCGTCTCTGTTTCTCGCCCTCTGTTTCTGCCCCTCTGTTTCTCGCCCTGTGTTTCAGCCCCGCTGCTTCTCGCCCTCTGTTTCAGCCCCGCTGATTCAGCCCCTCTGTTTCAGCCCCTCTGAATCAGCCCCTCTGATTCAGCCCCTCTGTTTCAGCCCCTCTGTTTCAGCCCCTCTGTTTCTCGCCCTCAGTTTCAGCCCCTCTGATTCTCGCCCGCTGTTTCAGCCCCTCTGTTTCTCGCCGTCTGTTTTAGCCCCTCTGATTCAGCCCCTCTGTTTCAGCCCCTCTGATTCAGCCCCTCTGATTCAGCCCCTCTGATTCGGCCCTTCGGTTTCTTGCCCTCTGTTTCAGCCCCTCTGTTTCAGCCCCTCTGTTTCTCACCCTCTGTTTCAGCCCCTCTGATTCAGCCCCTCTGATTCAGCCCCTCTGATTCAGCCCCTCTGTTTCCCGCCCCTCTGTTTCAGCCCCTCTGTTTCTCGCCCTCTGTTTCAGCCCCTCTGTTTCTCGCCCTCTGTTACAGCCCCTCTGTTTCAGCCCCTCTGTTTCAGCCCCTCTGTTTCAGCGCCTCTGTTCCAGCCCCTCTGTTTCAGCCCCTCTGTTTCAGCCACTCTGTTTCAGCCCCTCTCTTTCAAACCCTCTGTTTCAGCCCCTCTGTTTCTCGCCCTCTGTTTCAGCCCCTCTGTTTCTCGCCCTCTGTTTCAGCCCCTCTGATTCAGCCCCTCTGTTTCTCGCCCTCTGTTTCAGCGCCTCTGTTTCTCGCACTCTGTTTCAGCCCCTCTGTTTCTCGCCCTCTGTTTCAGCCCCTCTGTTTCAGCCCCTCTGATTCAGCCCCTCTGATTTAGCCCCTCTGATTCGGCCCTTCGGTTTCTTGCCCTCTGTTTCAGCCCGTCTGTTTCACGCACTCTGTTTCTCGCCCTCTGTTTCAGCCCCTCTGTTTCTCACCCTCTGTTCCAGCCCCTCTGATTCAGCCCCTCTGTTTCTCGCCCTCTGTTTCAGCCCCTCTGTTTCTCGCACACTGTTTCAGCCCCTCTGTTTCTCGCCCTCTGTTTCAGCCCCTCTGTTTCAGCCCCTCTGATTCAGCCTCTCTGTTTCTCGCCCTCTGTTTCAGCCCCTCTGTTCTTCGCCCTCTGTTTCAGCCCCTCTGTTTCTCGCCCTCTGTTTCAGCCCCTCTGATTCAGCCCCTCTGTTTCAGCCCCTCTGTTTCTCCGCCTCTGTTCCAGCCCCTCTGTTTCAGCCCCTCTGTTTCAGCCACTCTGTTTCAGCCACTCTGTTTCAGCCCCTCTGTTTCAGCCCCTCTGTTTCTCGCCCTCTGTTTCAGCCCCTCTGTTTCTCGCCCTCTGTTTCAGCCCCACTGTTTCAGCCCGTCTGTTTCAGCCACTCTGTTTCTCGACCTCTGTTTCAGCCCCTCTGTTTCTCACCCTCTGTTTCAGCCCCTCTGATTCAGCGCCTCTGTTTCTCGCCCTCTGTTTCTGCCCCTCTGTTTCTCGCCTTCTGTTTCAGCCACTCTATTTCTCGCCCTCTGTTTCAGCCCCGCTGATTCAGCCCCTCTGTTTCATCCCCTCTGAATCAGCCCCTCTGATTCAGCACCTCTGTTTCAGCCCCTCTGTTTCAGCCCCTCTGTTTCTCGCCCTCTGTTTCAGCCCATCTGATTCTCGCCCTCTGTTTCAGCCCTTCTGATTCTCGCCCTCTGTTTCAGCACCTCTGATTCAGCCCCTCTATTTCAGCCCCTCTGTTTCAGCCCCTCTGTTTCTCGCCCTCTGTTTCAGCCCCTCTGTTTCTCGCCCTCTGTTTCAGCCCCTCTGTTTCAGCCCGTCTGTTTCAGCCACTCTGTTTCTCGCCCACTGTTTCAGCCCCTCTGTTTCTCACCCTCTGTTTCAGCCCCTCTGATTCAGACCCTCTGTTTCTCGCCCTCTGTTTCAGCCCCTCTGTTTCTCGCCCTCTGTTTCAGCCCCTCTGTTTCAGCCCCTCTGTTTCAGCCCCTCTGTTTCTCGCCCTCTGTTTCAGGCCCTCTGTTTCTCGCCCTCTGTTTCAGCCCCTCTGATTCAGCCCCTCTGTTTCAGCCCCTCTGATTCAGCCCCTCTGTTTCTCGCCCTCTGTTTCAGCCCCTCTGTTTCAGCCCCTCTGTTTCTCGCCCTCTATTTCTCACCCTCTGTTTCTCGCCCTCTGTTTCAGCCCCTCTGTTTTTCGCCCTCTGTTTCAGCCCCTCTGTTTCTTGCCCTCTGTTTCAGGCTCTCTGTTTCAGCCCGTCTGTTTCAGCCCCTCTGTTTCAGCCCCTCTGTTTCTCGCCCTCTGTTTCAGCCCCTCTGATTCTCGCCCTCTGTTTCAGCCCCTCTGTTTCTCGCCCTCTGTTTCAGCCCCTCTGATTCAGCCCCTCTGTTTCAGCCCCTCTGATTCATCCCCTCTGATTCAGCCCCTCTGATTCAGCCTCTCTGTTTCTCGCCCTCTGTTTCAGCCACTCTGTTTCTGCCCCTCTGTTTCAGCCCCTCTGTTTCTCACCCTCTGTTTCAGCCCCTCTGATTCAGCCCCTCTGATTCAACCCCTCTGATTCAGCCCATCTGTTTCAGCCCCTCTGTTTCAGCGCCTCTGTTTCTCGCCCTCTGTTTCAGCCCCTCTGTTTCTCGCCCTCTGTTTCAGCCCCTCTGATTCAGCCCCTCTGTTTCAGCCCCTATGTTTCTCCGCCTCTGTTCCAGCCCCTCTGTTTCAGCCCCTCTGTTTCAGCCACTCTGTTTCAGCCACTCTGTTTCAGCCCCTCTGTTTCAGCCCCTCTGTTTCTCGCCCTCTGTTTCAGCCCCTCTGTTTCTCGCCCTCTGTTTCAGCCCCACTGTTTCAGCCCGTCTGTTTCAGCCACTCTGTTTCTCGCCCTCTGTTTCAGCCCCTCTGTTTTTCACCCTCTGTTTCAGCCCCTCTGATTCAGCGCCTCTGTTTCTCGCCCTCTGTTTCAGCCCCTCTGTTTCTCGCCCTCTGTTTCAGCCCCTCTGTTTCAGCCCCTCTGTTTCAGCCCCTCTGTTTCTCGCCCTCTGATTCAGCCCCTCTGATTCAGCCCCTCTGTTTCAGCCCCTCTGATTCAGCCCCTCTGTTTCAGCCCCTCTGTTTCAGCCCCTCTGTTTCAGCCCCTCTGTTTCTCGCCCTCTGTTTCTCGCCCGCTGTTTCAGCCCCTTTGTTTCTCGCCCTCTGTTTCAGCCCCACTGTTTCAGCCCCTCTGATTCAGCCCCTCTGATTCAGCCCCTCTGTTTCTCGCCCTCTTTTTCTGCCCCTCTGTTTCAGCCCCTCTGTTTCAGCCCCTCTCTTTCTCGCCCTCTGTTTCAGCCCCTCTGTTTCTCGCCCTCTGTTTCAGCCGTCTCTGTTTCTCGCCCTCTGTTTCTGCCCCTCTGTTTCTCGCCCTGTGTTTCAGCCCCGCTGCTTCTCGCCCTCTGTTTCAGCCCCGCTGATTCAGCCCCTCTGTTTCAGCCCCTCTGAATCAGCCCCTCTGATTCAGCCCCTCTGTTTCAGCCCCTCTGTTTCAGCCCCTCTGTTTCTCGCCCTCTGTTTCAGCCCCTCTGATTCTCGCCCGCTGTTTCAGCCCCTCTGTTTCTCGCCGTCTGTTTTAGCCCCTCTGATTCAGCCCCTCTGTTTCAGCCCCTCTGATTCAGCCCCTCTGATTCAGCCCCTCTGATTCGGCCCTTCGGTTTCTTGCCCTCTGTTTCAGACCCTCTGTTTCTCACCCTCTGTTTCAGCCCCTCTGATTCAGCCCCTCTGATTCAGCCCCTCTGATTCAGCCCCTCTGTTTCCCGCCCCTCTGTTTCAGCCCCTCTGTTTCTCGCCCTCTGTTTCAGCCCCTCTGTTTCTCGCCCTCTGTTACAGCCCCTCTGTTTCAGCCCCTCTGTTTCAGCCCCTCTGTTTCAGCGCCTCTGTTCCAGCCCCTCTGTTTCAGCCCCTCTGTTTCAGCCACTCTGTTTCAGCCCCTCTCTTTCAAACCCTCTGTTTCAGCCCCTCTGTTTCTCGCCCTCTGTTTCAGCCCCTCTGTTTCTCGCCCTCTGTTTCAGCCCCTCTGATTCAGCCCCTCTGTTTCTCGCCCTCTGTTTCAGCCCCTCTGTTTCTCGCACTCTGTTTCAGCCGCTCTGTTTCTCGCCCTCTGTTTCAGCCCCTCTGTTTCAGCCCCTCTGATTCAGCCCCTCTGATTCAGCCCCTCTGATTCGGCCCTTCGGTTTCTTGCCCTCTGTTTCAGCCCGTCTGTTTCACGCACTCTGTTTCTCGCCCTCTGTTTCAGCCCCTCTGTTTCTCACCCTCTGTTCCAGCCCCTCTGATTCAGCCCCTCTGTTTCTCGCCCTCTGTTTCAGTCCCTCTGTTTCTCGCACTCTGTTTCAGCCCCTCTGTTTCTCGCCCTCTGTTTCAGCCCCTCTGTTTCAGCCCCTCTGATTCAGCCTCTCTGTTTCTCGCCCTCTGTTTCAGCCCCTCTGTTCTTCGCCCTCTGTTTCAGCCCCTCTGTTTCTCGCCCTCTGTTTCAGCCCCTCTGATTCAGCCCCTCTGTTTCAGCCCCTCTGTTTCTCCGCCTCTGTTCCAGCCCCTCTGTTTCAGCCCCTCTGTTTCAGCCCCTCTGTTTCTCGCCCTCTGTTTCAGCCCCTCTGTTTCTCGCCCTCTGTTTCAGCCCCACTGTTTCAGCCCGTCTGTTTCAGCCACTCTGTTTCTCGCCCTCTGTTTCAGCCCCTCTGTTTCTCACCCTCTGTTTCAGCCCCTCTGATTCAGCGCCTCTGTTTCTCGCCCTCTGTTTCAGCCCCTCTGTTTCTCGCCCTCTGTTTCAGCCCCTCTGTTTCAGCCCCTCTGTTTCAGCCCCTCTGTTTCTCGCCCTCTGATTCAGCCCCTCTGATTCAGCCCCTCTGTTTCAGCCCCTCTGATTCAGCCCCTCTGTTTCAGCCCCTCTGTTTCAGCCCCTCTGTTTCAGCCCCATTGTATCTCGCCCTCTGTTTCTCGCCCGCTGTTTCAGCCCCTTTGTTTCTCGCCCTCTGTTTCAGCCCCACTGTTTCAGCCCCTTTGATTCAGCCCCTCTGATTCAGCCCCTCTGTTTCTCGCCCTCTGTTTCAGCCCCTCTGTTTCAGCCCCTCTGTTTCAGCCACTCTCTTTCTCGCCCTCTGTTTCAGCCCCTCTGTTTCTCGCCCTCTGTTTCAGCCGTCTCTGTTTCTCGCCCTCTGTTTCTGCCCCTCTGTTTCTCGCCCTGTGTTTCAGCCCCGCTGCTTCTCGCCCTCTGTTTCAGCCCCGCGGATTCAGCCCCTCTGTTTCAGCCCCTCTGAATCAGCCCCTCTGATTCAGCCCCTCTGTTTCAGCCCCTCTGTTTCAGCCCCTCTGTTTCTCGCCCTCTGTTTCAGCCCCTCTGATTCTCGCCCGCTGTTTCAGCCCCTCTGTTTCTCGCCGTCTGTTTTAGCCCCTCTGATTCAGCCCCTCTGTTTCAGCCCCTCTGATTCAGCCCCTCTGATTCAGCCCCTCTGATTCGGCCCTTCGGTTTCTTGCCCTCTGTTTCTGCCCGTCTGTTTCAGCCCCTCTGTTTCTCACCCTCTGTTTCAGCCCCTCTGATTCAGCCCCTCTGATTCAGCCCCTCTGTTTCCCGCCCCTCTGTTTCAGCCCCTCTGTTTCTCGCCCTCTGTTTCAGCCCCTCTGTTTCTCGCCCTCTGTTACAGCCCCTCTGTTTCAGCCCCTCTGTTTCAGCCCCTCTGTTTCAGCGCCTCTGTTCCAGCCCCTCTGTTTCAGCCCCTCTGTTTCAGCCACTCTGTTTCAGCCCCTCTCTTTCAAACCCTCTGTTTCAGCCCCTCTGTTTCTCGCCCTCTGTTTCAGCCCCTCTGTTTCTCGCCCTCTGTTTCAGCCCCTCTGATTCAGCCCCTCTGTTTCTCGCCCTCTGTTTCAGCCCCTCTGTTTCTCGCACTCTGTTTCAGCCCCTCTGTTTCTCGCCCTCTGTTTCAGCCCCTCTGTTTCAGCCCCTCTGATTCAGCCCCTCTGTTTCAGCCCCTCTGTTTCTCGCACTCTGTTTCAGCCACTCTGTTTCTCGCCCTCTGTTTCAGCCCCTCTGTTTCAGCCCCTCTGATTCAGCCCCTCTGATTCGGCCCTTCGGTTTCTTGCCCTCTGTTTCAGCCCGTCTGTTTCACGCACTCTGTTTCTCGCCCTCTGTTTCAGCCCCTCTGTTTCTCACCCTCTGTTCCAGCCCCTCTGATTCAGCCCCTCTGTTTCTCGCCCTCTGTTTCAGCCCCTCTGTTTCTCGCACTCTGTTTCAGCCCCTCTGTTTCTCGCCCTCTGTTTCAGCCCCTCTGTTTCAGCCCCTCTGATTCAGCCTCTCTGTTTCTCGCCCTCTGTTTCAGCCCCTCTGTTTCTCGCCCTCTGTTTCAGCCCCTCTGTTTCTCGCCCTCTGTTTCAGCCCCTCTGTTTCAGCCCGTCTGTTTCACCCACTCGGTTTCTCGCCCTCTGTTTCAGCCCCTCTGTTTCTCACCCTCTGTTTCAGCCCCTCTGATTCAACCACTCTGTTTCAGCCCCTCTGATTCAGCCCCTCTGTTTCACCCCCTCTGTTTCAGCCCCTCTGATTCAGCCCCTCTGTTTCAGCCCCTCTGTTTCAGCCCCTCTGTTTCAGCCCCATTGTATCTCGCCCTCTGTTTCTCGCCCGCTGTTTCAGCCCCTTTGTTTCTCGCCCTCTGTTTCAGCCCCACTGTTTCAGCCCCTTTGATTCAGCCCCTCTGATTCAGCCCCTCTGTTTCTCGCCCTCTGTTTCAGCCCCTCTGTTTCAGCCCCTCTGTTTCAGCCACTCTCTTTCTCGCCCTCTGTTTCAGCCCCTCTGTTTCTCGCCCTCTGTTTCAGCCGTCTCTGTTTCTCGCCCTCTGTTTCTGCCCCTCTGTTTCTCGCCCTGTGTTTCAGCCCCGCTGCTTCTCGCCCTCTGTTTCAGCCCCGCGGATTCAGCCCCTCTGTTTCAGCCCCTCTGAATCAGCCCCTCTGATTCAGCCCCTCTGTTTCAGCCCCTCTGTTTCAGCCCCTCTGTTTCTCGCCCTCTGTTTCAGCCCCTCTGATTCTCGCCCGCTGTTTCAGCCCCTCTGTTTCTCGCCGTCTGTTTTAGCCCCTCTGATTCAGCCCCTCTGTTTCAGCCCCTCTGATTCAGCCCCTCTGATTCAGCCCCTCTGATTCGGCCCTTCGGTTTCTTGCCCTCTGTTTCTGCCCGTCTGTTTCAGCCCCTCTGTTTCTCACCCTCTGTTTCAGCCCCTCTGATTCAGCCCCTCTGATTCAGCCCCTCTGTTTCCCGCCCCTCTGTTTCAGCCCCTCTGTTTCTCGCCCTCTGTTTCAGCCCCTCTGTTTCTCGCCCTCTGTTACAGCCCCTCTGTTTCAGCCCCTCTGTTTCAGCCCCTCTGTTTCAGCGCCTCTGTTCCAGCCCCTCTGTTTCAGCCCCTCTGTTTCAGCCACTCTGTTTCAGCCCCTCTCTTTCAAACCCTCTGTTTCAGCCCCTCTGTTTCTCGCCCTCTGTTTCAGCCCCTCTGTTTCTCGCCCTCTGTTTCAGCCCCTCTGATTCAGCCCCTCTGTTTCTCGCCCTCTGTTTCAGCCCCTCTGTTTCTCGCACTCTGTTTCAGCCCCTCTGTTTCTCGCCCTCTGTTTCAGCCCCTCTGTTTCAGCCCCTCTGATTCAGCCCCTCTGTTTCAGCCCCTCTGTTTCTCGCACTCAGTTTCAGCCACTCTGTTTCTCGCCCTCTGTTTCAGCCCCTCTGTTTCAGCCCCTCTGATTCAGCCCCTCTGATTCGGCCCTTCGGTTTCTTGCCCTCTGTTTCAGCCCGTCTGTTTCACGCACTCTGTTTCTCGCCCTCTGTTTCAGCCCCTCTGTTTCTCACCCTCTGTTCCAGCCCCTCTGATTCAGCCCCTCTGTTTCTCGCCCTCTGTTTCAGCCCCTCTGTTTCTCGCACTCTGTTTCAGCCCCTCTGTTTCTCGCCCTCTGTTTCAGCCCCTCTGTTTCAGCCCCTCTGATTCAGCCTCTCTGTTTCTCGCCCTCTGTTTCAGCCCCTCTGTTTCTCGCCCTCTGTTTCAGCCCCTCTGTTTCTCGCCCTCTGTTTCAGCCCCTCTGTTTCAGCCCGTCTGTTTCACCCACTCGGTTTCTCGCCCTCTGTTTCAGCCCCTCTGTTTCTCACCCTCTGTTTCAGCCCCTCTGATTCAACCACTCTGTTTCAGCCCCTCTGATTCAGCCCCTCTGTTTCACCCCCTCTGTTTCAGCCCCTCTGTTTCAGCCCCTCTGTTTCTCGCCCTCCCTTTCTCACCCTCTGTTTCAGCTCCTCTGTTTCAGCCGCTCTGTTTCTCGCCCTCTGTTTCAGCCCCTCTGTTTCTCGCCCTCTGTTTCAGCCCCTCTGTTTCTTGCCCTCTGTTACAGCCCCTCTGTTTCAGCCCCTCTGTTTCTGCCCCTCTGTTTCTCGCCCTGTGTTTCAGCCCCTCTGTTTCAGCCCCTCTGTTTCAGCCCCTCTGTTTCTCGCCCTCTGTTTCAGCCCCTCTGATTCAGCCCCTCTGTTTCTCGCCCTCTGTTTCAGCCCCTCTGTTTCTCGCACTCTGTTTCAGCCCCTCTGTTTCTCGCACTCTGTTTCAGCCCCTCTGTTTCAGCCCCTCTGATTCAGCCCCTCTGATTCAGCCCCTCTGATTCGGCCCTTCGGTTTCTTGCCCTCTGTTTCAGCCCGTCTGTTTCACGCACTCTGTTTCTCGCCCTCTGTTTCAGCCCCTCTGTTTCTCACCCTCTGTTCCAGCCCCTCTGATTCAGCCCCTCTGTTTCTCGCCCTCTGTTTCAGTCCCTCTGTTTCTCGCACTCTGTTTCAGCCCCTCTGTTTCAGCCCCTCTGATTCAGCCTCTCTGTTTCTCGCCCTATGTTTCAGCCCCTCTGTTCTTCGCCCTCTGTTTCAGCCCCTCTGTTTCTCGCCCTCTGTTTCAGCCCCTCTGATTCAGCCCCTCTGTTTCAGCCCCTCTGTTTCTCCGCCTCTGTTCCAGCCCCTCTGTTTCAGCCCCTCTGTTTCAGCCACTCTGTTTCAGCCACTCTGTTTCAGCCCCTCTGTTTCAGCCCCTCTGTTTCTCGCCCTCTGTTTCAGCCCCTCTGTTTCTCGCCCTCTGTTTCAGCCCCACTGTTTCAGCCCGTCTGTTTCAGCCACTCTGTTTCTCGCCCTCTGTTTCAGCCCCTCTGTTTCTCACCCTCTGTTTCAGCCCCTCTGATTCAGCGCCTCTGTTTCTCGCCCTCTGTTTCAGCCCCTCTGTTTCTCGCCCTCTGTTTCAGCCCCTCTGTTTCAGCCCCTCTGTTTCAGCCCCTCTGTTTCTCGCCCTCTGATTCAGCCCCTCTGATTCAGCCCCTCTGTTTCAGCCCCTCTGATTCAGCCCCTCTGTTTCAGCCCCTCTGTTTCAGCCCCTCTGTTTCAGCCCCTCTGTTTCTCGCCCTCTGTTTCTCGCCCGCTGTTTCAGCCCCTTTGTTTCTCGCCCTCTGTTTCAGCCCCACTGTTTCAGCCCCTCTGATTCAGCCCCTCTGATTCAGCCCCTCTGTTTCTCGCCCTCTGTTTCAGCCCCTCTGTTTCAGCCCCTCTGTTTCAGCCCCTCTCTTGGTCGCCCTCTGTTTCAGCCCCTCTGTTTCTCGCCCTCTGTTTCAGCCGTCTCTGTTTCTCGCCCTCTGTTTCTGCCCCTCTGTTTCTCGCCCTGTGTTTCAGCCCCGCTGCTTCTCGCCCTCTGGTTCAGCCCCGCTGATTCAGCCCCTCTGTTTCAGCCCCTCTGAATCAGCCCCTCTGATTCAGCCCCTCTGTTTCAGCCCCTCTGTTTCAGCCCCTCTGTTTCTCGCCCTCTGTTTCAGCCCCTCTGATTCTCGCCCGCTGTTTCAGCCCCTCTGTTTCTCGCCGTCTGTTTTAGCCCCTCTGATTCAGCCCCTCTGTTTCAGCCCCTCTGATTCAGCCCCTCTGATTCAGCCCCTCTGATTCGGCCCTTCGGTTTCTTGCCCTCTGTTTCTGCCCCTCTGTTTCAGCCCCTCTGTTTCTCACCCTCTGTTTCAGCCCCTCTGATTCAGCCCCTCTGATTCAGCCCCTCTGATTCAGCCCCTCTGTTTCCCGCCCCTCTGTTTCAGCCCCTCTGTTTCTCGCCCTCTGTTTCAGCCCCTCTGTTTCTCGCCCTCTGTTACAGCCCCTCTGTTTCAGCTCCTCTGTTTCAGCCCCTCTGTTTCAGCGCCTCTGTTCCAGCCCCTCTGTTTCAGCCCCTCTGTTTCAGCCACTCTGTTTCAGCCCCTCTCTTTCAAACCCTCTGTTTCAGCCCCTCTGTTTCTCGCCCTCTGTTTCAGCCCCTCTGTTTCTCGCCCTCTGTTTCAGCCCCTCTGATTCAGCCCCTCTGTTTCTCGCCCTCTGTTTCAGCCCCTCTGTTTCTCGCACTCTGTTTCAGCCCCTCTGTTTCTCGCCCTCTGTTTCAGCCCCTCTGTTTCAGCCCCTCTGATTCAGCCCCTCTGTTTCAGCCCCTCTGTTTCTCGCACTCTGTTTCAGCCCCTCTGTTTCTCGCACTCTGTTTCAGCCCCTCTGTTTCAGCCCCTCTGATTCAGCCCCTCTGATTCAGCCCCTCTGATTCGGCCCTTCGGTTTCTTGCCCTCTGTTTCAGCCCGTCTGTTTCACGCACTCTGTTTCTCGCCCTCTGTTTCAGCCCCTCTGTTTCTCACCCTCTGTTCCAGCCCCTCTGATTCAGCCCCTCTGTTTCTCGCCCTCTGTTTCAGCCCCTCTGTTTCTCGCACTCTGTTTCAGCCCCTCTGTTTCTCGCCCTCTGTTTCAGCCCCTCTGTTTCAGCCCCTCTGATTCAGCCTCTCTGTTTCTCGCCCTCTGTTTCAGCCCCTCTGTTTCTCGCCCTCTGTTTCAGCCCCTCTGTTTCTCGCCCTCTGTTTCAGCCCCTCTGTTTCAGCCCGTCTGTTTCACCCACTCTGTTTCTCGCCCTCTGTTTCAGCCCCTCTGTTTCTCACCCTCTGTTTCAGCCCCTCTGATTCAACCACTCTGTTTCAGCCCCTCTGATTCAGCCCCTCTGTTTCACCCCCTCTGTTTCAGCCCCTCTGTTTCAGCCCCTCTGTTTCTCGCCCTCCCTTTCTCACCCTCTGTTTCAGCTCCTCTGTTTCAGCCGCTCTGTTTCTCGCCCTCTGTTTCAGCCCCTCTGTTTCTCGCCCTCTGTTTCAGCCCCTCTGTTTCTTGCCCTCTGTTTCAGCCCCTCTGTTTCAGCCCCTCTGTTTCTCGCCCTGTGTTTCAGCCCCTCTGTTTCAGCCCCTCTGTTTCATCCCCACTGTTTCTCGCCCTCTGTTTCAGCCCCTCTGTTTCAGCCCCTCTGTTTCAGCCCCTCTGTTTCTCGCCCTCTGTTTCAGACCCCTCTGTTTCTCGCCCTCTGTTCAGCCCCTATGTTTCTCGCCCTCTGTTTCAGCCCCTCTGTTTCCCGCCCTCTGTTTCAGCCCCTCTGTTTCAGCCCCTCTGTTTCTCACCCTCTGTTTCTGCTCCTCTGTTTCTCGCCCTCTGTTTCAGACCCCTCTGTTTCTCGCCCTCTGTTCAGCCCCTATGTTTCTCGCCCTCTGTTTCAGCCCCTATGTTTCCAGCCCTCTGTTTCAGCCCCTCTGTTTCAGCACCTCTGTTTCTCACCCTCTGTTTCTGCTCCTCTGTTTCTCGCCCTCTGTTTCAGCCCATCTGTTTCTCGCCCTCTGTTTCAGCCCTGCTGACTCAGCACCTCTGTTTCAGCCCCTCTGAATCAGCCCCTCTGATTCAGCCGCTCTATTTCAGCCCCTCTGTTTCAGCCCCTCTGTTTCTCGCCCTCTGTTTCTGCCCATCTGATTCTCGCCCTCTGTTTCAGCCCTTCTGATTCTCGCCCTCTGTTTCAGCCCCTCTGATTCAGCCCCTCTGATTCAGCCCCTCTGATTCAGCCCCTCTGTTTCTCGCCCTCTGTTTCAGCCCCTCTGTTTCAGCCACTCTGTTTCAGCCCCTCTGTTTCAACCCCTCTGTTTCTCGCCCTCTGTTTCAGCCCCTCTGTTTCTCGCCCTCTGTTTCAGCCACTCTGTTTCTCGCCCTCTGTTTCAGCCCCTCTGTTTCTCACCCTCTGTTTCAGCCCCTCTGATTCAGCCCCTCTGTTTCTTGCCCTCTGTTTCAGCCCCACTGTTTCTCGCCCTCTGTTTCAGCCCCTCTGTTTCAGCCCCTCTGTTTCAGCCCCTCTGTTTCTCGCCCTCTGTTTCAGCCCCTCTGTTTCTCGCCCTCTGTTTCAGCCCCTCTGTTTCAGCGCGTCTGTTTCAGCCACTCTGTTTCTCGCCCTCTGTTTCAGCCCCTCTGTTTCTCACCCTCTGTTTCAGCCCCTCTGATTCAGCCCCACTGTTTCTTGCCCTCTGTTTCAGCCCCTCTGTTTCTCGCCCTCTGTTTCAGCACCTCTGTTTTAGCCCCTCTGATTCAGCCCCTCTGTTTCTCGCCCTCTGTTTCAGCCCCTCTGTTTATGCCCCTCTGTTTCTCGCCCTCTGTTTCAGACCCTCTCTTTCAGCCCGTCTGTTTCACCCACTCTGTTTCTCACCCTCTGTTTCAGCCCCTCTGATTCAGCCCCTCTGTTTCTCGCCCTCTGTTTCAGCCCCTCTGATTCTCGCCCTCTGTTTCAGCCCCTCTGTTTCTCGCCCTCTGTTTCTGCCCCTCTGTTTCAGCCCCTCTGATTCAGCCTCTCTGTTTCAGCCCCTCTGTTTCAGCCCCTCTGTTTCTTGCCCTCTGTTTCAGCCCCTCTGTTTCAGCCCGTCTGTTTCACCCACTCTGTTTCTCGCCCTCTGTTTCAGCCCCTCTGTTTCTCACCCTCTGTTTCAGCCCCTCTGATTCAGCCCCTCTGTTTCACCCCCTCTGATTCAGCCCCTCTGTTTCACCCCCTCTGTTTCAGCCCCTCTGTTTCAGCCCCTCTGTTTCTCGCCCTCCCTTTCTCACCCTCTGTTTCAGCTCCTCTGTTTCAGCCACTCTGTTTCTCGCCCTCTGTTTCAGCCCCTCTGTTTCTCACCCTCAGTTTCAGCCCCTCTGATTCAGCCCCTCTGTTTCTTGCCCTCTGTTTCAGCCCCTCTGTTTCTCGCCCTCTGTTTCAGCCCCTCTGTTTCAGCCCCTCTGTTTCAGCCCCTCTGTTTCTCGCCCTCTGTTTCAGCCCCTCTGTTTCTCGCCCTCTGTTTCAGCCCCTCTGTTTCAGCCCGTCTGTTTCAGCCCCTCTGTTTCTCGCCCTCTGTTTCAGCCCCTCTGTTTCTCACCCTCTGTTTCAGCCCCTCTGATTCAGCCCCTCTGTTTCTTGCCCTCTGTTTCAGCCCCTCTGTTTCTCGCCCTCTGTTTCAGCCCCTCTGTTTTAGCCCCTCTGTTTCAGCCCCTCTGTTTCTCGCCCTCTGTTTCAGCCACTCTGTTTCTCGCCCTCTGTTTCAGGCCCTCTGTTTCTCGCCCTCTGTTTCAGCCACTCTGATTCAGCCCCTCTGTTTCAGCCCAACTGATTCAGCCCCTCTGTTTCAGCCCCTCTGTTTCAGCCCCTCTGTTTCAGCCCCTGTGTTTCTCACCCTCTGTTTCTCGCCCGCTGTTTCAGCCCCTTTGTTTCTCGTCCTCTGTTTCAGCCCCACTGTTTCAGCCCCTCTGATTCAGACCCTCTGATACAGCCCCTCTGTTTCTCGCCCTCTGTTTCAGCCCCTCTGTTTCAGCCCCTCTGTTTCAGCCCCACTGTTTCTCGCCCTCTGTTTCAGCCCCTCTGTTTCTCGCCCTCTGTTTCATCCCCTCTGTTTCTCGCCCTCTGATTCAGCCCCTCTGATTCAGCCCCTCTGTTTCTCGCCCTCTGTTTCAGCCCCTTTGTTTCAGCCACTCTGTTTCAGCCCCTCTGTTTCAACCCCTCTGTTTCTCGCCCTCTGTTTCAGCCCCTCTCTTTCTCGCCCTCTGTTTCAGCCACTCTGTTTCTCGCCCTCTGTTTCAGCCCCTCTGTTTCTCACCCTCTGTTTCAGCCCCTCTGATTCAGCCCCTCTGTTTCTTGCCCTCTGTTTCAGCCCCTCTGTTTCTCGCCCTCTGTTTCAGCCCCTCTGTTTCTCACCCTCTGTTTCAGGCCCTCTGATTCAGCCCCTCTGTTTCTTGCCCTCTGTTTCAGCCCCTCTGTTTCTCGCCCTGTGTTTCAGCCCCTCTGTTTCAGCCCCTCTGTTTCAGCCCCACTGTTTCTCGCCCTCTGTTTCAGCCCCTCTGTTTCAGCCCCTCTGTTTCAGCCCCTCTGTTTCTCGCTCTCTGTTTCAGACCCCTCTGTTTCTCGCCCTCTGTTCAGCCCCTATGTTCCTCGCCCTCTGTTTCAGCCCCTCTGTTTCCCGCCCTCTGTTTCAGCCCCTCTGTTTCAGCCCCTCTGTTTCTCACCCTCTGTTTCTGCTCCTCTGTTTCTCGCCCTCTGTTTCAGCCCCTCTGTTTCTCGCCCTCTGTTTCAGCCCCGCTGATTCAGCCCCTCTGTTTCAGCCCATCTGAATCAGCCCCTCTGATTCAGCCCCTCTGTTTCAGCCCCTCTGTTTCAGCCCCTCTGTTTCTCGCCCTCTGTTTCAGCCCATCTGATTCTCGCCCTCTGTTTCAGCCCTTCTGATTCTCACCCTCTGTTTCAGCCCCTCTGATTCAGCCCCTCTGATTCAGCCCCTCTGATTCAGCCCCTCTGTTTCTCGCCCTCTGTTTCAGCCCCTCTGTTTCAGCCACTCTGTTTCAGCCCCTCTGTTTCAGCCCCTCTGTTTCAGCCCCTCTGTTTCTCGCCCTCTGTTTCAGCCCCTCTGTTTCTCACCCTCTGTTTCAGCCCCTCTGTTTCAGCCACTCTGTTTCTCGCCCTCTGTTTCAGCCCCTCTGTTTCTCACCCTCTGTTTCAGCCCCTCTGATTCAGCCCCTCTGTTTCTTGCCCTCTGTTTCAGCCCCTCTGTTTCAGCCCCTCTGTTTCAGCCCCACTGTTTCTCGCCCTCTGTTTCAGCCCCTCTGTTTCTCGCCCTCTGTTTCATCCCCTCTGTTTCTCGCCCTCTGTTTCAGCCCCTCTGTTTCAGCCCCTCTGTTTCTCGCCCTCTGTTTCTGCCCCTCTGTTTCTCGCACTCTGTTTCAGCCCCGCTGTTTCTCGCCCTCTGTTTCAGCCCCTCTGTTTCAGACCCTCTGTTTCAGCCCCTCTGTTTCTCGCCCTCTGTTTCAGACCCCTCTGTTTCTCGCCCTCTGTTCAGCCCCTATGTTTCTCGCCCTCTGTTTCAGCCCCTATGTTTCCAGCCCTCTGTTTCAGCCCCTCTGTTTCAGCCCCTCTGTTTCTCACCCTCTGTTTCTGCTCCTCTGTTTCTCGCCCTCTGTTTCAGCCCATCTGTTTCTCGCCCTCTGTTTCAGCCCTGCTGACTCAGCACCTCTGTTTCAGCCCCTCTGAATCAGCCCCTCTGATTCAGCCGCTCTATTTCAGCCCCTCTGTTTCAGCCCCTCTGTTTCTCGCCCTCTGTTTCTGCCCATCTGATTCTCGCCCTCTGTTTCAGCCCTTCTGATTCTCGCCCTCTGTTTCAGCCCCTCTGATTCAGCCCCTCTGATTCAGCCCCTCTGATTCAGCCCCTCTGTTTCTCGCCCTCTGTTTCAGCCCCTCTGCTTAAGCCACTCTGTTTCAGCCGCTCTGTTTCAACCCCTCTGTTTCTCGCCCTCTGTTTCAGCCCCTCTGTTTCTCGCCCTCTGTTTCAGCCACTCTGTTTCTCGCCCTCTGTTTCAGCCCCTCTGTTTCTCACCCTCTGTTTCAGCCCCTCTGATTCAGCCCCTCTGTTTCTTGCCCTCTGTTTCAGCCCCTCTGTTTCTCGCCCTCTGTTTCAGCCCCTCTGTTTCAGCCCCTCTGTTTCAGCCCCTCTGTTTCTCGCCCTCTGTTTCAGCCCCTCTGTTTCTCGCCCTCTGTTTCAGCCCCTCTGTTTCAGCCCGTCTGTTTCAGACACTCTGTTTCTCGCCCTCTGTTTCAGCCCCTCTGTTTCTCACCCTCTGTTTCAGCCCCTCTGATTCAGCCCCTCTGTTTCTTGCCCTCTGTTTCAGCCCCTCTGTTTCTCGCCCTCTGTTTCAGCCCCTCTGTTTTAGCCCCTCTGATTCAGCCCCTCTGTTTCTCGCCCTCTGTTTCAGCCCCGCTGTTTAAGCCCCTCTGTTTCTCGCCCTCTGTTTCAGACCCTCTCTTTCAGCCCGTCTGTTTCACCCACTCTGTTTCTCGCCCTCTGTTTCAGCCCCTCTGATTCTCGCCCTCTGTTTCAGCCCCTCTGTTTCTCGCCCTCTGTTTCAGCCCCTCTGTTTCAGCCCCTCTGATTCAGCCTCTCTGTTTCTCGCCCTCTGTTTCAGCCCCTCTGTTTCTTGCCCTCTGTTTCAGCCCCTCTGTTTCAGCCCGTCTGTTTCACCCACTCTGTTTCTCGCCCTCTGTTTCAGCCCCTCTGTTTCTCACCCTCTGTTTCAGCCCCTCTGATTCAGCCCCTCTGTTTCACCCCCTCTGATTCAGCCCCTCTGTTTCACCCCCTCTGTTTCAGCCCCTCTGTTTCAGCCCCTCTGTTTCTCGCCCTCCCTTTCTCACCCTCTGTTTCAGCTCCTCTGTTTCAGCCACTCTGTTTCTCGCCCTCTGTTTCAGACCCTCTCTTTCAGCCCGTCTGTTTCACCCACTCTGTTTCTCACCCTCTGTTTCAGCCCCTCTGATTCAGCCCCTCTGTTTCTCGCCCTCTGTTTCAGCCCCTCTGATTCTCGCCCTCTGTTTCAGCCCCTCTGTTTCTCGCCCTCTGTTTCAGCCCCTCTGTTTCAGCCCCTCTGATTCAGCCTCTCTGTTTCAGCCCCTCTGTTTCAGCCCCTCTGTTTCTTGCCCTCTGTTTCAGCCCCTCTGTTTCAGCCCGTCTGTTTCACCCACTCTGTTTCTCGCCCTCTGTTTCAGCCCCTCTGTTTCTCACCCTCTGTTTCAGCCCCTCTGATTCAGCCCCTCTGTTTCACCCCCTCTGATTCAGCCCCTCTGTTTCACCCCCTCTGTTTCAGCCCCTCTGTTTCAGCCCCTCTGTTTCTCGCCCTCCCTTTCTCACCCTCTGTTTCAGCTCCTCTGTTTCAGCCACTCTGTTTCTCGCCCTCTGTTTCAGACCCTCTCTTTCAGCCCGTCTGTTTCACCCACTCTGTTTCTCACCCTCTGTTTCAGCCCCTCTGATTCAGCCCCTCTGTTTCTCGCCCTCTGTTTCAGCCCCTCTGATTCTCGCCCTCTGTTTCAGCCCCTCTGTTTCTCGCCCTCTGTTTCAGCCCCTCTGTTTCAGCCCCTCTGATTCAGCCTCTCTGTTTCAGCCCCTCTGTTTCAGCCCCTCTGTTTCTTGCTCTCTGTTTCAGCCCCTCTGTTTCAGCCCGTCTGTTTCACCCACTCTGTTTCTCGCCCTCTGTTTCAGCCCCTCTGTTTCTCACCCTCTGTTTCAGCCCCTCTGATTCAGCCCCTCTGTTTCACCCCCTCTGATTCAGCCCCTCTGTTTCACCCCCTCTGTTTCAGCCCCTCTGTTTCAGCCCCTCTGTTTCTCGCCCTCCCTTTCTCACCCTCTGTTTCAGCTCCTCTGTTTCAGCCACTCTGTTTCTCGCCCTCTGTTTCAGCCCCTCTGTTTCTCACCCTCTGTTTCAGCCCCTCTGATTCAGCCCCTCTGTTTCTTGCCCTCTGTTTCAGCCCCTCTGTTTCTCGCCCTCTGTTTCAGCCCCACTGTTTCAGCCCCTCTGTTTCAGCCCCTCTGTTTCTCGCCCTCTGTTTCAGCCCCTCTGTTTCTCGCCCTCTGTTTCAGCCCCTCTGTTTCAGCCCGTCTGTTTCAGCCACTCTGTTTCTCGCCCTCTGTTTCAGCCCCTCTGTTTCTCACCCTCTGTTTCAGCCCCTCTGATTCAGCCCCTCTGTTTCTTGCCCTCTGTTTCAGCCCCTCTGTTTCTCGCCCTCTGTTTCAGCCCCTCTGTTTTAGCCCCTCTGTTTCAGCCCCTCTGTTTCTCGCCCTCTGTTTCAGCCACTCTGTTTCTCGCCCTCTGTTTCAGGCCCTCTGTTTCTCGCCCTCTGTTTCAGCCACTCTGATTCAGCCCCTCTGTTTCAGCCCAACTGATTCAGCACCTCTGTTTCAGCCCCTCTGTTTCAGCCCCTCTGTTTCAGCCCCTGTGTTTCTCGCCCTCTGTTTCTCGCCCGCTGTTTCAGCCCCTTTGTTTCTCGTCCTCTGTTTCAGCCCCACTGTTTCAGCCCCTCTGATTCAGACCCTCTGATACAGCCCCTCTGTTTCTCGCCCTCTGTTTCAGCCCCTCTGTTTCAGCCCCTCTGTTTCAGCCCCACTGTTTCTCGCCCTCTGTTTCAGCCCCTCTGTTTCTCGCCCTCTGTTTCATCCCCTCTGTTTCTCGCCCTCTGATTCAGCCCCTCTGATTCAGCCCCTCTGTTTCTCGCCCTCTGTTTCAGCCCCTTTGTTTCAGCCACTCTGTTTCAGCCCCTCTGTTTCAACCCCTCTGTTTCTCGCCCTCTGTTTCAGCCCCTCTCTTTCTCGCCCTCTGTTTCAGCCACTCTGTTTCTCGCCCTCTGTTTCAGCCCCTCTGTTTCTCACCCTCTGTTTCAGCCCCTCTGATTCAGCCCCTCTGTTTCTTGCCCTCTGTTTCAGCCCCTCTGTTTCTCGCCCTCTGTTTCAGCCCCTCTGTTTCTCACCCTCTGTTTCAGGCCCTCTGATTCAGCCCCTCTGTTTCTTGCCCTCTGTTTCAGCCCCTCTGTTTCTCGCCCTGTGTTTCAGCCCCTCTGTTTCAGCCCCTCTGTTTCAGCCCCACTGTTTCTCGCCCTCTGTTTCAGCCCCTCTGTTTCAGCCCCTCTGTTTCAGCCCCTCTGTTTCTCGCCCTCTGTTTCAGACCCCTCTGTTTCTCGCCCTCTGTTCAGCCCCTATGTTTCTCGCCCTCTGTTTCAGCCCCTCTGTTTCCCGCCCTCTGTTTCAGCCCCTCTGTTTCAGCCCCTGTGTTTCTCACCCTCTGTTTCTGCTCCTCTGTTTCTCGCCCTCTGTTTCAGCCCCTCTGTTTCTCGCCCTCTGTTTCAGCCCCGCTGATTCAGCCCCTCTGTTTCAGCCCATCTGAATCAGCCCCTCTGATTCAGCCCCTCTGTTTCAGCCCCTCTGTTTCAGCCCCTCTGTTTCTCGCCCTCTGTTTCAGCCCATCTGATTTTCGCCCTCTGTTTCAGCCCTTCTGATTCTCACCCTCTGTTTCAGCCCCTCTGATTCAGCCCCTCTGATTCAGCCCCTCTGATTCAGCCCCTCTGTTTCTCGCCCTCTGTTTCAGCCCCTCTGTTTCAGCCACTCTGTTTCAGCCCCTCTGTTTCAGCCCCTCTGTTTCAGCCCCTCTGTTTCTCGCCCTCTGTTTCAGCCCATCTGTTTCTCGCCCTCTGTTTCAGCCACTCTGTTTCTCGCCCTCTGTTTCAGCCCCTCTGTTTCTCACCCTCTGTTTCAGCCCCTCTGATTCAGCCCCTCTGTTTCTTACCCTCTGTTTCAGCCCCTCTGTTTCAGCCCCTCTGTTTCAGCCCCACTGTTTCTCGCCCTCTGTTTCAGCCCCTCTGTTTCTCGCCCTCTGTTTCATCCCCTCTGTTTCTCGCCCTCTGTTTCAGCCCCTCTGTTTCAGCCCCTCTGTTTCTCGCCCTCTGTTTCTGCCCCTCTGTTTCTCGCACTCTGTTTCAGCCCCGCTGTTTCTCGCCCTCTGTTTCAGCCCCTCTGTTTCAGCCCCTCTGTTTCAGCCCCTCTGTTTCTCGCCCTCTGTTTCAGACCCCTCTGTTTCTCGCCCTCTGTTCAGCCCCTATGTTTCTCGCCCTCTGTTTCAGCCCCTATGTTTCCAGCCCTCTGTTTCAGCCCCTCTGTTTCAGCCCCTCTGTTTCTCACCCTCTGTTTCTGCTCCTCTGTTTCTCGCCCTCTGTTTCAGCCCATCTGTTTCTCGCCCTCTGTTTCAGCCCTGCTGACTCAGCACCTCTGTTTCAGCCCCTCTGAATCAGCCCCTCTGATTCAGCCGCTCTATTTCAGCCCCTCTGTTTCAGCCCCTCTGTTTCTCGCCCTCTGTTTCTGCCCATCTGATTCTCGCCCTCTGTTTCAGCCCTTCTGATTCTCGCCCTCTGTTTCAGCCCCTCTGATTCAGCCCCTCTGATTCAGCCCCTCTGATTCAGCCCCTCTGTTTCTCGCCCTCTGTTTCAGCCCCTCTGTTTAAGCCACTCTGTTTCAGCCCCTCTGTTTCAACCCCTCTGTTTCTCGCCCTCTGTTTCAGCCCCTCTGTTTCTCGCCCTCTGTTTCAGCCACTCTGTTTCTCGCCCTCTGTTTCAGCCCCTCTGTTTCTCACCCTCTGTTTCAGCCCCTCTGATTCAGCCCCTCTGTTTCTTGCCCTCTGTTTCAGCCCCTCTGTTTCTCGCCCTCTGTTTCAGCCCCTCTGTTTCAGCCCCTCTGTTTCAGCCCCTCTGTTTCTCGCCCTCTGTTTCAGCCCCTTTGTTTCTCGCCCTCTGTTTCAGCCCCTCTGTTTCAGCCCGTCTGTTTCAGCCACTCTGTTTCTCGCCCTCTGTTTCAGCCCCTCTGTTTCTCACCCTCTGTTTCAGCCCCTCTGATTCAGCCCCTCTGTTTCTTGCCCTCTGTTTCAGCCCCTCTGTTTCTCGCCCTCTGTTTCAGCCCCTCTGTTTTAGCCCCTCTGATTCAGCCCCTCTGTTTCTCGCCCTCTGTTTCAGCCCCTCTGTTTAAGCCCCTCTGTTTCTCGCCCTCTGTTTCAGACCCTCTCTTTCAGCCCGTCTGTTTCACCCACTCTGTTTCTCACCCTCTGTTTCAGCCCCTCTGATTCAGCCCCTCTGTTTCTCGCCCTCTGTTTCAGCCCCTCTGATTCTCGCCCTCTGTTTCAGCCCCTCTGTTTCTCGCCCTCTGTTTCAGCCCCTCTGTTTCAGCCCCTCTGATTCAGCCTCTCTGTTTCTCGCCCTCTGTTTCAGCCCCTCTGTTTCTTGCCCTCTGTTTCAGCCCCTCTGTTTCAGCCCGTCTGTTTCACCCACTCTGTTTCTCGCCCTCTGTTTCAGCCCCTCTGTTTCTCAACCTCTGTTTCAGCCCCTCTGTTTCACCCCCTCTGTTTCAGCCCCTCTGTTTCAGCCCCTCTGTTTCTCGCCCTCCCTTTCTCACCCTCTGTTTCAGCTCCTCTGTTTCAGCCACTCTGTTTCTCGCCCTCTGTTTCAGCCCCTCTGTTTCTCACCCTCTGTTTCAGCCCCTCTGATTCAGCCCCTCTGTTTCTTGCCCTCTGTTTCAGCCCCTCTGTTTCTCGCCCTCTGTTTCAGCCCCTCTGTTTCAGCCCCTCTGTTTCAGCCCCTCTGTTTCTCGCCCTCTGTTTCAGCCCCTCTGTTTCTCGCCCTCTGTTTCAGCCCCTCTGTTTCAGCCCGTCTGTTTCAGCCACTCTGTTTCTCGCCCTCTGTTTCAGCCCCTCTGTTTCTCACCCTCTGTTTCAGCCCCTCTGATTCAGCCCCTCTGTTTCTTGCCCTCTGTTTCAGCCCCTCTGTTTCTCGCCCTCTGTTTCAGCCCCTCTGTTTTAGCCCCTCTGTTTCAGCCCCTCTGTTTCTCGCCCTCTGTTTCAGCCACTCTGTTTCTCGCCCTCTGTTTCAGGCCCTCTGTTTCTCGCCCTCTGTTTCAGCCACTCTGATTCAGCCCCTCTGTTTCAGCCCAACTGATTCAGCCCCTCTGTTTCAGCCCCTCTGTTTCAGCCCCTCTGTTTCAGCCCCTGTGTTTCTCGCCCTCTGTTTCTCGCCTGCTGTTTCAGCCCCTTTGTTTCTCGTCCTCTGTTTCAGCCCCACTGTTTCAGCCCCTCTGATTCAGACCCTCTGATACAGCCCCTCTGTTTCTCGCCCTCTGTTTCAGCTCCTCTGTTTCAGCCCCTCTGTTTCAGCCCCACTGTTTCTCGCCCTCTGTTTCAGCCCCTCTGTTTCTCGCCCTCTGTTTCATCCCCTCTGTTTCTCGCCCTCTGATTCAGCCCCTCTGATTCAGCCCCTCTGTTTCTCGCCCTCTGTTTCAGCCCCTTTGTTTCAGCCACTCTGTTTCAGCCCCTCTGTTTCAACCCCTCTGTTTCTCGCCCTCTGTTTCAGCCCCTCTCTTTCTCGCCCTCTGTTTCAGCCACTCTGTTTCTCGCCCTCTGTTTCAGCCCCTCTGTTTCTCACCCTCTGTTTCAGCCCCTCTGATTCAGCCCCTCTGTTTCTTGCCCTCTGTTTCAGCCCCTCTGTTTCTCGCCCTCTGTTTCAGCCCCTCTGTTTCTCACCCTCTGTTTCAGGCCCTCTGATTCAGCCCCTCTGTTTCTTGCCCTCTGTTTCAGCCCCTCTGTTTCTCGCCCTCTGTTTCAGCCCCTCTGTTTCAGCCCCTCTGTTTCAGCCCCTCTGTTTCTCGCCCTCTGTTTCAGCCCCTCTGTTTCTCGCCCTCTGTTTCAGCCCCTCTGTTTCAGCTCCTCTGTTTCAGCCCCTCTGTTTCTCGCCCTCTGTTTCAGCCCCTCTGTTTCTCGCCCTCTGTTTCAGCCCCTCTGTTTCAGCCCGTCTGTTTCAGCCACTCTGTTTCTCGCCCTCTGTTTCAGCCCCTCTGTTTCTCACCCTCTGTTTCAGCCCCTCTGATTCAGCCCCTCTGTTTCTTGCCCTCTGTTTCAGCCCCTCTGTTTCTCGCCCTCTGTTTCAGCCCCTCTGTTTTAGCCCCTCTGTTTCAGCCCCTCTGTTTCTCGCCCTCTGTTTCAGCCACTCTGTTTCTCGCCCTCTGTTTCAGGCCCTCTGTTTCTCGCCCTCTGTTTCAGCCACTCTGATTCAGCCCCTCTGTTTCAGCCCAACTGATTCAGCCCCTCTGTTTCAGCCCCTCTGTTTCAGCCCCTGTGTTTCTCGCCCTCTGTTTCCCGCCCGCTGTTTCAGCCCCTTTGTTTCTCGTCCTCTGTTTCAGCCCCACTGTTTCAGCCCCTCTGATTCAGCCCCTCTGATACAGCCCCTCTGTTTCTCGCCCTCTGTTTGAGCCCCACTGTTTCAGCCCCTCTGTTTCAGCCCCTCTGTTTCTCGCCCTCTGTTTCAGCCCCTCTGATTCTCGCCCTCTGTTTCAGCCCCTCTGTTTCTCGCCCTCTGTTTTAGCCCCTCTGATTCAGCCCCTCTGTTTCAGCCCCTCTGATTCAGCCCCTCTGATTCAGCCCCTCTGATTCAGCCCCTCTGTTTCTCGCCCTCTGTTTCAGCCCCTCTGTTTAAGCCCCTCTGTTTCTCGCCCTCTGTTTCAGACCCTCTCTTTCAGCCCGTCTTTTTCACCCACTCTGTTGCTCGCCCTCTGTTTCAGTCCCTCTGTTTCTCACCCTCTGTTTCAGCCCCTCTGATTCAGCCCATCTGTTTCTCGCCCTCTGTTTCAGCCCCTCTGATTCTCGCCCTCTGTTTCAGCCCCTCTGTTTCTCGCCCTCTGTTTCAGCCCCTCTGTTTCAGCCCCTCTGATTCAGCCTCTCTGTTTCTCGCCAGCTGTTTCAGCCCCTCTGTTTCTCGCCCTCTGTTTCAGCCCCTCTGTTTCAGCCCGTCTGTTTCAGCCCCTCTGTTTCTCGCCCTCTGTTTCAGCCCCTCTGTTTCTCACCCTCTGTTTCAGCCCCTCTGATTCAGCCCCTCTGTTTCACCCCCTCTGATTCAGCCCCTCTGTTTCACCCCCTCTGTTTCAGCCCCTCTGTTTCAGCCCCTCTGTTTCTCGCCCTCCCTTTCTCAACCTCTGTTTCAGCTCCTCTGTTTCAGCCGCTCTGTTTCTCGCCGTCTGTTTCAGCCCCTCTGTTTCTCGCCCTCTGTTTCAGCCCCTCTGTTTCTTGCCCTCTGTTTCAGCCCCTCTGTTTCAGCCCCTCTGTTTCAGCCCATCTGTTTCAGCCCCTCTGTTTCTCGCCCTGTGTTTCAGCCCCTCTGTTTCAGCCCCTCTGTTTCAGCCCCACTGTTTCTCGCCCTCTGTTTCAGCCCCTCTGTTTCAGCCCCTCTGTTTCAGCCCCTCTGTTTCTCGCCCTCTGTTTCAGACCCCTCTGTTTCTCGCCCTCTGTTCAGCCCCTATGTTTCTCGCCCTCTGTTTCAGCCCCTCTGTTTCCCGCCCTCTGTTTCAGCCCCTCTGTTTC
Source organism: Chiloscyllium punctatum (assembly GCF_047496795.1). Lineage (NCBI taxonomy): Eukaryota > Metazoa > Chordata > Chondrichthyes > Orectolobiformes > Hemiscylliidae > Chiloscyllium > Chiloscyllium punctatum. The sequence goes on from NC_092758.1 coordinate 93,493,165, forward strand.
AGCCCCTCTGTTTCTCGCCCTCTGTTTCTGCTCCTCTGTTTCTCGCCCTCTGTTTCAGCCCCTCTGTTTCTCGCCCTCTGTTTCAGCACCGCTGATTCAGCCCCTCTGTTTCAGCCCCTCTGAATCAGCCCCTCTGATTCAGCCCCTCTGTTTCAGCCCCTCTGTTTCAGCCCCTCTGTTTCTCGCCCTCTGTTTCAGCCCATCTGATTCTCGCCCTCTGTTTCAGCCCTTCTGATACTCGCCCTCTGTTTCAGCCCCTCTGTTCCAGCCCCTCTGTTTCTCGCCCTCTGTTTCAGCCCCTCTGTTTCAGCCCGTCTGTTTCAGCCACTCTGTTTCTCGCCCTCTGTTTCAGCCCCTCTGTTTCTCACCCTCTGTTTCAGCCCCTCTGATTCAGCCCCTCTGTTTCTCGCCCTCTGTTTCAGCCCCTCTGTTTCTCGCCCTCTGTTCCAGCCCCTCTGTTTCAGCCCCTCTGTTTCAGCCCCTCTGTTTCTCGCCCTCTGTTTCAGCCCCTCTGTTTCTCGCGCTCTGTTTCAGCCCCTCTGTTTCAGCCCGTCTGTTTCAGCCACTCTGTTTCTCGCCCTCTGTTTCAGCCCCTCTGTTTCTCACCCTCTGCTTCAGAATCTGATTCAGCCCCTCTGTTTCTCGCCCTCTGTTTCAGCCCCTCTGTTTCTCGCCCTCTGTTTCAGCCCCTCTGATTCAGCCACTCTGTTTCAGCCCCTCTGTTTCTCGCCCTCTGTTTCAGCCACTCTGTTTCTCGCCCTCTGTTTCAGCCCCTCTGATTCTCGCCCTCTGTTTCAGCCCCTCTGTTTCTCGCCCTCTGTTTCAGCCCCTCTGTTTCAGCCCCTCTGATTCAGCCTCTCTGTTTCTCGCCAGCTGTTTCAGCCCCTCTGTTTCTCGCCCTCTGTTTCAGCCCCTCTGTTTCAGCCCGTCTGTTTCAGCCCCTCTGTTTCTCGCCCTCTGTTTCAGCCCCTCTGTTTCTCACCCTCTGTTTCAGCCCCTCTGATTCAGCCCCTCTGTTTCACCCCCTCTGATTCAGCCCCTCTGTTTCCAGCCCTCTGTTTCAGCCCCTCTGTTTCAGCCCCTCTGTTTCTCGCCCTCCCTTTCTCAACCTCTGTTTCAGCTCCTCTGTTTCAGCCGCTCTGTTTCTCGCCGTCTGTTTCAGCCCCTCTGTTTCTCGCCCTCTGTTTCAGCCCCTCTGTTTCTTGCCCTCTGTTTCAGCCCCTCTGTTTCAGCCCCTCTGTTTCAGCCCATCTGTTTCAGCCCCTCTGTTTCTCGCCCTGTGTTTCAGCCCCTCTGTTTCAGCCCCTCTGTTTCAGCCCCACTGTTTCTCGCCCTCTGTTTCAGCCCCTCTGTTTCAGCCCCTCTGTTTCAGCCCCTCTGTTTCTCGCCCTCTGTTTCAGACCCCTCTGTTTCTCGCCCTCTGTTCAGCCCCTATGTTTCTCGCCCTCTGTTTCAGCCCCTCTGTTTCCCGCCCTCTGTTTCAGCCCCTCTGTTTCAGCCCCTCTGTTTCTCGCCCTCTGTTTCTGCTCCTCTGTTTCTCGCCCTCTGTTTCAGCCCCTCTGTTTCTCGCCCTCTGTTTCAGCACCGCTGATTCAGCCCCTCTGTTTCAGCCCCTCTGAATCAGCCCCTCTGATTCAGCCCCTCTGTTTCAGCCCCTCTGTTTCAGCCCCTCTGTTTCTCGCCCTCTGTTTCAGCCCATCTGATTCTCGCCCTCTGTTTCAGCCCTTCTGATACTCGCCCTCTGTTTCAGCCCCTCTGTTCCAGCCCCTCTGTTTCTCGCCCTCTGTTTCAGCCCCTCTGTTTCAGCCCGTCTGTTTCAGCCACTCTGTTTCTCGCCCTCTGTTTCAGCCCCTCTGTTTCTCACCCTCTGTTTCAGCCCCTCTGATTCAGCCCCTCTGTTTCTCGCCCTCTGTTTCAGCCCCTCTGTTTCTCGCCCTCTGTTCCAGCCCCTCTGTTTCAGCCCCTCTGTTTCAGCCCCTCTGTTTCTCGCCCTCTGTTTCAGCCCCTCTGTTTCTCGCGCTCTGTTTCAGCCCCTCTGTTTCAGCCCGTCTGTTTCAGCCACTCTGTTTCTCGCCCTCTGTTTCAGCCCCTCTGTTTCTCACCCTCTGCTTCAGAATCTGATTCAGCCCCTCTGTTTCTCGCCCTCTGTTTCAGCCCCTCTGTTTCTCGCCCTCTGTTTCAGCCCCTCTGATTCAGCCACTCTGTTTCAGCCCCTCTGTTTCTCGCCCTCTGTTTCAGCCACTCTGTTTCTCGCCCTCTGTTTCAGGCCCTCTGTTTCTCGCCCTCTGTTTCAGCCACTCTGATTCAGCCCCTCTGTTTCAGCCCAACTGATTCAGCCCCTCTGTTTCAGCCCCTCTGTTTCAGCCCCTCTGTTTCAGCCCCTCTGTTTCTCGCCCTCTGTTTCTCGCCCGCTGTTTCAGCCCCTTTGTTTCTCGCCCTCTGTTTCAGCCCCACTGATTCAGCCCCTCTGATTCAGCCCCTCTGATTCAGCCCCTCTGTTTCTCGCCCTCTGTTTCAGCCCCTCTGTTTCAGCCCCTCTGTTTCAGCCCCTCTGTTTCTCGCCCTCTGTTTCAGCCCCTCTGTTTCACCCCCTCTGTTTCAGCCCCTCTGTTTCAGCCCCTCTGTTTCTCGCCCTCTGTTTCTGCCCCTCTGTTTCTCGCACTCTGTTTCAGCCCGGCTGTTTCTCGCCCTCTGTTTTGGCCCCGCTGATTCAGCCCCTCTGTTTCAGCCCCTCTGAATCAGCCCCTCTGATTCAGCCCCTCTGTTTCAGCCCCTCTGTTTCAGCCCCACTGTTTCTCGCCCTCTGTTTCAGCCCCTCTGATTCTCGCCCTCTGTTTCAGCCCCTCTGTTTCTCGCCCTCTGTTTTAGCCCCTCTGATTGAGCCCCTCTGTTTCAGCCCCTCTGATTCAGACCCTCTGATTCAGCCCCTCTGATTCAGCCCCTCTGTTTCTCGCCCTCTGTTTCAGCCCCTCTGTTTAAGCCCCTCTGTTTCTCGCCATCTGTTTCAGCCCCTCTGTTTCTCGCCCTCTGTTTCAGCCCCTCTGTTTCAGCCCCTCTGTTTCTCGCCCTCTGTTTCAGCCCCTCTGATTCAGCCCCTCTGTTTCAGCCCCTCTGAATCAGCCCCTCTGATTCAGCCCCTCTGTTTCAGCCCCTCTGTTTCAGCCCCTCTGTTTCTCGCCCTCTGTTTCAGCCCCTCTGATTCTCGCCGTCTGTTTCAGCCCCTCTGTTTCTCGCCCTCTGTTTTAGCACCTCTGATTCAGCCCCTCTGTTTCAGCCCCTCTGATTCAGCCCCTCTGATTCAGCCCCTCTGATTCAGCCCCTCTGTTTCTCGCCCTCTGTTTCAGCCCCTCTGTTTCAGCCCCTCTGTTTCAGCCCCACTGTTTCTCACCCTCTGTTTCAGCCCCTCTGATTCAGCCCCTCTGATTCAGCCCCTCTGATTCAGCCCCTCTGTTTCCCGACCCTCTGTTTCAGCCCCTCTGTTTCTCGCACTCTGTTTCAGCCCGGCTGTTTCTCGCCCTCTGTTACAGCCCCTCTGTTTCAGCCCCTCTGTTTCAGCCCCTCTGTTTCAGCGCCTCAGTTCCAGCCCCTCTGTTTCAGCCCCTCTGTTTCAGCCATTCTGTTTCAGCCCCTCTCTTTCAGCCCCTCTGTTTCAGCCCCTCTGTTTTTCGCCCTCTGTTTCAGCCCCTCTGTTTCTCGCCCTCTGTTTCAGCCCCTCTGTTTCACCCCCTCTGTTTCAGCCCCTCTGTTTCAGCCCCTCTGTTTCTCGCCCTCCCTTTTTCACCCTCTGTTTCAGCTCCTCTGTTTCAGCCACTCTGTTTCTCGCCCTCTGTTTCAGCCCCTCTGTTTCTCACCCTCTGTTTCAGCCCCTCTGATTCAGCCCCTCTGTTTCTTGCCCTCTGTTTCAGCCCCTCTGTTTCTCGCCCTCTGTTTCAGCCCCTCTGTTTCAGCCCCTCTGTTTCTCGCCCTCTGTTTCAGCCCCTCTGTTTCAGCCCGTCTGTTTCAGCCCCTCTGTTTTAGCCCCTCTGTTTCAGGCCCTCTGTTTCTCGCCCTCTGTTTCGGCCACTCTGATTCAGCCCCTCTGTTTCAGCCCAACTGATTCAGCCCCTCTGTTTCAGCCCCTCTGTTTCAGCCCCTCTGTTTCAGCCCCTGTGTTTCTCGCCCTCTGTTTCTCGCCCGCTGTTTCAGCCCCTTTGTTTCTCGTCCTCTGTTTCAGCCCCACTGTTTCAGCCCCTCTGATTCAGCCCCTCTGATACAGCCCCTCTGTTTCTCGCCCTCTGTTTCAGCCCCTCTGTTTCAGCCCCTCTGTTTCAGCCCCACTGTTTCTCGCCCTCTGTTTCAGCCCCTCTGTTTCTCGCCCTCTGTTTCATCCACTCTGTTTCTCGCCCTCTGATTCAGCCCCTCTGATTCAGCCCCTCTGTTTCTCGCCCTCTGATTCAGCCCCTCTGTTTCAGCCACTCTGTTTCAGCCCCTCTGTTTCAACCCCTCTGTTTCTCGCCCTCTGTTTCAGCCCCTCTGTTTCTCGCCCTCTGTTTCAGCCACTCTGTTTCTCGCCCTCTGTTTCAGCCCCTCTGTTTCTCACCCTCTGTTTCAGCCCCTCTGATTCAGCCCCTCTGTTTCTCGCCCTCTGTTTCAGCCCCTCTGTTTCAGCCCCTCTGTTTCTCGCCCTCTGTTTCAGCCCCTCTGTTTCTCGCCCTCTGTTTCAGCCCCTCTGTTTCTCGCCCTCTGTTTCAGCCCCTCTGTTTCAGCCCGTCTGTTTCAGCCACTCTGTTTCTCGCCCTCTGTTTCAGCCCCTCTGTTTCTCACCCTCTGTTTCAGCCCCTCTGATTCAGCCCCTCTGTTTCTTGCCCTCTGTTTCAGCCCCTCTGTTTCTCGCCCTCTGTTTCAGCCCCTCTGTTTTAGCCCCTCTGTTTCAGCCCCTCTGTTTCTCGCCCTCTGTTTCAGCCACTCTGTTTCTCGCCCTCTGTTTCAGGCCCTCTGTTTCTCGCCCTCTGTTTCAGCCCCTCTGTTTCTCGCCCTCTGTTTCAGCCCCTCTGTTTCAGCCCGTCTGTTTCAGCCACTCTGTTTCTCGCCCTCTGTTTCAGCCCCTCTGTTTCTCACCCTCTGTTTCAGCCCCTCTGATTCAGCCCCTCTGTTTCTTGCCCTCTGTTTCAGCCCCTCTGTTTCTCGCCCTCTGTTTCAGCCCCTCTGTTTTAGCCCCTCTGTTTCAGCCCCTCTGTTTCTCGCCCTCTGTTTCAGCCACTCTGTTTCTCGCCCTCTGTTTCAGGCCCTCTGTTTCTCGCCCTCTGTTTCAGCCACTCTGATTCAGCCCCTCTGTTTCAGCCCAACTGATTCAGCCCCTCTGTTTCAGCCCCTCAGTTTCAGCCCCTGTGTTTCTCGCCCTCTGTTTCTCGCCCGCTGTTTCAGCCCCTTTGTTTCTCGTCCTCTGTTTCAGCCCCACTGTTTCAGCCCCTCTCATTCAGCCCCTCTGATACAGCCCCTCTGTTTCTCGCCCTCTGTTTGAGCCCCTCTGTTTGAGCCCCTCTGTTTCAGCCCCACTGTTTCTCGCCCTCTGTTTCAGTCCCTCTGTTTCTCGCCCTCTGTTTCATCCCCTCTGTTTCTCGCCCTCTGTTTCAGCCCCTCTGTTTCAGCCCCTCTGTTTCTTGCCCTCTGTTTCTGCCCCTCTGTTTCTCGCACTCTGTTTCAGCCCGGCTGTTTCTCGCCCTCTGTTTCAGCCCCGCTGATTCAGCCCCTCTGTTTCAGCCCCTCTGAATCAGCCCCTCTGATTCAGCCCCTCTGTTTCTCGCCCTCTGTTTCAGCCACTCTGTTTCTCGCCCTCTGTTTCAGCCCCTCTGTTTCTCACCCTCTGTTTCAGCCCCTCTGATTCAGCCCCTCTGTTTCTCGCACTCTGTTTCAGCCCGGCTGTTTCTCGCCCTCTGTTTCAGCCCCGCTCATTCAGCCCCTCTGTTTCAGCCCCTCTGAATCAGCCCCTCTGTTTAAGCCCCTCTGTTTCTCGCCCTCTGTTTCAGCCCCTCTGTTTCAGCCCCTCTGTTTCTCGCCCTCTGTTTCAGCCCCTCTGTTTCAGCCCGTCTGTTTCAGCCCCTCTGTTTTAGCCCCTCTGTTTCAGGCCCTCTGTTTCTCGCCCTCTGTTTCGGCCACTCTGATTCAGCCCCTCTGTTTCAGCCCAACTGATTCAGCCCCTCTGTTTCAGCCCCTCTGTTTCAGCCCCTCTGTTTCAGCCCCTGTGTTTCTCGCCCTCTGTTTCTCGCCCGCTGTTTCAGCCCCTTTGTTTCTCGTCCTCTGTTTCAGCCCCACTGTTTCAGCCCCTCTGATTCAGCCCCTCTGATACAGCCCCTCTGTTTCTCGCCCTCTGTTTCAGCCCCTCTGTTTCAGCCCCTCTGTTTCAGCCCCACTGTTTCTCGCCCTCTGTTTCAGCCCCTCTGTTTCTCGCCCTCTGTTTCATCCACTCTGTTTCTCGCCCTCTGATTCAGCCCCTCTGATTCAGCCCCTCTGTTTCTCGCCCTCTGATTCAGCCCCTCTGTTTCAGCCACTCTGTTTCAGCCCCTCTGTTTCAACCCCTCTGTTTCTCGCCCTCTGTTTCAGCCCCTCTGTTTCTCGCCCTCTGTTTCAGCCACTCTGTTTCTCGCCCTCTGTTTCAGCCCCTCTGTTTCTCACCCTCTGTTTCAGCCCCTCTGATTCAGCCCCTCTGTTTCTCGCCCTCTGTTTCAGCCCCTCTGTTTCAGCCCCTCTGTTTCTCGCCCTCTGTTTCAGCCCCTCTGTTTCTCGCCCTCTGTTTCAGCCCCTCTGTTTCTCGCCCTCTGTTTCAGCCCCTCTGTTTCAGCCCGTCTGTTTCAGCCACTCTGTTTCTCGCCCTCTGTTTCAGCCCCTCTGTTTCTCACCCTCTGTTTCAGCCCCTCTGATTCAGCCCCTCTGTTTCTTGCCCTCTGTTTCAGCCCCTCTGTTTCTCGCCCTCTGTTTCAGCCCCTCTGTTTTAGCCCCTCTGTTTCAGCCCCTCTGTTTCTCGCCCTCTGTTTCAGCCACTCTGTTTCTCGCCCTCTGTTTCAGGCCCTCTGTTTCTCGCCCTCTGTTTCAGCCCCTCTGTTTCTCGCCCTCTGTTTCAGCCCCTCTGTTTCAGCCCGTCTGTTTCAGCCACTCTGTTTCTCGCCCTCTGTTTCAGCCCCTCTGTTTCTCACCCTCTGTTTCAGCCCCTCTGATTCAGCCCCTCTGTTTCTTGCCCTCTGTTTCAGCCCCTCTGTTTCTCGCCCTCTGTTTCAGCCCCTCTGTTTTAGCCCCTCTGTTTCAGCCCCTCTGTTTCTCGCCCTCTGTTTCAGCCACTCTGTTTCTCGCCCTCTGTTTCAGGCCCTCTGTTTCTCGCCCTCTGTTTCAGCCACTCTGATTCAGCCCCTCTGTTTCAGCCCAACTGATTCAGCCCCTCTGTTTCAGCCCCTCAGTTTCAGCCCCTGTGTTTCTCGCCCTCTGTTTCTCGCCCGCTGTTTCAGCCCCTTTGTTTCTCGTCCTCTGTTTCAGCCCCACTGTTTCAGCCCCTCTCATTCAGCCCCTCTGATACAGCCCCTCTGTTTCTCGCCCTCTGTTTGAGCCCCTCTGTTTGAGCCCCTCTGTTTCAGCCCCACTGTTTCTCGCCCTCTGTTTCAGTCCCTCTGTTTCTCGCCCTCTGTTTCATCCCCTCTGTTTCTCGCCCTCTGTTTCAGCCCCTCTGTTTCAGCCCCTCTGTTTCTTGCCCTCTGTTTCTGCCCCTCTGTTTCTCGCACTCTGTTTCAGCCCGGCTGTTTCTCGCCCTCTGTTTCAGCCCCGCTGATTCAGCCCCTCTGTTTCAGCCCCTCTGAATCAGCCCCTCTGATTCAGCCCCTCTGTTTCTCGCCCTCTGTTTCAGCCACTCTGTTTCTCGCCCTCTGTTTCAGCCCCTCTGTTTCTCACCCTCTGTTTCAGCCCCTCTGATTCAGCCCCTCTGTTTCTCGCACTCTGTTTCAGCCCGGCTGTTTCTCGCCCTCTGTTTCAGCCCCGCTCATTCAGCCCCTCTGTTTCAGCCCCTCTGAATCAGCCCCTCTGTTTAAGCCCCTCTGTTTCTCGCCCTCTGTTTCAGCCACTCTGTTTCTCGCCCTCTGTTTCAGCCCCTCTGTTTCTCACCCTCTGTTTCAGCCCCTCTGATTCAGCCCCTCTGTTTCTCGCCCTCTGTTTCAGCCCCTCTGTTTCTCGCCCTCTGTTTCAGCCCCTCTGTTTCAGCCCCTCTGTTTCAGCCCCTCTGTTTCTCGCCCTCTGTTTCAGCCCCTCTGTTTCTCGCCCTCTGTTTCAGCCCCTCTGTTTCAGCCCGTCTGTTTCAGCCACTCTGTTTCTCGCCCTCTGTTTCAGCCCCTCTGTTTCTCACCCTCTGTTTCAGCCCCTTTGATTCAGCCCCTCTGTTTCTTGCCCTCTGTTTCAGCCCCTCTGTTTCTCGCCCTCTGTTTCAGCCCCTCTGTTTTAGCCCCTCTGTTTCAGCCCCTCTGTTTCTCGCCCTCTGTTTCAGCCACTCTGTTTCTCGCCCTCTGTTTCAGGCCCTCTGTTTCTCGCCCTCTGTTTCAGCCACTCTGATTCAGCCCCTCTGTT